>NW_020837953.1:14928550-15442688 GCF_003676395.1 Aethalodelphis obliquidens | reverse complement strand
TGTTTGCGGTACGCAGGCCTCTCACTGTTGTGGCCTCTCCTGTTGCGGAGCACAGGCTCCAGAGGCGCAGGCTCAGTGGCCATGGCTCACGGGTCCAGCCGCTCCGCGGCATGTGGGATCCTCCCGGACCGGGGCACGAACCCATGTCCCCTGCATCAGCAGGCGGACCCTCAACCACTGCGCCACCAGGGAAGCCCACGCAAAATTATTTTTAATGGTCTATCAGCTTTTACCAATAGTTTTCAAAACAAAGAATTGGAAATGACTTGCATAAGGGTTTATGATCCAGTCATTAGAGTCATCAGTATTTCCAAAAGTTCCTTTGTTTAGTAGCTTCAATGCACACGGGGGCAATGCATCCTATGAGCTGGCTGAGAGGTTTGTCTCTTTTAAAACGGAGGAGGAAGATTGTAAAAGGGATGGTGCGTTCTCATGCTGATCTCTTTTAGAAGACAATATACCACCAATTTGATGACTATTGCTCTGAAAACTCTTGGAAGGCTAGTGTTGTGCCTTGCATGGAACAATCCCAGTGGCCAGAACTAAGAGCAAAAGTCTCAGATCTGGGGAAGGAGTGGGCAGGAGGGAGTCCATTAGATGGGGCAGAAGATTGTGGATTGTGGGAGAGTCCTTTATGGCCTAAGCCATTTTGTGATCTAAGCCTGGCCACAGTGCTTGTCCTTGAACAGGTCTCAGTAATTAGTGATCTTAAGGGAACAAAATTATGCAAGAACAAACTGTTATCAGGCCAGAGGAGTAACAACAGCAAAGAGAAGACTTCCAGTTCTGTTTTACAAAAAAAAGATTAGCCTGAAGCACTCAACCACCAGATCAGTTAGAACGTAAGGGATGCTGATGTCGAGATTTTCTGACTTTTGTGACTTTAATCAACTAAAATTTGGACTCTGTTGACCCCCCAAGCCCTTTCATGAATATGCATGTGCCCTTAGCTTAAACGTTCCCATTTTTGCTGTCAGGGAGCAGCAAAACCTTTGCCTTTCTGCTTTGGGAAAGATCCCTGTTGTTCTCTTTACTTGTTGCAATAATGACTGAACAAAAGTTCGTGTGCCCCGTGTACAGTGAGGCCAAATAAACCTAAACATCAAACATTGAAGCAGAGAAAGGTCTATTGCAAGACCAAGCAAGGAGAATGGGTGGCTCATGCTCAAAAACCCTGAACTCCCCAATGGTTTTTGGGGAAAGCTTTTTATAGGCAAAATTTGGGATGAGGGCTGCAGGGTGTATGGCTTTCTTCTGATTGGTTGGTGGTGAGGTACAAGGCAGTGCTCCAGGAATCTTGTGCTCAGCCTGAGGTTGCTATCCTCTCCCTGGGTGGGGGTCTTAGTTCCGGCAGAAGATCTCAAAAATATTGTTATGTATATTCCTTGAGGAGGAACCAGGACCCTGCCCCAAGGCTGCATTAGTATTTCTTGATTGTTCCTCTGTTGTTTCTGCATTTCCTCCCTTCTCTGATTAGAAACTGTTTTAACCTGCCCTTTGGAACTTAGGGAAGGTCAAGGAGGCTGGATGAAGCCTATTTCCTACAAACAAGAAATGGGGGACAACAGAAAGGCTTTGTACCCAGGAGTCCTACAGGGTCCTGCTAGGTTTCAATAATAAATTCTCCCTTCTCCCGATCTTTGGCTTGGTTGTGTCTTTTGGCTTGACACCCACCAAGGGATGAACCCAGTTTTTCTGGTAACAGTTCTCTTTCTCTGGGGACCCCCTGCCCTACCTGCTTATAATGGTCTTTGCTGGGCTAAGATGAACTTGAGAGATTCTAAATTCTGATCAGGTAACAGGGAAGAGCTAAATCAGACTCCATGTCTGATCTGTTTCATTGCCTTTAACCTTTGCTTTTCGTTGCTTTTGTTATTATAATCATATATAAATGGCCTGCCTCAGGTAACCATGCCCACCTGTGAGTGGCTGCAAGAAAAAAGAAACTAACACATCCCCTCACGGAGGTTGGTCATTCCAGGAGATGTTTTGCAAGACTGATGGCCCTTTTGCTTTACTTCCTCACTGCCCCTCTCTCTCTGATTCTACAAAAGAAATTGGCATCCAGGCCCAGATAGGACAGTTTTTCAGAGACACTAATCTGACACCTTCTCCGTCTGCTGGCTTTCCAAATAAAGTGGTATTCCTTGCCTCAACACCTCGCCTCTGATTCATTGGCCTGTCGTGCGGTGAGCAGAGCAAGCTTGGACTCGGTAACAATCACATAAGCTGGAATCTGAGTGTCTTTATGAGGATAGATGGTGTGAAATGTCGGACATTTAGTCCATCAGGACACCACTCCTACTTGGGAGACAGTGGGGAGTAATCTGGGTGTAAAAAAAGATGGGGAAGGGCTTCCCTGGTGGCGCAGTGGTTGAGAGTCCGCCTGCCGATGCAGGGGACACGGGTTCGTGCCCCGGTCTGGGAAGATTCCACATGCCACAGAGCGGCTAGGCCCGTGAGCCATAGCCACTGAGCCTGTGCGTCCGGAGCCTGTGCTCCACAACGGGAGAGGCCACAACAGTGAGAGGCCCGCGTACCGCAAGAAAAAAAAAAAAAAGATGGGGAAGAGTGGTACTGGGGGAGTACAGATGGGTGGGGGAGGAGTTGAGGGGAGAAAAAGGCAGAGCTACACCAGGACAAATCTGCTTCTTGCCCACTTCCACCAAGGAAAACATCAATTCAAGACACCTCTCAGCCTAAATGGCAAACGGGATTTCAAATCTCAGAACTGTAACTTGGGACTTCCCTGGTGGCGCAGTGGTTAAGAATCCGCCTGCCAATGCAGGGGACACGGGTTCAATCCATGGTCTAGGAAGATCCCACATGCCGCAGAGCAACTAAGCCCGTGCGCCACAACTACTGAGCCCACAACTACTGAGCCCGTGTGCCACAACTACTGAAGCCCGTGCGCCTAGAGCCCGTGCTCCACAACGAGAAAAGTCACCGCAATGAGCAGTCAGTGCACCTCAAAGAAGAGTAGCCCCCGCTTGCCGCAACTAGAGAAAGCCCGCACGCAGCAACGAAGACCCAACGCAGCCAAAAACAAAAAACCCACCAAAAAACAAAACTGTAACTTAATAACTGTGTGACTCTGAGCAAGGGAAACCTTGCTGAGTCTGCACAGTCTGTAAAATGGAACTGAATACCTTCCTCACAGGAGGCTTCAAGTGTGCTGGTAATACTGTATATTCATCTGGATGGTGGTTATGTTGAAAAAAAAATCACAGAGTTGTACGTTTAAGATTTGTGCATTGTTCTGTCTGTATTGTCGATTAAAAAAATATTCACAAACTAAAAGTTAGAGTTGTTTTATTTGGTGGCAGTTTTTAGGACTTCAAGCCCAGAAGGCAGCATCTCAAGTAACACTGAGAGAACTGCTCCAAGGAGGCAAGGGGGGAGCTAGGATATATAGGAGCTTTGTAACAAAGGGCAGGTAGTCAGAACGTCATAAGATTACCGTTAATTAAAGAAAACCAGAAATCCCAAGTTAAGGAATTTAGCGCTTTTCTCTGCATGGGAAGATGCAAGAAAGGGTCTGGGCTCACTGAAATCATGCCTTTGCTATGCACCTCAGCTATCTGGGGCCAGTATCCTGTGTTTTCGTATCTTGAAATCAGGGATCACCTTAGGGAGTGGCTGCAGTCTGATGGCTGCTAGATGGCAGGTATTCTTTGTTTCCTTCCTAAATTCCCTTAGGGCTCACTAGCTCACCTTCGGTGGCGGCTGCACAGCTTCAATCGCTGATGATTGCGACATCCTTTGTTTCCTGATATGGCAGGCAATATTCCATTTATCAGTATGCTATACTTCAATAAAAAGGCTTGCAGTAAATAAAATAAAAAAGAACATTCCCCTTCCAGGATTGTTGTGAAGACTCAATAAATTAATGTTTATAAAGCCTAAATATACATAAAACATAAATGCGCTGCCAGGGTCCACAGTCCGGATACAGAGAGCACTAACGTTTACCTCTTGAAGCCTGTAGTCCCAAGGTCTTCCCTGTTACTGTCAACCTCTGTGCTGCGGCTGTTCTCTGGACCTCAGTTTGCCTGACCAAATAATGGGACCAGCTTAGGTGTTTTCAGGGAACTTGGCCAACCCGGCTCTAAGGAAGAGAACAGATCAGAGTGGGGCCTGTAGTCCTTAGGGGGAGTCGACTGCATAAGTCACCACGTGGCAGCCGGGGTCTCCTCCCTCTGGCCGCAGAACGAGCAGAAGTTGCCCAGAGCGGCCTCGCGGGGGCGCGCGCTGCAATATGGGCCAGGCAGAGGCGCCCCCTGGCCCCGCCTCCGAGGCCGCTTACTTGGCCGTCGGCGCAGGCTTCACTCACCCGGGAGTTCTCCAAACTCGCCCTGTGGAGTATGCCCAGACTCCGCCAATCCACCCACCAGCGTCCTGAGGAAGAGATGGTGCAGCCCCCCAGCTCAGGCGTCCACTCCCCAGCTTGTTTCTGGGGACAGGGGCGGGGTTCACCACTGCGCGTGATGTTGAATGCCCGGCCCCAGCCCCTCCTCTGGGAGGAGCTTCCTCCTCACCGCCAGACTTAAGTCCCGGTGTCCAATCTCAGGCCAGTTTTTTGCTGCTCACCAATACCGGAAGCTGAGGCCCATTGGGTCGCTAGCAGGGCACAGGACTGAGCTGAAAAGCCATACTTCCCTGCTAACGTCCTGTGCTCGTGCCGAGGTGAGTTTCTCTTCTGCTGCCCCATCTTTGTCGTAGTGGAGATGGCCTCGAACCTTCACTACAGATGTGTCCGCCCCCGGGTTAGAGCGAAGAGCAAATGCTGAGGAGGCGGCCCGACTTGGTTTCTGATTTGAGCTTCCTCTTATTCGCTGAGTGATCTTGGATAAGTTCTCAGTTTCTCTGGACCTCAGTTTTCTCAGCGGTAAAATCTGTTCCTACATCAGAACTGTATGTAACAAGAGTTAAAGTGAGATAAAGCTCTTAAAGCTCCCGGCACATACTGTCAGTAAGTTTTGGTTGCCATCTTCCTTTTGTCTACCCACCAACACGATTTTTTCAGGAACTCCGGCTTTAATGTGGAATTGCAGAGACGCTTCTCATAAGTGGCAGGAGGGGTGTGGGTTCGCTTGCTTAGGCACCTGCCTTGGGTTTGGGAAAGCCAGGGCATGTTTTTCTGTTGACCCAGTGCTCTGTTAAAGTGAGACTGGAATCTGAACCTTCACCGGATGGGGTTGGTATAAATTAACTCTCCCTTCAGCCTGTCCATACTCTGGGCTGCAGGACCTCCCTTAGAAGAGTCTTGATGATTCTGATCAGTCCTGTTACTTTTCCCAAGGTCTCAGTTTTCTTATCTGTAATACAAGAACAATCCGAGTATCATCCTTTCTGGAGTCACTGGGATTTTTTTTTTTTTCTTTTTACCGAAGATGATGGTAAATGCTTTGTTATTTTCCAGAGATGATTTTTTCCAGGTTATCCTGGAAGTAAAGGAAGAAGGTGATGGAGGCAGTGACTTTATCAAATGCCCCTCCTGCTGACAAGATCTCCCCCATTTGCCGCTGTGTGTGGGGTGGAGGAGGGAGCAGGCACTCTAGCAGCTACAGGTTTAGGTAGATGATAGGCCCTGACCTCAAGGAGTACCGAGATTTGTGAGGGAAAATGAACAAACAAATGCAGTGATGTGCACAACTGTCAGGACATGGGAGGAACCAGAAATTTAAACTGCTAGCTGAAGGGTGACTTGCAGTTAGCCAGGCAAGCGTGGGACTTGGGGAAGGAAAGTATGCAGAGGCCTGGAGTCAAATATGGTGGCTGGTTCTGCAAAGCCTGGAATATGGAGTCTGAAATGAAGAGGTGGAGAGATGGGGGAGGTGGGAGCCAGGTTATAAAGGGTATTACCAGGAAGTCTGGACCTTATCCTGAGGGTAGGAGAGATCTACTGGAAGAGATCCTGGGAATCACGTGGTCAGATTTGGGGACTGCTTTGTGGGGAGAGGGGACACACCGGAAGCAGAGAGATCCCTGGTTCTGGGAGGGGTGGTCACAGCTAGAGCAGTGGCCCTGGAGTTGGACAGAGGTAGGCTGGATAAAGATTTAGGAAGTATATATTCTTTTCACATACATCAAGAAGTCCAGGAAGTGTTATTGCAATCTTAGGTTTTACATTACAGTTTAGAGCAAACAGTGTCTTTTGTAATATTTACAAGTATTTACAGGATTTTTAATGCAGCCAGATAGACCAAATCTTGGCCACTGCTACATATTTAAGGTGGCTTTCTGTCCTGGCTTCTTCGAAACCAGAAGAAGAAGATAAACTCCCCCCCATCACCTGTCGAAACCCTAATCTGATAATACTCAGAAATGCCTCAAACAAACTGAAATACATTAGAGGGCTTTTTTAAGGCCCCCATGGATTATACTGTAGACCGGTTGTCTGGTTTGCTTTAACACTTGTCACCCAGGGCCTTGAGTCCCTGGTGAGATAGAGTATACAGAAAGAAGAACATGGTCAGGCACTGTGCAGAGTGCTTAAAATCTCTTTAGAATGGGGGAGCTGAGATTCAAGCCCAGGTCTGTGCCACCCCAGAGCTTGAAATCTGTGCTGTGTTGCTGGATTTGATAAGTATACTTTTGGACATGTTGAGTCTCACTTATCTGTAGGATATACAGGTGGAGATGTCCAGAGGGAGGTGAATATATAGAACTGGGGTGGGAAGAATTAGTGATTAAGGTGATCACTGAAGACTTGAGCTTGACTAGGGAGTGAGAAGGGATTGAGGACAGAACCCTGAGGGACATCAGTATTTATGGGGAGCAGAGAAGAAAGGCCCATCCAGCCAGGGAACACTCACATGAATACTGCTTCCTCTTCTTCCTGTGTTTTCAAGTTTCCTGTATCAAGGCAGCTCTAGAGCCCTCCTCTGAGAAAGGAAGACTGAGCCTCAGAGAGAAGGAACCTAGGCACTGACCTGGGAATAATAAAACCTGAATCCTGATACTACCCTCACCAGCCTCTCCCCACACACCCAGCTTTTCTCTCTTTTCCATCTAGAACCTCTCCCAAGATAACATGAGGGTTCTGAATTCTGCCAGAGGTCCAGCTAGGCAGATGCTGACAAGCTCAGAGCCTATTAATGCAGGGCTGGCTGAAAGGCTGTGGCACCAGGCATAAGATGAGGAAGTCAGGAGCTGGTAGAGGATGACTTCCTGTCCTAGAGGAAAACATCTGTCTTCTGCCTTCTGTTCTGTCCTTTGGAGCTCTTGTTCTTTGCAGATCTGTGTTTGCCGTTTCTACCTCTATGATTCCTGCCCCTCCAAGCCTTAGCCTTTTTTTTTTTCTTTTCAGAAACTGTTTATTTTCCGTCAACCTATTTCCATTTGAAGAGTTTGTGGAAGAACAGCTTAAGACCACTCAGTGGTTGTTCCTACCCACTCAGTGGCCTGAGCAGTGGGAGCTGCAGACCAGTCTTCAGTGGCAGGCTGAGCACTCCAGTCTTCAGGAGGGAACTGCTGAATAGGCACAGGGCACCTGCACGCCTTGGGACCAGTCCGCCACCTCAAGGCTTAGCCTTTTTGGTTTTCAGTTTCACAAGCAAAAGGGAGAGGCAAGCATGAGGTTTCTTCCTTTTCCCCTGAGGCCAGGTTTTTGTTCACACTCTTCAGCCTGGGTGTAATTTCAGAGCCATCCCTTGTGTTCTGGTAAATCTGGGAGAGGTCAACGGGTCACGGGTTGAAGATCAAGCCCAGGAAACCAGCCACAGACCCTGGTAGCAAGCTAGCAGGCTAGTTCCTCCTGTGAAGTCCAGACATGTTTGCCTGATCCCTGGGCAGGTTGGTGTCCCTGGGAAGTTTGGTAATGAAGAGTATTGCCTTCAGTGGTCTGTGGTTTGCTGCCCAGGTCGAACATTTTTCTTTCTGTTTTTGTTTTAGCAGAAAGTGTAGTCTCCATAAGGTTATGCTAGACTATAAAATTCTTCCTGAGTCAGAAGTATTAGGAAAGACAATTTTGGTGTGTTGGTTATAGTTACAACTCGTCCAGTTACCTGCTCTACCATAATACTCTTTTTTTTTAATAAGTTTATTTACTTATTTATTTTTGTCTGAGTTGGGTTTTTGTTGCTGCGCACGGGCTTTTCTGTACCGTTGCGGCGAACGGGGGGCGGGGGGCTACTCTTCCTTGCGGTGTGCGGGCTTCTCACTGCGGTGGCTTCTCTTGTTGCGGAGCACGGGCTCTAGGCATGTGGACTTCAGTAGTTGTGGCTCGCGGGCTCTAGAGTGCAGGCTTAGTAGTTGTGGTGCATGGGCTTAGTTGCTCTGTGGCATGTGGGATCTTCCTGGGCCAGGGATTGAAACCTTGTGCCCTGCATTGGCAGGAGGATTCTTAACCACTGCGCCACCAGGGAAGTTCCCCATTTGGAGACTTCTGATTTTCATAGCTCTCCAAACAGGGTTGCTTCAATCACCCACCTGCTTCGTTCAGTTAGAAATTTTCATTTATCTGTAATTTCCTGCTTTCTGCTGCATTGAAGTCCTGTGTCTAGTTCCTCTTCCTGGAAAGACTCTTACCCTTGACTCTTGGGACTGTCCCAACTCATTCTTAAAAGCCAGTGTCATTATTCCCTGGTTTTTGCCCTACAGAAGTCACTTGCTTTTCTGTAGCACAGTGTACATGCACATGTATTTTATAGGTCTGTGTTTACTTGCCTTTTCCCGCCTTTACCATCAGCTCCTCCTTGAATAGTTGGCTCTGCCACTTAGCTGTTGATTTGGGGCAAATAATTTTACCTCTCTGAGCCTGTTTTTTTCATCTAAAAAATAGTATACTTCCCTTGTAAGACCGTACTCAGGCCTAGCAGCATGGCCAATCAGACCTCTGAAAGAGGGACTCAGAGTCTCTGTAGTTCTGACAACCTCCTGGGAACATTCATTTCATCCTTTGAAAAGGGACCCTTTCCTGAGCCAGTTCTGTCACCTGGTCTCACTTTGTCTCATAAAGGCCTTTGTCTGTCTTACAGTGGTTTGAGACCTCATGTAGTTAAGGCTGGGTACTTCTGGGAAGCCACCTCGCCTTTGTTTTTAGGTTTTAGAGCTCTTTAAGCAGAGCTTTAGCCTGATGGAAGAAGGGCATCCAGGCTGGTGGTCCCGTTAGTGTTTGTCCAGGAGTTACTGGCTTTGCGTGGTTCCAGGCACCTTGTCTCAGCTCATAGGCATATACACCTGACTCTGTGTTTTTTCTCCTATCACCCCTGTGCCCCCTTCCTGTTTTACAGGAGTCTTGATCAGTGGGCCCAAGCAACGGCACTGACCCCACACCATTCTCTTCCCATCTATGTTTCAGGGGGCAATGGCGGCTTCCTGTATCCTGCACACTGGACAGAAGATGCCCCTGATTGGACTGGGCACCTGGAAGAGTGAGCCTGGCCAGGTGAGGGATGGGAGGTTAGGAGGGGGGCTTCTTGCTCCTCTGCTTGGGAAAAGGCACTATTCAGGAGAGGGTGTCTGTGTTTTTTCTAGCAGCCCCCCCGCCCGCCGACTATACTTCACCTCAGGTGGGATGAGCCTGGAGGGCAGTGGGAAGAAACAAGGGAAGAAGGGACCAGCAGTGAGCACTTGGCTTCCACAGCTGATTCAGAGGAGTGGTTGAGGGGCCCAGCACTGCCTAGAGTGTAGGAAGGAGCCCTTTCCCTGACTGGACCTGCACTGCTGTGAAGGCATGGGACCCCTCTGTGCCTGGCCCTATGCTGACCCCTAATATGTCACTTATCACCCTGTGCTGTGATCATGTCTCCTGTTCCACGCTGGGTTCCTTGAGGCCAGAGGTAGGCACACAGCAGGTATTAGGGTTTAAAGAATAACTAGGTCAACTGTTTAGACTGAAGGTCAACAAACTTTTTCTTAAAGAACGAGGTGGTTAATAATTTAGATTTTGTTAGACAGTTTGCAAAATGGAGGTGATTATGTACTTATGTAACTATTTAAAAATATAAAAATCATTCTTAGCTCAACGGCCAAAAAAAACCAAAAGAAAACTGCTAGAGTTTAGCAACCCCTGGTGTAGACTCTTCCAGCCCAGGGAGCCTAGGAGGGGAGACCTGTTTTTCTAGATTGACACAGGTAGAGATTCAGCTTGCACCTGGGGTGGAGCATCTCCTCAGGACTTGTTCCTTGTGCTTGGAATCTGAGTCAGAGTTTAGAGAAGTTTGGGAGGGACTCTGGCAAGGAGAATGACCTCTTCTCTGGAATTTAGGCTGGTGTGGCTGGGTGAACTCTGCCTTTTTTCCCTTTGCTTTCCTTCCTACAGCTGCCTAGGAGCCTGGTTCTGTAGGCAGGCACTGACATGGCCTGGGGCAAGTCCTGGAGCTAGATGAAGGCAGTTGGTGACAGCCAGAGCCAGGGCCAAGATTGGGGGCAGGGATGGAGGGGATGGGGAAGGGTATGGAGCGGCAGGAGTAGGGTCAGGTGTGAGGGGCATATGTCTGGATAGTAAGAGCTACACCTAAATGGGGATCTTGAGTGGCAGGGGCCTGGCACCCTTGGTTCTGCTCCTAATGCTGTGTTAGTCTGGTTTTTAACAAATTGACTGACCTGTCCTCCTCCTTGGTGTCTGCTTTCTTCTCTTCTGGCGGGGGACTCTGGGCCCAGCTTCCATCTCACTTCTCTGCCTTCCTTCATTTTTTCCCCCCTCACCTCTTCTGCTCGTCTGAGCTCTCTTGGTCTACATGGCTTCCTAAGGGCCTCTCTCCATGTGGCTTTGCCCTGGGAACTATTTACCTGTGTATCATGTTTCCCTAACCAGCTCCCCAGGGCTGGGGACCTGTCTCCATGACTACACTTCTGCCTTCTGTCCCGTGTCAATGTGTCCATCCACCTTCTGAACATCTAGGTGAGAACACATTGTTTGTTTTAGCTGGGCCCTGCTGAGATTGCTTGGAAGGAACCTTGGAGGTTAGTGGGGTGGGGACAAAGGGTTTGGGGTCTCTGAAGAGACTTCTGGTCCCCGAGACCAGAGCCATCTTCTCACTTCCGCTGCATGGATGACTGCAGTGGTAAATTCCTGCCCCCTCCCCGCATCAGTGACCCTCGGGAGGGCAGCTTCTGGTCCAGACCAACAGAGCTAAAACTTCTGCTTTTCTCACCTGGCAGGTAAAAGCAGTTATTAAGTATGCCTTGAGTATAGGCTACCGCCACATTGACTGTGCTGCTATCTACGGCAACGAGACTGAGATTGGGGAGGCCCTGAAGGAGAATGTGGGACCTGGCAAGGTGAGGACTGGGGCTACAGAGGGGTGGGGTGAGAAAACTCAGAGGCTGGGGCTGAGGCCTGGCGAGAGGGATCTGGCATCAGCTTCCTTCTAATTCCTCTCCCAGAGGTGAGGGTGGGTGAGATTGGGTGCCCGTGGCTCTTCTAACTATGGACCCTGCCCCCTGTACTAGTTGGTGCCTCGGGAGGAGCTGTTTGTGACTTCCAAGCTGTGGAACACGAAGCACCACCCTGAGGATGTGGAGCCTGCCCTCCGGAAGACACTCGCTGACCTCCAGCTGGAGTATTTGGACCTGTACCTGGTGCACTGGCCTTATGCCTTTGAGTGAGCCTTGCCAGAGTCTTCATCCAGGGAATCAGGGGTTGGCAGAGTCATGTTAGTAACCTTTTGTAAGTCACAGTAGCAGAACAGGAGAGGAACACTCAGCCTTTTCTGCTACAGTTTAGCTACAAAAAAGGAGTGCAGCCTCACATGGTGTGTATCCTAGCGGGTACATGGGTGGTCCCTCCTGCTGCCTTTGTACATTTGGGAAACGTACTAGCTTCTGCTGACCTAGGCCCTGGGGTTGCAGTAGAGTAAGCTCCCACAGAGGGTGTGAGAGGAGCCGACCATCAGCTCTGTGCTCTGTGCTTGAAGAAGGCTGCAGGGGCATGCAACTCCCCGAGGTGAAAGGAGTTAAGGAAGACTTTCCAGAGGAGAGGAGATATAATGTGTCTAGGAAGAAGAAGAGGGGGGATGGGCATTCCATATAGAGTTAACACTTGGGTTATGACCTGGAAAGGTGAAAAACCATGCTTGTTTCTCATTCTTGGCCCTTTACCCTTTCTGGGCTTGGATCATGGGATGTAGCATGGCTAGACAGGCAGGTAGGCAGGAGCCTGGCATTTGTGCCCACAGCGGGGGGGCCGTCTTTCACTCAGGCGGGGTGACAACCCCTTTCCTAAGAATGCTGATGGGACTATACGCTATGACTCCACCCACTACAAGGAGACCTGGAAGGCTCTGGAGGCACTGGTGGCTAAAGGGCTGGTGCGGGCACTGGGCCTGTCCAACTTCAGCAGTCGGCAGATCGATGATGTGCTCAGTGTGGCCTCTGTGCGCCCAGCTGTCCTGCAGGTGAACACAGCAAAGATCAGTTGGTTTGGGGGCTGTGTGTGTGTGTGTGTGTGTGTGTGTGTGTGTGTGTGTGTGTGTAAATGAGCATGAGTGAGCAGATGATGGGTCTACTTCAGAGAGATGGCTAGAAAGTTGTCAGAAGTGTGGTGCAGAAATCCTCTGCTTAAGGAAGGGCATTGAAGTGTGGGAAGAGAATGAAATAGTGGAAAACTGTCTAGAGAGTGAGAAAAGCAGGTTGAGGGGAAGCAGGGGGTCAGCGATGCAGGGTTGGTCAGGATGTGCATGTCTGGGTGGGGCCAGCAAGCTGGCTGTGGCCACCTCATGATGATAGGTTGTTTCTTGGCTCAGGTGGAATGCCACCCATACATGGCTCAGAATGAGCTGATTGCCCACTGCCGAGCACGTGGCCTGGAGGTGACTGCTTATAGCCCCCTGGGCTCCTCTGATCGTGCTTGGCGTGATCCTGATGAGCCTGTCCTGCTTGAGGAGCCAGTGGTCCTGGCACTGGCTGAAAAGTATGGCCGGTCTTCAGCTCAGATCTTGCTCAGGTATGAGCAATCTTGGGGAAAGATAGTCAGGTTAGGGAGAAGGCTTCTGGGTTGGGAGGCAAGGGTTGAGGGGTTCCTTATCCAAATGCCTGGATGAGGCTGAGAATCCTGCCGTGTCATCTGGGGAGAGGCCACTCTGAGGCATGTTCCCTATTCCAGTGAGGCTCAGGGGTTCCAGGAGCTCAGAGAAGACTGCATGGAGGACCAAAAAAAAAAAAGTGCTTATGTGTACTGACTCCACTTCCTCATCTATACCTCAATTCCCCACTCAGGTGGCAGGTCCAGCGGAAAGTGAGCTGCATCCCCAAGAGTGTCACACCTTCCCATATCCTTCAGAACATCCAGGTACTTGGTGATGTGTCTGTCCTGTCTTCTTTAGTCCATTGGGACACAGTCTGGCCCTGACTGTTTGGCTAAGAAGGCATTGTTCTGGAATCCCAACTTCCACTCGCAAAACTGGCTTTCCTGACCACCCGCCCCCGCCTCCCATCCCCAGGTGTTTGACTTCACTTTTAGCCTGGAGGAGATGAAGCAGCTGGATGCCCTGAATAAAAATTTGCGATTCATCGTGCCCATGCTTACGGTGAGTGTGTATCACCCCCCCAGAGGCAGGGAATATGAGATTTGGGGCAGGATTCTGCCCTAAGTCTGGCCTCAATCTTCCTGGTCACAGGATGTTGTTGGTAGGATTGCTGTCCTGGACACAGTGGGCTCTTTTTTCTTTACTGAGCTCCGGGAAGTAGTCTGGGTGAGGGATAAGGCATGTAGCCTGTGAGTTCCAGTCCTGCATCTCGATACCTTGTAACCTAGAACAAGTTATTTAACTTCTCCAACCTTCAGCTTCCTATGTGTAAAAAGATCCCAGTTCCTGACACATAACAATTACCCAGTAAATGATATGAATGGGACATTCTCAACCTTGTTAGAGGTTTCCCTGTTGCACATAGGGAAATAAAGAGTTCATTATCCCAGCTGAGACTGCAAACTCTTAGGGGCAGGGTCAGCCACGTACCAGGCTGTGGGTTTGGTGCTGGAATGCTCTTGGTACTGTGGCATTCTCTGAGGCCCTAGCCTCAGTCTGTGCCATCTGTCATAGTGCTGTACACAGGTGAGGCTGTTGAGTAAGATTCTTGGGAAAAGATGTTCTGGGTCTTTGGAATGTCAGCTCCTACTAATGGAGTCATCTGTTTCTCTTTCCAGGTGGATGGGAAGAGGGTCCCGAGAGATGCAGGTCACCCTCTCTACCCCTTCAGTGACCCATATTGAGACCACAGCTTCCTGGCTTCCTTTTCATCTCTCCAGCTATAACGTCCTGCCATCCCCAGAAAGAAGGAGTTAATAAAGCCATTGGAGTATCCATCCATGATACTTGCTTGTCTTATTTGTCTGGTCAGACCTGATATGGAAACAGTTTCTTTTACGGATGCTGGGTGTGACCTGCCATGAGTCCAAACTCCCTTATCTTTCTTGATTCTGGAGAAACCAGTGTGTAGCTGAATTCCATGTCCGCCTTCATAAATTATAAGGTGTATTAGTGGAGTAGCGCCACCTAGAGGCATCTCTTAGCACTACATGCCATCCCCGTGTAGTCTTAGTGGGAATGCCAAAAATTGGTCACTTACGGACTGAGATCAGGGCAGCGAGAATCCTGTGGTTTCTTCACACTTCTGGGCATGGGTCTTGAGTTCCTGCATCCCGCCACCCATCTAGTCAGTGCCTAGATTTAAGAATATGAAGAGCCAACAAAACTTACATTCTGAAGTTTGGGAGTCCCAGCTTGGAAAATCAGCAAAACTGGGGACAGGGTCTTTTTCTCTCAGACACTATAGTCAGTGTGCATAGGCTACCTGAAGGAGGCAGAGTCAGCACCAAAGTTTGTCACTGTACCTAAGGTCCTATCATATATTTTGTGGTCCCACTAGAGACTGAAGTTTTGGGTTTTTAGCAGGGTTTTTGGAAAATCCCTCTAAACTCCGGTCACAAAACTCATTTTAGTTTTCTAGTTGAACCATTGCTCTTCATTCAGAAAATATTTATGGAGTACTTGGTCACGATGCGAGACCCTGGGGATATAGCTATAATCAAGACACATAGGTCCCTACAGTTTACTTGAGACAGACTAAGTAATGGTGTAATTAGTTTAATTACAGTTGGAAGAAGTGCTATGAAAAAGCGCAGAGTGAGAAGCTTACTGATTTAATCGGCTGAGATCTGAAGGATGAGTAGAGAATAATTAGTTAAAAGAGGTGAGAGTGGTAATAGTGTTCCATGCAAATTGGATAGCCTTGAAACTGAAAGAAGTTGTTGGAAAAACCTAAAGAAAAGTCTTTGTGACAAACTGAAAGTGAGCAGGGGTGGAATGGCATGAAACAATGCTGGAATAAGGTAGGGACCTGGTGATGTAAGGCCTAGGAGACTTTAGGTTTTTAATTTTATTTAATACATTTATACATTTATTTATTTATTTATTTTTGGCTGCGTTGGGTCTTTGTTGCTGCGCGGGTTTTCTCTAGTGTCAGCGAGCGGGGTCTATTCTTCGTTGCGGTGCGCGGGCTTCTCATTGTGATGGCTTATCATTGTGGAACACGGGCTCTAGGCGCGCGGGCTTCAGTAGCTGTGGCTTGTGGGCTCTAGAGCGCACGGGGTTAGTTGCTCCGTGACATGTGGGATCTTCCCGGACCAGGGCTCAAACCCGTATCCCCTGTATTGGCAGGTGGATTCTTAACCACTGTGCCACCAGGGAAGTCCAAGACTTTAGGCTTTTTAATCCTGAATGAAGCAGGAAGCCATGTAAGAGTTTTGAGCAGGAATAACATGGCATGATTTGTGTTTTAGAAGTACAGTGCTAGTGCAGTGGGGAAAATGGATTAGTAGGATAAAAAGTGGTTGTAGGGGGGCTTCCCTGGTGGCGCAGTTGGTTGAGAGTCTGCCTGCTGATGCAGGGGACACGGCTTCGTGCCCCGGTCCGGGACGATCCCACATGCTGCGGAGCGGCTGGGCCCGTGAGCCATGGCCGCTGAGCCTGTGCGTCCGGAGCCTGTGCTCCGCAACAGGAGAGGCCAAGTGGTTGTAGGGAGGCATGTTGGAAGTTAGTCTTTTTATTTTATTTTATTGAAATATAGTTGATTTACAATGTGCCAGTCTCTGCTGTACAGCAAAGTGACTCAGTTATACACATACACTATTATTTTAAATATTCTTTTCCATTATGGTTTATCACAGGATATTGAATATTTTTCCCTGTGCTATACATTAGGACCTTGTTTATCGATTCTAAATGTAATAGTTTGCATCTACCAACCCGAGAAGTTAATCTTTTGTCTGTGGTCCTTTCTACCTGGAACAATCCACCTGTTAGCCTACTGTTGGATGAACATCTATTACTTAAACATTCAGTTTAGCTGTCACTTCCTCTGGAACATCTTTCCTGATCTCACCCTCCCCAGGTGGCTTGCTATATGATTCCATAGCTCCCTTATACCCTTTCACGATCCAACTTTCCACAGTTATGAGGTAACATGAGTTTGAAATGTATTAGTTTGTTGGGGCTGCCATAGCAGTACCAAAGAGTGGGTGATTTAAACAACAAAAATTTGTTTTCTTACAGTTCTGGAAATTAGAAATCTGAGATCAAAGCATCAGCAGGATTGGTTCCTTCTGAGTGGCATAAGGGAAGGGTTTGTTCCAGGCCTCTCTCCTTGGTTTGTAGATGGACATCTCCCTGTGTCTTTACATTGTCTTCCCTCTGTGCACATCTGTGTCCAAATTTCTTTTTTTGTTTGTTTTGTTTTGTTTTTTGGCTGCACCACATGACTTGCAGGATCTTAGTTCCCTGACCAGGGATCAAACCTGGGCCCCAGCAGTAAAAGCGTGGAGTCCTAACCACTGGACTGCTAGGGAATTCCCTGTGCCCAAATTTCTTATAAGGCTGTCATATTGGAGTAGGGCCCAACCTAATTATCTTATTTTAACTGAAGACCCTGTCTCCGTATACAGTTACATTCTGAGGTACTAGGGGTGAGTACTTAAGTATATGATTTTGAGGAGGGAGGACACAATTCAGCTCATATCAGGAAGTGAAAGTTGTCATAACATCAAATTATTCACTAATAAGTTGACTACTTAGAAATTATTCTTAACTCAAACATCTCACCGTGCTTAACATTAGCATTTCTCTGTTGACATCTTTGTCTAAATCACTGGGCAGTACAGTGCACATCCAATGAAAAGTGAAATTGCAAATCTTGCAGAAGTTAACAGTACTTTATGAAGCAATGGAAGTGATGTTAGAAACTTAACACATCATACCCAAAGCTATAGAAAAGTGAGGATCTGACAGTTAATTGGGAAAGAAAATCAAAGATGAAGACACTAGACTTCAAAAGAGGATATTTGGCTTATCAAAGTATTAAGGAAGGCCTTTGGGAAAACTATGAAGTCCTTAAGTATTTTTGCAAAAAGGATTCTTTATATGATTGTTTTGAGTAAAAGACCACAAACTCAGATTTTAAAATGAGATTTGCCTTTTTAAGACTACATTCTAGAGGAAGGGAGTGCTTACCAGCCAGAGGCTAGCACCACCACACTCCAGTTCCTTACATCAAAATTTTTTATACACAAGTACAATCTAAGACCCCTTTCAGAAACTGCCCTGCAGTCTGCAGGGAGGAGGGGATATCTCACAGTCAACTAGGAAAACTGAGACCTTGTGGCATTATGTAGGAGAGAGAATATGAACCTTGTAGTCAAAGTCTGGCAAACTAACAGATAAACAAGGTCCTACTGTATAGCACAGGGAACTATATTCAATCTCCTGTGATAAACCATAATGGAAAAGAATGTAAAAAAAAGAATGTATATGTGTGTATAACTGAGTCATTTGCTGTACAGCAGAGATTGGCACACCATTGTAAATCAACTATACTAAAAAAATAAAAAAGTCTGGCAAACCAAAAAAGAATACTTGGTGAAAGGGGACTGATAACATACATATGAAAGAGGTCACAGTATTTGTCCAGGAAAATGTGATCTATGAAGGAGTCCTGATATTTGTCGAAAGAATTAAAACATTGAAAATCACTTTATTGGAGATGTTAACTTCTAGAATGTTCATGACAAGTTCCGTTGATTTTCCTCTTTGAGGATCATCTGCACTTTGACATCTGTATATTCATAAGGCTATAAATATGCCTGTCCAGATGTGTCTTTGTTTTGTTTCACTACCTCTTGGGCCTTTGGCCTTTTGAGGTTTTAATAGGTTGTTTTATACAACATGAGAAGCAAGCCTCAGCTAGTATAATGAATACATGGAGAGCATATATTTTTGCCAGGATAATTAACACACATTTAATTACATTTAAATCTCATTCTGTTTCATTTCCCTACATCCAGGATCTACCTGAATTAATTAAACAGTTGTTTCTCTCTCAGTGGAGTGGAGAACCAAGACTGTTTCTTTAATTTTAGGGATGTTTCTTTCTAATTCACTTTATAGTTTAATGACTTGTGTTGACAACAGTGTAAACATCACCTTGAGCTATCATCATGAGGTCAAGAGCCATTCAATTCTGCCACAACAGAGGTAGATGATACTTCTATTTGTGGAGATCCAGGGTGTCATTTTTTGCATTAAAGCTTTACTCTAGTATTCCAGAGATATTAACATGACTTGTGCTGGCCAATGGAAAAAAAAGTGATTATGTGTTGGTTCCGGGTGAAAGCTTTAAGAACAAGTGTGAGTTCCAACATATTCTCTCTTACCCTCTGAAACAGTGACAAGCAATACTCTATATTATTTATGGTTGCTGTTCCATCAGCTTGAGACCCAGAATGAGGATGACACAGAGCAAAGCCTCCAGCTGACCTGAGATGAAAATATAGTAAGGGTGGAAACTGAATCTTATTGAATGAAGCCATTGAAGTTTTGGGTTTACTTGCTACCACAGCAAAAATTACCCTGTCTTTTTTTTTTCTTAATTAAAAAAAATTTTATTTATTTATTTTGGCTGCGCCGGGTCTTAGTTGCAGCATTTGGGATTCTTAGCTGCGACGTGCAAACTTCTTAGTTGCGGCGTGCATGTAGGATCTAGTCCCCTGACCAGGGATGAAAACGGGGCTCCCTGCCTTGGAAGTGTGGCGTCTTACCCACTGGGCCACCAGGGAAGTCCCTACCCTGTCTTAATTAGTACAGTTAGCTAATATTTTATTTATGATGTATGCAGTGACATTCATAGGTGAAAGGGGCTTACAGTTTTATTTTTTATATTTTCCTATTTCTGGAATCAAGACTACATTACCTTTGGGAATTCCCTGGAGTTCCAGGGGTTAACACTCTGTGCTTCCACTGCAGGGGCATGGGTTCAATCCCTGGTCAGGAAACTAAGATCCCACATGCTGTACTGCACGGCTTAAAAAAATAAAAAAGACTACATTGGGACTTCCCTGGTGGTGCAGTGGTTAAGAATCCGCCTGCCAATGTAGGGGACACGGGTTCGAGCCCTGGTCCAGGAAGATCCCACATGCCGTGGAGCAACTAAGCCCGTGCGCCACAACTACTGAGCCTGCGCTCTAGAGCCCGTGTGCCACAACTACTGGGCCCGCGTGCCGCAAACTGAAGCCCTCGTGCCGCAACTACTGAAGCCCGCGTGCCTAGAGCCCGTGCTCCGCAACAAAAGAAGCCACTGCAATGAGAAGCCCGCACACTGCAAGGAAGAGTAGCCCCTGCTCGCCGAAGCTAGAGAAAGCCTGCGTGCAGCAACAAAGACCCAAAGCAGCCAAAAATAAAATAAATTTATAAAAAGATTACATTAACTCTTTCTTTTTTTAATTTTTTGCTATACATAAATGTATGTGTTCAACCCACCATCTTTAACTGAAAGTCTTCCCTAAATCTTATTAATAAAAATCAGAGTTCTATTATTATCCTAGAAAAGTTTTTGCTTTTTTTCTACGTATGGAAATGTTTCTTGAAAATGTGTTAAAAAAAAAAAAAAAAAAGAAAGAAAATGTGTTAACCTCACCTATAAAACCATCTGGGCATTTGGGGGGAATGGTGGGACGTCTGACTACCATTTTCAAATATTTATTATTTATTGATCTACTTAAGGTCTGTTTTTTCTTGTGCCAATTTTGACACTTTGTTTATTTCTAGGATCACTCCATTAGGTTTTCAAATTTATTAGCACATAATTATTCTTTTTTTTTCAATATTTATTTATTTATTTGTTTGCACTGGGTCTTAGTTGCGGCATGCATGTGGAATCTAGTTCACTGACCAGGGATCGAACCCCAGGCCCACTGCATTGGGAGCACAGAGTCTTATCCACTGCACCACCAGGGAAGTCCCAGCATATAATTATTCTTAATACAATTACCTTTCCATTGTGTCTATGATTTCTGTAGTTATTTCTTCTGCATTTTCTATTTTGCATTTGCTATCTATATTTTTCTGTCTATATATTTTTATTTTTTCAAAGAACCAGTTTCTAGTTAATCTTTTATTTCTCTCTTGATTTCTGCCCTATCTTCCTTATGTACTTCCCCTCTTGTTTGAGATCTCTCTCTTGCTCTTTTTCTAACTTCATGAGTTGAATTCTTTGAGCAATTTTTCTATTTGTTTCCTGATAAAATTTTTTGAAAGCTATAATTCATCAAAATACAGCTTTATCTGTGTCCTATGAATTTTTTTTGTCCTATGAATTTTAACATGTAGTGTATTTATTGTCATTCAGCTCTAAGTATTTAACTTCCTTCATGATTTTTTAACCCAAGGGCTATTTATTTATACAATATATAAATGTTAATTTGCAGTGCAATAAAGCTTTGTGGTTAGAGAAGATGGTCTATATGAAAATGATAATGATTCTTTAGAATGTATTGAGGCTTTCTTTGTGGCCTAATAATGGTCCATTTCTATAAGTGATCTATGATGTTTGAATGTAATGTGTATTTGCTGATTTTTGAGCATAGATTTCTATATATTTAGTCACTAGAGCATATTAATAATATTAGTCATGTCTTCTCTATCTCTGCTTACTTTTTCGTCTGCTTGTTTCTGAGTGACATGAGTTAACAATTTCAGCTACAATTGTTGACTTATCTCTATTTCTTCTGCAATTCTTATAGTTGTTGCTTAATATATGATGGATATATTTAAGAAGTTTATTTCACTCTTATATAACATTTTTGGAGTAAGCAGACCAGAGCTTGTATGGTGGCTCTGTGATGCTAGGAACCTAGGCATCTTACTAATTTGTCATTCCTGGTGCATTGCCCTGATTGACTTGGTCCAAGTTAGTTCACCACCTCACCTTCTGAAAAGAGAAGCCCCTTCCCTTTGATATCACTATATGGAAGATGCACAAATTGCTTTTGTTCACTTTCCATTGACCAGAGTGTCATCATGCGAGCACTTCTAGTTCCAGGGGACATTGACAATTTTGGTTTTTATTCTGGGGGTTATGCACTAAAATAAATGCATAAATAAATAAAAATCAGGGTTCTATTACTACTATAGGAGAGAAAAATCGATATTGGAAGACAACTAGGAGTCTATCACAAGATCTCAGTGTTTTGTATGTAATCATTCATTTAATCCCTGTCTTTTCCATATACTTCTTCTACCCTCAACTTTCTCTCAGTTTAACCTCCTTTTTGTTTTACCCTCTCCAAAAAATAAACTTCCAGTTTTCCATTGCCCTGGGGAAGATGATTTAGAAAGTCTAACTGCTTCTTTTTATTTTTTTTAAATTAACTTATTTATGTATTTATTTATTTTTGGCTGTGTTGCTGCACACGGGCTTTCTCTAGTTGCCGCGAGCGGGGGCTACTCTTCATTGCATTGCACGGGCTTCTCATTGTGGTGGCTTCTCTTGTTGTGGAGCTCGGGCTCTAGGCACGCAGGCTTCAGTAGTTGCGGCACGCGGGCTCTAGAGCGCAGGCTCAGTAGCTGTGGCGTGCAGGGGCTTAGCTGCTCCACAGCATGTGGGATCTTACCGGACCAGGGATTGAACCTGTGTCCCCTGCATTGGCAGGCGGATTCTTAACTGTGCCACCAGGGAAGCCCGCAGGTCCAGGTCTTTATCCCTAAAGATTTCAAACTGCCTGAGTCTTGACAGACTGGAATAAGAATCCTCCCCAAGAATCTTTCTCAGTATGTCTGAACCTGGACGGAAATAAAATTCTTGTTCTGACCTTTGTAGGCAAGGCCATGGTGGAAGGCAATGGATTATGCTCCAGATGTGAGGAAGTGCAATTATCTTCCACTCAGCGAGTTGCAGAAAATGAGGCACACTGCTTCCCATAAATGACTTGTCTTGCAACCTTCTGAGCTAGTCATACCTTCTTTGAACCTTGGTTTCTATTTCTACCAAATGGGACGGATAACACCGTTGTCACTAGTAGCGTTGCTGTTAAGATTAAGTAAGACAGCTAGTAGCTTTAGAATGTCTAAGCACAGTGCCCCCGGACATAGTGGACAAACTATAAACCGTAGCTTGGAGTGGACGAAAAGAGCTGGAAGCTTTAAGCTAGTCAGATTTGGGAGTCTGGGTAGGGCCTAAGAGGATGGCTTCACCGGATTGGGCCAGCCGAAGGGGGCGGGCCCAGAGGGAGGAGCCAGCCGCGTCCCGCCGCAGCCCCCAGCTTTGAATCAAGCGCGGTAGTTTCAGGCGGTGGCCAATCCTAGGACAGCATTTCCTTGCGTCAGTTGTTGTTGAGGTTCAGAGCCACGCGTCTCTCACCGATATCTGTTCTAGCCGTTGCTGGTATACACGTGCTCGGCTGTTTCGTGTCCATCCGTTACGACTGAGCGGACCGACAGAAAGTCTCAGTTAACTTCCTGAGTATACGGCCTGGAAAGAGACTGTCGGCTACTCGCTCCGAACATGTAGTGCAGCCCCAGCTTCCCCTTCTCTGGAAGTCGCTGGCCGCCGTTCAGTCAGGAGTAGTAGTACCAAGATTCTAGTTCTTCTTACGCGACTTGCTAGAGAAGCAAAAAGTTGCTTTTTTCGAGGAAGCCAGGGAGGAAATGTATCACGCAGAACCAGGTGGTGCGGGTGGGGGATGTCCTTGGGCAGCATTGGGGCTGGGTCCTGGCCCTTTAAACTCGAGGGGGAGGATCCGGAAGTGGATGGGCGGGGCGAAGGGCCCTGGTATATAAGAGGGCCCAGCCGCGCGGGGTCTCCAATCTGCCATTTTCTGTCCACGAATAAGTCTCTGGCTTTCCAAATTCTCTCTGTTTTTCCCACAGGCACTATCCCGTCCCGCTGGCCCACCACCTCAGGCGAACGATGGCCGCAGAGTCCACAGCCACTGCCGCCATCACCGCGGAGCTGGTTTCCGCCGATAAGTAAGCTGGACCGTGGAGAGCTTGAGGCACTGGCCAGTCCGCAGGGAGGGGGTGGTGGACGGAGGCTAACCGGGAGGGACAGACCGGAGGGTGGGAGGGCTTTCCTTCCAGTGAACAACCGTCGCTGTTCGGGGAGGGCCGGACACTGGAGAAGCCCACTTATAGCAGAGAACCTCGCTCATTGGCAGTAACGCCGGTCGGCTGGGGCCCCCTGCCCCGCTTTTCGCGGTCGCCATCTTGCCGGGGGCAGCGGCGGCTGTCTCCATCGCCTGCCCCTCTCCTTCCTCCCCAGGCCCGGGGCTATCGGCGGGGAGGCGGGGCCCCGGCGCGGCAGTGTACCTTCACGTCCCTGCTGTCCCCGCACTCCTGGCGTGCGCCTCCGGTAGGATCCCCAAACACATCGGGAAAATAACCAACAGAGATTTGGCGCCAAAAAAAAAAAAACTGCACGAGGGAGGAGGCCGGACCGGTGGGTCGGGATGGGCGGGGTCTCTCGGGGGCGGGGTCGTGCGCTCGTGCGTTCGCTTCCCTCCGCCGGCTTTGGAGCAGGGGGCGGGGCCCTGAGGAGGCGGGAAAACTCCATTGTTTGGGGCTGCGGCTCCCGAGCGCCTCGGACTTCCGCCGTGGGACGCGGTGAAGCTTGTGCCCCGCGGTCTCCTCGCTCACCTGGTACTCCCCTGCCCTCAGCAAGGCCCATTTCTTTTGTCTGTGGTGGAGAGCATCGTGGTTCTTTTAGACTTTGGGGACGTTGGCGGGGGACTTGGCTGCTTCTGGGGGATTTTATCGTGAGGCGAAGCATCTTCTAGCGCTGCGTCGAGGTCTTTTCACTTCTAGCAGTGTTTGGTTGCTAGGAGAATGGGCAGTATTAAGCGCGAAGTGTAACAGAAGGACTGGAAGGAATGATAGAAGACATGATTGCTATGAAAACGGCACAGTGCCACTCAGACATAAAGGTATTTTTTGAACAGTGAAGGGAAACAGGCCGTTATTTGAAGAAACAAGAAATAACCCAAATTATTAAGTGGCAGACTCTAGGTTAAACCCTAGTATTTCAAGTTTTTATTCCCTCATTACTCATCCTTTCCCCCATCCCCAAAGCTTGAGAGGAAATTGCATGAAAATCTAATTAGCTAGTTAGAACAATAAAGGCATCATTCCTTAGTTAAGTAAGTTCCTGGGGCAATTCAGGGGTAAAGCGTTTCAGTCGTTTAAGGGGGTGGGTAAGGAAAATTTATGTGAGTTTAATAAACTACTAAGAATGCACATTATAATTCCAGTATAGCCATTGAAAGAATAAAAAAACATGTTTAACTTCCAAACCAGTAGAGAGAGAAAATTGAATGAGAAATAAACCACAATTCAGAGTTGATTTTGATACCGCTTTCATTGCTTAAGTGGTGAAATGTTGGGCTACAGTTTTGTCATCTGTTAAAAGCTACAATTTGGCTTCTGTCCCCTCATGCCATTAAACAACGTTGCTAAAGGTTATCAATGGTTGTCTAAATGTTAAATCAGTCTTTGTCCTTATTAGCTTTCTAAATAGTTCTAAGTAGTTGTTAACGTTTTTGTTTATGTTACAAAAGAATATAGCGGTTTGTACTGTAGTGGTAAGGAGGAATGAGAAAGCTTAGAAAGAGGAAGTCTTATGTGATGCATTGAATTTTACTTCAACTGTCTTATAATTTCTGAGCTACTTATTCGTACCTTTAGATGAGAGATGTCAAAGTAAAAATAAGTGGTTTCGCTCAGTAATCCTTAAAGTTCTGGGGTTTGTCGTTCCTATTTCCATAAGTGGAAGGTTCATCTGTGTTGGTGTGGGGCTTATTTTGGTGCTTAGTATTTGGCTGTTTAAAATGAGATGGATAACCTCTTGTAAGTTAGCTTTATGATGAATTAATGTCACTGTAATTAGAATATATTTGTGTGAAAGATTTAGCTAACGTACCTGTGTACCTATATTTTGGTTGGGTGGAGGAGTTAGGTTCAGTATATTAGCTCAAATGTGTAAATGAGAAGAGTCTCTCTTGGTGGACCTGCAAAAAAAAAAATCTATTTTCAGAAGATTTAAAAAAAAAAATTTTTTTTTTTCCCGGTTGTGCCACACGGCATTATACAATCTTAGTTCCCCCGCCAGGGATCAAACCCACACCTTCTGCATTGGAAGCACGGAGTCTTAACCACTGGACCACCAGGGAAGTCCCTGACCTTGTACTCTTAAGACAATTTACTCATCACATCCATTAACTTTGGTAATCTTTATATGCGTATCCGAAAGTATTTTCCACTTACCACTTTAAACAACTGAGGTTCGGGGAGGGACTTCCCTGGTGGTCCAGCAGTTAAGACTTTGCTCCTAATGTAGAGGACTCGGGTTCAATTCCTGGTCAGGGAACTAAGATCCTGAAAGCCACACAGCCTGGCCAAAAAAAAAAATCGGTTAAAAAAAAAAAAACTGAGGGGGGGTGGTGGTGGTGGGATGAATTGGGAGATTGGGATTGACATATATACACTAATATGTGTAAAATAGATAACTAATAAGAACCTGCTGCTGTATAAAAAAATAAAACTGAAAAAAATATATAGAGCAATGCAGAAATAAAAAGACAAATTCACAATTGTAAAAAAAATAAAAATGCCAAAAAATAGTAAGATTAATTGCAATTTTACAATTTGGGCTTTAAACATACACTGTTTCTTGGGCTATGACAGTAGGGTAAAATGACCTAGTTTGTATAAATTTTATGAGGCTTGATAAATGCACTTAATAATTGTCAGCTCATGACAAAATTAAATGACTCAATGAATGTTAATGTCTCCTTTCATATATCTAAATGCCTTGGTACAGTTTCAATATGTGGCATATGTATTGTAGTATTATCTATTAATAACGTGGATCAGAGAGAAGCAAAAGTCAAGGACAAATGTAATTTTTTGTGAGATGTATATTATTTTTTAACATCTACCTGATTATCTTTGGATGCCAATTAAACATTACACCCTCTTGAAAAAAAAAACACTGAGGTTCACCCTAAAGGGTCCACAAAAAAAAGATCATCGATTGGAATGCTTAATATTGTTAAGATGTTCATACTACCCAAAGAGATTTATGGATACAACACAGTCTCTGTTAAAATGCCAATGGCATTTTTTGCAGAAGTAGAAAAATGCATCCTAAAATTCATAAGAAATCTCAAGGGGTCCCAAATAGCCAAAACAGTTTCTTTTGTTTATTTGTTTTTGACCACGCCTCGAGGCTTGTGGATTTTAGTTCCTTGACCAGGGATTGAACTGGGATCCTAACCACTGGACCGCCAGTAAATTCCCTGCCAAAACAGTTTTGAAAAGAACAAAGTGTAGGTCTCACTTGCTGATATCAAAAGATTGTGCTACTGGCATAAAGATAGAGAAATAGAACAATGGAATGTAAAAGAAAACCCAAAAATCCTTGCATATGGTCAAATGATCTTTGATAAGGATGCCAAGACCACTCAATGAAGAAAGGACATTCTTTTTTTTCTTCTTAAATTTATTTTTTTATTTTTGACTGCATTGGGTCTTTGTTGCTGCATGCGGGCTAAGCGGTGAGCGGGGGCTACTCTTCGTTGCAGTGGGCGGGCTTCTCACTGCGGTGGCCCCTCTTGTTGCGGAGCACGGGCTCTAGGTGTGCGGGCTTAGTTGTTCCATGGCATGTGGGATCTTGCTGGCCCAGGGCTTGAAGCCATGTCCCCTGCATTGGCAGGCGTATTCTTAACCACTGGGCCACCAGGGAAGTCCCGGGATATTCTTTTCAACAAATGGTGTTGGGAGAACGGGATATGCACATGCAGGAGAATGAAGTTAGATCCTTATTTTACACCGTATACAAAAATGAGCTGAAAATGGATTAAAGACCTAAATGTAAGACCTGAAACTATAAATCTCCCAAAAGAAAGCATAAGTTAAAAGCTCCATGGGAATTCCCTGACGGTCCAGTGGTTAGCACTTGGCACTTTCATTGCCATGGTCCAGGTTCAGTCCCTGGTTGGGGAACTAAGATCCTGCAAGCCTCTCAGCGTGGCTAAAAAAAAAAAAAAATTTCCCTGCCAGTTTTTCAGTACATTTTATTGAAGTACAGCATACTACAAAATGCACAAATGGTAAATGTACAGTTGAGTGAATTTTCACAAAGGGAAATTAGAAACAAAACATTATATGGAAGCTTCCCCCCCCAACCTTTTTAGTCATACTCCTCCCATCAAGCCTAGCTCTTCTGACTTCTAACATTACAGTGTCATAGGTGGATGTTGAACTTGTATTTATTTGTAAGGGTACCATAAAACTTTATAGGGAGGGTCTTGCCTGGTGGTTCAGTGGTTAAGACTCCACGCTTCCACTTAAGGGGGTGCAGGTTCGATCCTTGGTCGGGGAACTAAGATCCTGCATGCTGTGTGGCACAGCCAAAAAAACCCCAAAAAACTTTATAGGGAGGATGACAGATGATGCTAAATTTCTATGATGACTGGGAGCCAGGAAAACTGAGTTCTGTTTCTAGCTGCTGCGGTGGACCTCAGTTTTCCCATTTGTTAAATGGTGGCAGTAGTGGGGAGATTCTACAAGGAAATTTTTTTCAGGAAAGTTTTGTGAAGCAGTTTTCTTTCCTCCTACTTATTGGCATATTTTCCCTATATTTATTGAGCATTTGTCTTATTTAGTAGAGGCGCTGTGGTTAAGGAGACAGAAAAGATCTCTGCTTTCAAATGGAGCTTCGACTACTGGGATAGAGACCATGAATATATAGATTAGAGAATATCAGTGATAAAGTGCTATGCAAAGAATTACCCTAGTTTTAAGGTGATGTGAGGTAACTGGGTGGTTATTTTTAATTAATTAATTTACTTATTTATTTTTGGCTGCACTGGGTCTTCGTTGCTACCCACGGGTTTTCTCTATTTGCAGCGAGTGGGGGCTACTTTTCGTTGCGGGGCGTGGCTTCTTACTGTGGTGGCTTCTCTTTGCAGAGCATGGGCTCTAGGCACTCGGGCTTCAGTAGTTGTGGCACGTGGGCTTCAGTAGTCGTGGCACACAGGCTTCAGTAGTTGTGGCTTGTGGGCTCTAGAGCGCAGGCTCAGTAGTTGTGGCACATGGGCTTAGTTGCTCCGCGGCATGTGGGATCTTCCCCGACCAAGGCTTGGACCTGTGTCCCCTGCATTTGCAGGCGGATTCTTAACCACTGCACCATCAGTGCAGGGGGAAGCCCTGGGTGGTTATTTTAGATTGGGCGATCAGGGATGGCCACAATGAGATGAATGACAAGGGGCCAGCTATATGAAGTTTCTAACTGGGAAACTTCGTTCATAGAAATAGGGATAGCAGAGAATGTGGATACAGAGGCAAGCAGGTTGGTAGTTTTGGTGGTTGAGGAAGGGAGACTTCCTGTCTAATGGTTTCTATTTGCTCAATGGGGTGTGAAGCAAGGTCTGCTTAGAAGTAAGGGGGAATGGAGTAGGGTGTAGGAGATTTGAGGAGAGATAGTAATGTTGGAGACTTGGAAGACATATTCTAGGGAATGTGGTAGGATTGCCAATGTTGTCCTTGTTTCAGATATGGGGCCAAGAATTTAAAGAGAGTGCAGTCAGTGCTGTTGTTCCTTAAATGTTCAGCTTCTCTGCTCTAGCAGACACAGAATAGATGGCTAGAGGATTAAGACCTCTTGTGGAACATAAAAGTTTGCCAGAAGAAAAGCCTTCTTCACAGGCTGAGGGTTTATGTTAAAGAAAAAAAATCTTTAAGATAAAACAACTGGAGATTTGTGGGGGGGTTTTTCATGTCTGGTTGTCTGCCAGCAACTACCTATTTGGTCTCTTGGTGCTTCCTTTCCTTCCCCTTAGATAGCACCATCTCTGCATTCAAACGTCCCAAGATGGATGCTTTTAAAAACATTTTCTCTGTGATATATGCGTTCAGTTGCTTTCTTTGCTTCTTCCCTTCATAGCCAGGCTTCTTTAGATAAGAGTCTGCAGAATTTCTGGTGTCCATTTTTCCCCCCCTTCTGTTTGCTTATATATTTAACAAATGTATTCAATATATACTTTAATGTGTCAGGTTTTAGAGATACAAAGATGAATAAGGTATCAGTTGCTGGTCATCAGATCACAATCTAATTGGACAGGTGTGTTCTGAGAATATACACATTTGTTCAACCTGTCTCGATCTGGCTTCTTCATGTCATTTAAACAACATTGCTAAAGGTGATCATGGATTGTCTAAATGCTAAAATAGTCCTTATTCTTAGCTTTCTAATGAGTTCTTTTTGCTGCCTTTTTGGCACCTCTTTGCTGCCTCTGATACCAGACACTCCCTCCTTAATTATGTCTTCTTTTGATGCTGCCTCCATTTCTTCCTATCTTTCTGTTCTTTCAGTGTTAATGATTGCTAGAATCTATTGATTCCTTATGTGCCAAGCATTGAACTAAGCACTTTGTGAACTTTCTCATTTAATTTTCAAAACAGATCCTGTGAGGTAGGTACTGTTAATAGTTGAGGAAACTGAGGTACTTCATATGGTAAGTGGCAAAGTCACTTGTCGTTAATGCTACCCTAGTGATTCAGAATTGGTCACTTTAACAAATATTGATTAGATACCAGGCTTTGCTAGGATACAGTTTAGGATAAGATAGACATGGTTTCTTAGATCTTAATCCTGATGGGGAATACAGAAAGTCAGTAGGCAATTGGAGTACAGATTGAGTTATGATGGGGTCGTGTAACTGGGTAAGTTACTTCTCTGGAAAATAGCCACAAGGTTTTTTGTGAGAGGATTAAATGAGAATGTAGTAGGCACTGCTATGTCTGACAGATGTTTGCTCTGAATTGCCTATTGAATGTTATCCATTTATTTATTTATTATTTTAAAAATATTTATTTGGCTGCGCTGGGTCTTAGTTGCAGCAGGCGGGATCTTTAGTTGCGGCATGTGGGATCTAGTTCCCTGGCCAGGGATCAAACCCGGGACCCCTGCATTGGGAGCCCAGAGTCTTAGCCACTGGACCACCAGGGAAGTCCCTGAAGCTCTCCATTTAGGTGTTCCATAAGCACCTCAAAACCAGCTCAGTATGTACACCCCAATTTTCACTAATAATCTTGCTCTTGTACCTTATTTTGGTTGGATAGCACTCAGTTTCCCAATCCCAGAAATAAAAATTCTAGATTCCCCCTCCCTCCTTTTTAAATTTCTAAGCAGTTACCAATGTTTAGCAGTTTGGTAGTCTGTAACAGGGCTTAGAAATGTAAAGCCTAGAGGGCCAGATAGGAAAAAGTGAAGTGGTGGTGGGGATTGAAGTGAATTGTCCCTTAAAGGGCTAGGTCACTGTTCAACTTCAGCTGATTGGGGAGAATGTATGCCATAGTGGCAGGTATTTCTAATATTTAAAGAATATTGTAATTATTTCTTTGACTAGGAAATACATTCCTGGTTCAAAATCCAGAAGGGGAAGTACACAGTGAAATGTCCCTCCAATCCTTATTCCCTAATCACATAGGTTTTCTCCTCCGAGTCCACCAGTGTTAGTAATTTATTATGTGTCCCTCAATGCTACCTTACGCATATACGAGCAGATTGTAAGTAGTTATTAATTCTATATTATTGTGTAAACGGTAGCACACTTGACACATTTCTGAGCACTTAGCATTATATCTTGGAGATGATTCCTCATTAGGGCATAGTTTCTTTTCTTTTTTTTAATGGCTGCATTGTATTCTATTCTGTGACTGTCTCATAATGAGTTTCCTATTGATGGACATTTGAATTCTTTCCAGAATTTAATTGTTACAAATTGTGCTCTAGTGAATAACCGTGTAACCCTGGACTCATATCTATAGGATAAATTTCTACAAGTGGAACTGCTGGATCAAAGAGTGTTCATTTGTTGTTTTTGATAGATATTGCCAAATAGACCTTCATAGAAGTTTTGTGAATTTAAACTTATATTAGCAATATATGTGAACACCTGTTACTCTTACATTCTTGTCTTTGACTATTTGATGGGTAAAAAATGCTTTCTCACTGTAATTTTGTGTTTCTCTGAAGAATGAGTGTGAGCATGTATTCAAATGTTTGAGGTATTTGTGTTTCATTTTCTGTGAATGTGTTTATATCCTTTAGTCTTTTCCTGTTGGACCTTTTTCCCTGTTGATTTAATATTCTGTATATATTCACTAAGTTAACCTTTTGTGAAATGAATGAGATGGAGTAGAATTTATCTGTCTTACATGATTTCTGAATATGAAAGGCCTTCTCCTGATGAGTTACAATGTAACTCGCCTGTGGTTTCTTTAGTACTTTTCTGGTTTCAGAGTTTACATAATGATTTTTCAGGAGAAGCAGAAATCCAGATTTTTATGTGATATCTTCATAGTTTTAAATGTAGTAACTACCATAATTAACATTAAAAAATAATTGTGGGTAAACATGTCTATGGCTCAGATAGGACATGAACATGAGTTAGTAATTTTTTTTCTAATATGGTGCTTGTTACAGTGTGGTCCCCAAACCAGCAGTAGCAGCATCACCTAGAAAGTTGTTAGAAATGCAAATTCCTGGACCTCATAATAGACCTGCTGAACCAGAACTCTAGGGTTGGGGCTCAACAGCGTGTTCTTTTTTTTTTAAATAAATTAATTTTATTTATTTTTATTTTTGGCTGCGTTGGGTCTTCGTTGCAGTTGCGGTGCATAGGCTTCTCTTATTGCGGAGCACGGTGCGTGGGCTTCAGTAGCTGTGGCTCATGGGCTCTAAAGTGCAGGCTCCGTAGTTGTGGCTCACGGGCTTAGCTGCTCCGCGGCATGTGGGATCTGCCCGGGCCAGGGCTCGAACCCGTGTCACCTGCATTGGCAGGCGGATTCTTAACCACTGCGCCACCAGGGAAGCCCTCAACAACGTGTTCTAACATGAGCTCCAAGTGATTCGTGTAGGTTGAAGTTTGAGAACCACTGCTTTAATCCATCTTTTCTCCTGACTATGCTAGTACATGCCCTTTTTGTCTAGGCTACTAAATAAGAATGGAAGTAAGTTTATCACTGCTGAGTGCTTTACAGTGCTATTTAATAGTATCTTCAACTGATATGCTTTTTTCCTCATTTTGTCCACTTCAAACTTTTATACCACTGAGTATATAAAAGGTAAATTTGATCATATTACACCTTCAGTGCCTCAACTTAAGGATAAAAATTTAAAACTTTAGGTTGGCATCAATACTGAACGATCTGGGACTTCTCTGGTAGTCCAGTGGTTAAAACTTTGCCTTCCAGTGCAGGGGGCATGGGTTCAGTCCCTTACCGGGGAACTAAGATCCCACATGCTGCACAGTGCGGCCAAAAATTCAAAACAAAACAACAACAAAACCTTAAGAAAAAACCTAAACGACCTGGTTCCAGCCTTGCTTCTAGAAAGTGGGGACATGGAAAGTGGGGTGAAGGAAAGTTACAATGGTAAAGTCCAGGGAATTCCCTGGCATCCCAGTGGTTAGGACTCCGCACTTCCACTACAGCGGGCCATGGGTTCCTTCGTAGGGGAAGATCCCGCATGCTGTGGGGTGCGGCCAAAAAAAAAAAAAGTAAATTCCAGTCTTGGAATTTACATTATAGTTTAAGGAGGTATTCTCCAAAGTAGAGAGGAATTAAGGTTTAATAACGATACAGAGATTGACAGTCGCCTTATTTATGACATTATCAGGGAGCTTTTCCAAAACAAACATGAATTCTATCTCAGGTTTAACAAATAAAATCTCTAGGGGTGCAACCCAGGCATCTATCTTTTGGATAAGCTTTCTAGTGAATTAATTACTATGCTCACCTCCGGTTAAGAATCATGGTCACATCAAGATGGGGAAGTTACATGGAAGTACGTGTGAGCTCAATATAAAATTTAAAACTTTCAACTAGAATAACAACAAAATTGAAAATGGCAACCTTACAAAACAGAGATCTAAATCAGTAGAGGTATTCAAAGAAAGACTAGGTTAGCATTTGCCAGGCATGTTGTATACTGAGTAAGGAGCAGAATTAAGTAACTTTCAATTCTAATATTTTAATCAAATACAATTTAATCAAATACATTATCAGGACTCCATGTTTTAAATTACAGACTGGCTGATGGGAGTTATTTATTCTAGACCCTGTGTGATTTCCAAGGATAGTTTTGCCTATTCCTTTCTGGGTCATTCTTTCCTGGGTCTCAGTAGTTTTCTCATGCATAAGTTGATCAGCACTTAAACAGAGACTGGGGGGAAGCGTCTACAGATCTCTGAAGCTTGCTTTCTCTATAGCTCTCTTTCTAGTCTGTCCTGTAAATTCTAGCTACCTAGGCCACCCCAAACCTCAAATTCTGTCTTCTCAATTCTGTGAGATGGACTTTGTTCATGGTCCTTCTCTGTCCTGTGGACAAGTCTCTCCAGATAGTAACCTGGGGATACTCATAGGACTCACCTCATTTGTTTCCCTTCTCTCAGATTACTGTCTTGTGCTACTGGTGTAAAACTGGTGTTTCGTGTATTTTGGCTGTTTTTTTTTTTAGTAGTTTGAGTTATTTGAATCTGATGCCTGATACCTTCCATTATGGCTAACCGTGAAAGTTTAATAGTGTTGCACTTCATCTGTCACCTATGTGGGGTGCAAAACATTTTGTGTATTATTGTTGCTACTGGTGCTTGAATGTAGCATGTATGTACAGTGTTAACGTGTTTGTTTTTAGTACTCATACTTTGGACGTTTGTGTTATACCACTTTGTGTGTGCCACAGACTGGTATTGGTTTGTGAACTGTTCGTTACTGGTCTACAAAGATACAAGTATAGCGAATTCCCTGGTGGTCCAGTGGTTAGGACTCCACGCTTTCACTGCTGTGGCTCCCGGTTCAGTCCCTGGTTGGGGAACTAAGATCCCACAAACCATGCTGTGTGTATGTATAAAAATTGGGAGTAAGCATTTGGGAACAAAGAAATTTGACATTACTCTGACATTTCTGTTAATACTTTATAAAAACCCATGTCTTACACATTGAAATTAAAAGTCTGGTCCTTCAATCGCAGGTAATTTGAGAAGCTCTGTGCTAGAATTTGGCCAGAATAATCCTTTAGTTAAACTATTTGAACATAATTAGCTATGACAGGAGGTGTTTAGGAGATAAGGATCCAAGGCCATTCCAGCATTTTGGTCAGATCATCTGCTTGCTTATGTTGCAGCTGAAAGCATTTAAATTGTACTTCATTCCTGTCACCCTAACGGTGAAGTCTCTGATTATTTTCAACCCCATTTCCCTGCCTCCCCTCCCCCCAGGGCTTTTCATCAAATTTGTAGACCAATATAACATTCTCAAAAGGATTAGGAGTTAGGAGCAAAGATTTTGGATCCTGCTGAAAGAAACTGACACCTTTTCATCTCTAAAGCATTTTCTAGAACTCAGACTCCAATATAGTTAGTCCCTGCCTGGCATTTAATCTCTTCTGCCTTTCTCAAGTTGTCCCCTCTGCTTTTTTTTTTTTGGCGGCGCCCTGCGCCTTGTGGGATTTTAGTTCCCCAACTCAGGCCTTCGGCAGTGAGAGCGAGGAGTCCTAACCACTGGACCGCCAGGGAATTCCCTGTCTCCTCTGCTTTAACTTTTGTTGGAGACTGTGTCTGATGCTTAGCATATAGTGGGTACTAAAATGTCTATTGAATTTAATTTTTTGAATTAGTATATTTATTTATTGAATTGAGCAAGCAATTTTTTTTTTTTTTTTTGCGATACACAGGCCTCTCACCGTTGTGGCCTCTCCCGTTGCGGAGCACAGGCTCTGGATGCGCAGGCTCAGCGGCCATGGCTCACGGGCCCAGCCGCTCTGCGGCATGTGGGATCCTCCCGGACCGGGGCGCGAACCCGTGTCCCCTGCATCGGCAGGTGGACTCTCAACCACTGCGCCACCAGGGAAGCCCAGCAAGCTATTTTTTAACTGTTCATTTGTTTCTTCCATACTGTGTATATTACACTGCTATTTTAATAAATTTGTTATCACTAAACAAGAAAGTCCAGGTGTGAAAAATTAGTTGACTCAGTTCTATTTATATGTATGTTTTAACCTTTGGAGGAGTTTTCAGTAATGTCTATATAGGAAAGCCTTTTTCTCTCCTACAGCTTCTTGTGTTCTCTCATACTTCTACTGTTTCTTGCTGTACATACTTCAATTCTAATTTATTGCTCCTGAGGTGTTAGTACTCACTAGTAAAGTTTCCTGTTTTCCCACTGTTATTTCTTTTTTCCATTTCACCACAGCTAACAGCATTCTCAGCTCTCATGGTGTGCTTTGGGGGCACATTTATAAATGATAATATGTCCTTACTTAGCTGAATGTTGCCTTTGGCATATAGGTGAAAACTGATGATGGGGCAGGTAAAAAGAGACAAGAATTTAAATTAATACCAAGTGAATGGTGTCAATCTATAGGGTTCCTAAGTAATAACTTAAGTCGACCCTGTCTTGAAACCTACCTAAGGTATAACTTTATTGTAAAGAAAGGGTAAATTCTTTCCCATTTATCAATTTTCAGAATAATGCAGTGGTCTCCTATCAGTCTCTAAAAATGACTAACGAGTTCTTTTTGGTTTTTTTGTGTCATTGTGAACTCATGGATTTAAACATATTTGGAGTTTTTCAATCAATTGTAATTATCTTAAAAAATTTTTTAATTTTATATTGGGGTATAGTTGATTAACAATGTTGTGTTGGTTTCAGGTGTACAGCAAAGTGATTCAGTTATACGTATACATGTATCTATTGTTTTTCAAGTTCTTTTCCCATTTAGGTTATTATAGTATATTGAGCAGAGTTCCCTGTGCTATACAGTAGGTCCTTGTTGGTTATGCAATTATTATCTTTGTTGATGCTCATTGTCCCTTCTGGCCAGTGAGATTTTACTGAGGTTGGCTCCTAAGTGTGCTTTTGTAATACTTTTGTAAATATGAAACATCAAATTTATAGAAAAGTGAAAAATAGTACAAAGAACTCTTCCCATGCTTTACCCTGGATTTCCACTTTTCCTTTATAATTCCTTTTAGCATGATGATAAGTAGATATGACCCTAAATAATATTAGATATAGTATTGTTGCTTTCTGGCATGAAATTGTCCCAGATTCACCTATGTACTTCCCCTGCTCTGGCTTAGAATCAATTCTTTCTCAGTAGAGTCTTGGTTATTTTTAGTGGGAAATGGATTTTCAGGAGCACAGTCTAGGTGCTAGGGGGGTTACTCGTGCTGCTGAGTTGGTCATTATTTCTAGACTTTTTTAGTAAACACAACTATGAAATATTTTAAAGATATTTATTAGTACTTTTCAAAAAAAATGAATGTTCTGGGAAACTGCTTCTTCCTTTTTTTAAAAAAAACTTATTTTTAGTGAGCAGTTGCAGAATGTGAGATTTTCAGGATTGCACATACTGGGTTATAACAAATACTGCATTCTCTTCTGTCCAATCGTAAACTCAAATCTAGGATGTAACTGTCTTGTTCACTGTAGTATACTTCATGTGTAGCAAATAAGCATACAACGGTTATTTGAATGAGTAAGGATTAAATTTGATAATGTAAATATTATGTAAAACCTTAATATTTTGGGCATTTAATAAATCGCTCTTCTTTTTTTTTTTTTTTTTGCGGTACGCGGGCCTCTCACTGTTGTGGCCTTCTCCCGTTGCGGAGCGCAGGCTCAGCGGCCTAGCTGCTCCGCGGCATGTGGGATCTTCCCAGATCAGGGCTCGAACCCGTGTCCCCTGCATTGGCAGGTGGACTCTCAACCACTGCGCCACCAGGGAAGCCCAATAAATCGCTCTTTTTATGGCTTTATATTTTCTTTTTTATAAAGTTTATTTATTTATTTATTTTTGGCTGCATTGGGTCTTGTTGCTGCGCGTGGGGTTTCTCTACGTGCCTCAAGCGGGGGCTACTCTTCATTGTGGTGTGTGGGCTTCTTGTTGTGGAACACGGGCTCTAGGCATGCGGACTTCAGTAGTTGTGGCACGAGGGCTCAGTAGTTGTGGCTCACGGGCTCTAGAGCTCAGGCTCAGTAGCTGTGGCGCATGGGCTTAGCTGCTCCGTGGCATGTGGCATCTTCCCAGATCAGGGCTCGAACCCGTGTCCCCTGCGTTGGCAGGCGGATCCTTAACCACAGCACCACCAGGGAAGTCCCCATATTTTCTTAATTTGTTTAATTTCTAGTCTTAAAATAGCCTTCATTTTTACTTTTTTCCTCTTAATTTTTCATTACAGAATTGAAGAAGATGCCCCTGCTCCTTCTACCTCTACAGATAAAGTGGAAAGGTAAGATTATTTACATGGTGCAATTAGATTTATATCTGGAACATAGACTAAGAGGTATATAACTTGAGGGCAGTTTGTTTCATTATTTTCAATAGGTAACGAATAAGACTGAATGTTAAAGTACCTGTCTAAAGTATGGAGTCCTGACAATGATGTCGTCAGTTTTTTTTGTATTTGATTAAAATATTAGAATTGAAAAACTTGTTTAATTCTTCTTACTTAATACCCAACATGCCTGGCAAATGCTAACTTATTTTTCTGTTGTTGTGGCATGCAGGCTCAGTAGTTGTGGCTTGCGGGCTCTAGAGCACAGGCTCAGTAGCTGTGGCGCACAGGCTCAGTAGCTGTGGCGCACAGGCTCAGTTTCTCTGCAACATGTAGGATCTTCCCAGACCAGGGCTCGAACCCGTGTCCCCTGCGTTGGCAGGCGGATTCTTAACCACTGTGCCACCAAGGAAGTCCCTAACTTATTCTTTTCTTTAAAAATATTTTATTTATTTATTTATTGGCTGTGTTGGATCTTAGTTGCAGTGCAGACCTCTCTCTAGTAGTGGTGCATAGGCTACTCTGTAGTTGTGGTGTGCGGGCTCTCTAGTTGTGGCACATGGGCTTATTTGCCTCACAGCATGTGGGATCTTAGTTCCCCGCCTGTGTCCCCTGCATTGGAAGGCAGATTCTTAACCACTGGACCAGCAGGGAAGTCCCTAACTTACTCTTTCTTTGAATACTTCTACTGATTTAGATCTCTGTTTTGTAAGGTTGCCATTTTCAATTTTGTTGTTATTCTGGTTGAAAGTTTTAAATTTTATATTGAGCTCACATGTACTTCCATGTAACTTCCCCATCTGGATGTGACCGTGGTTTTTAACCAGAGGTAAGCATAATAATTAATTAACTAGAAAGCTTATCCAAAAGGTAAATGCCTGGGTTACATTCCTAGAAATTTCATTTCTTAAGCTTTTAGTGTATGAGTGTTTTGGAAAAGCTTCCTGTTAAATCTTAAGCTCACTTAGGTTGAAAATTACTGTTCTAAATTCTGTTTAATCCTTTTTGCAAAATATCTGCACTTTTTAAGAGTCTTTAAGTTTTTCATTTGTTTCATCATTTCACATTGTGGTCTTAAATTCCATTGTTATCTTGGTTATTTAAACCATGTCTTTTACAAATACTACCTACTGATTTGTGAGTCAGTCTCGTTTTGGGGTGGAAGGAGTACTGCTCAGGATTGGTCCTAAAAACACATTCGCGTAACCTTTTTAGAGTCTTGGTATATACCATAGTATTAAATTTCTGGACTGAGAATAAGGTATAAATGTAGCTAGGCTACTTCACCCCTGGAACACTTCTGATATGTGATTATTAATATTCTAAGCATTGATGATCTTTTGAGGAGTATGATAATCTGATTCTGAGAGAAACTTGGAAGGATGGTTGGAAAAAACATGACTAGTCTCATAAATTTGTAACAGCTGATCTGAAATGGTTATTTAGTACTGCCTGGCAACTATAGCATGTTTCCCTGGCCAAGTTGTTCTCCCATTCTGCTGAGTAACTTCTTAATATTCAGTACCGTCACCTGTCTTCTTGCTCTTACTTGATGATTTTACTTTTTAAGAAAATTTGATTGGGGACTACCTGGTGGTGCAGTGGTTAAGAATCCACCTGCCAACGCAGGGGACACGGGTTCGAGCCCTGGTCTGGGAAAATCCCACATGCTGCGGAGCAACTAAGCCCGTGTGCCACAACTACTGAGCCGGTGCTCTAGAGCCTATGAGCCACAACTGCTGAGCCCATGTGCCACAACTATGGAAGCCCACGTGGCTGAGCCCACGCTTCGCAGCAAGAGGCCACTGCAATGAGAAGCCCATGCACCGCAACGAAGAAGTTGCCTGCGTGCAACTTCTGAGAAAGCCTGCATGCAGCAATGAAGACCCAATGTAGCCAAAAATAAATAAAATAAATATATATAAAAAATTTGATTGTTCAGTAATAAGCAGTTAGGAAGAGGAGTTTCTTAATCTATCTTAAATCTGTACCCACACATTCTTTTCTTTCTTTATTTTTTATTTTCTTTTTTATTTGTTTGCTCTCAGTCTTTGTTGCAGCCAGCAGGCTCCTTAGTTGCGGTACCCGAACTCTTAGTTGTGGTGGGATCTAGTTCCCTGACCAGGGATTGAACCCGGGCCCCCTGCATTGGCTGCACGGAGTCGTATCCACTGTGCCACCAGGGAAGTCCCACATTCTTCTGGATGTGGGTCCATGCTCTTATTCAGAGGTTCTGAAGGTGCAGTCTGTATGCCCCTGGGATCCCCAAGAGCCTTTCAGAGATTCTGTAAGGTCAAAATTTTTTGTATTGGTAGACCGTTTGCCGTTTTTGCTGGTTGACATTGGCACTAATGGTGCAAAATCAATGGTGGGTAAACCTGCTGGACCTTTATTTAACAAAGGTCAAGGCAGTACAAGTAGTTCACTCCCAGTTTCACTTCTTTGCTTCCACGATGAAGCAATAGAAACTAATAAATTTATTCTCAGTCCTTCACTACATGGTTTTAGGATAATCTGTGTGACAAAATGGGATTGGAATGCTAATTCTGCACCCTGAAGTAGGTAGGTAAGATGGTTGTCTTTAAGAAAAGCATTTGTGTGACTGTTTGAATAAAGAATTAAATTTTGGGGGCTTCCCAGGTGGCACAGTGGTTGAGAGTCCGCCTGCCGATGCAGGGGACACGGGTTCATGCCCTGGTCTGAGAAGATCCCACATGCCGCGGAGCGGCTAGTCCCGTGAGCCATGGCCGCTGAGCCTGCGCGTCCGGAGCCTGTGCTCCGCAACGGGAGAGGCCACAACAGTGAGAGGCCCGCATACCGCAAAAAAAAAAAAAAAAAAAATTAAATTTTTCATGGAATTCTGGATTTCAAAGGATGAACAACAGACTGATTACTCAGACTTGGGTATTTGGCAGACAGTTTCTCAAAAATTAATAAAGTGAGGCTGTCACTTTAAGGGAAGCAACTGAGAATATCTGTTGTCAGTGATAGAATTTGAGCTTTCAAATGAAAATAAATTAAAATCTTAGAAGTTGTATTGACTACCGTGAGCCTGTCTCATGTCCCAATATTTCAAGACTCTTCTGATGAAATTGGTGGTGGTGGTTGTTTTTTATTGTGGTGTAAATGCATATAACATAAAATTTACCATCATAGGGACTTCCCTGATGGTCCAGTGGTTAAGAATCCGCTTCCTGATGCAGGGGACTCAGGTTCGATCCCTGGTCGGGGAACTAAGATCCCACATGCCACGGAGCAACGAAGTCCACGCGCTCTAGAGCCCATGCTCTGCAGCGAAGATCCTGCCTGCCACAACTAAGATCTAATGCAGCCTAATAAATAAATATTTAAAAAAATTACCATCATAACCGTTTTTAAGTGTACCGATCAGTAATGTTAAGTACATGTACGTTACTGTGGAGCCAGTCCCTTCTTGCAGAAGTGAAACTCTCCATCATCCATCTCCAGAACATTTTCATCTTCCCCAACTGAAACTCTACCCATTAAACAACGTCCCATCTCTTCCCCCAGCCCCTGGCAGCCACCATCCTACTTTCTGTCTCTGTGAATTTGACTACTCTAGGTACCTTTTATAAATGAAATCCTACATCGTTTGTCTTTTTATGACTGGCTTATTTAACTTAGCATAGTGTCTTCAGGGTTAATCCATGTTATAGCATCTGTCAGAGTTCTCTTTTTAAGGCCGAATAATATGCCGTTGTATGTATAGACCACATTTCGTTTATCCATTCATCTGTCAGTGGATACTTGAGTTGATTCCTTTTGGCGATTGTGAATAATGCTGCTATGTATATGAGTGTACAAAATCATTCATGAATAGGAGATCTATTCAGAGTACAAGATAGAACAATGATTTTTATTTTATTTAAATAAAATAATAATAAATATTAAATATTTATTATTAAATATTTAAATTTTAAATTAAATTAAATATTTTAAATATTAAATATTAAATTTATTTATTTTTTGTTGCATTGGGTCTTCATTGCTGCAGGGGCTTTCTCTAGTTGCAGTGAGCGGGGGCTTCTCTTCATTGCGGTGTGCAGGCTTCTCATTGCGGTGACTTCTCTTGTTGCAGAGCACAGGCTCTATGCGTGCGGGCTTCAGTAGTTGTGGCACACGGGCTCAGTAGTTGTGGCTCGCAGGCTCTACAGTGCAGGCTCAGTAGTTGTGGCGCATGGACTTAGTTGCTCTGCGGCATGTGGGATCTTCCTGGACCAGGGCTCGTACCCGTCCCCTGCACTGGCAGGCGGATTCTTAACCACTGCACTATCAGGGAAGTCCCAGAACAACGATTTTTAATGTAGCAGTATGAAAAGTTCGTCAATACATTTTCAGATTCTGCATTGCAAATAACCTTTAAGGAACTACCACTCATTGAGTTTTGGTGTAGTATCAGAGAAGAAAATCCACAGCCATTTACAAGATTATTCAAGGGAATTCCCTGGTGGTGCAGTGGTTAGGACTCCGCGCTTCTGCTGCCAGGGGTCTGGATTCGATCCCTGGTCAAGGAACTAAGATCCCACAAAAAAATTTAAAAAGGTTATTAAAGTACTCCCTTTTCCAAACAGGTATCAGTGTGAGGTCAGATATTTTATACTTCAATGAAAACAACAAATCCCAATGCGTTAAATGCAGAAAAATGAATATGAAAATCCAGCTTTTCTATTAAGCCAGACATTGAAGAGATTTGTAAAAATGTTCAGTAGTGCTTCTCACTAAATTTTTTATGTTTGGGAAATACAGTCATTTTTTCATAGAAGTCATGTTAACATGTAACATTTTAAAATATTTAAAATTTTTTTTAGTTTTAATTTCAATATGGTAAATACAAATAGATATTACTCACATACAGAAAGGCTCTTCGAGGGCCTTCTGTAATTTGGTAGCGTAAAGAGTCTGGAGACCAAAAAGTTTGCGAGCCGTTGCTCTCCTTTTAAAATAATTAATTAATTAATTAATTTTTGTCTGCATTGGGTCTTTGTTGCCGTGTGCGGGCTCCTCATTGCGGTGGCTTCTCTTGTTGCAGAGCACAGGCTCTAGGTGTGCAGGTTTTAGTAGTTGTGGCTCGTGGGCTCTAGAGCGCAGGCTCAGTAGCTGTGGCACATGGGCTTAGTTGCTCTGCAGCATGTGGAATCTTCCCGGACCAGGGCTCAAACCCGTGTCCCCTGCATTGGCAGGTGGATTCTTAATCACTGCACCACCAGGGAAGTCCCCATTGCTTTTCTATATAAAGACCAACATTTCCACTTGTTCAGTGGATCCCATCCTCAGTCATCTACTCAAAAACAGAGCTCTTGTAGTTCTCTATCCAGCAGTACTACTCCATTCCTCTCCTATGAGCTTATTTGTACTGCATAGTCTTATTATTTGTATTGCATAGTCTTCCCTTGGTATTCATGGGGGATTGGTTCCAGGATACCCCCGCCCCCAGTACCAAAATCTGTGTATTCTCAAGTCCCTTATATAAAATGTCATAGTATTTGCATGTAACCGAACACATACTCCTATATACTTTAAATTGTCTCTAGATTACTTATACTACCTAGTACAACATAAATAGTTGTAAATATTATGAAAATGCTATGTAAATAGTTGGCCAATATGCAGCAAATTCAAGTTTTGCTTTTTGGAGCTTTCTGGAATTACCACACACTGTACACCGCCCCCCCCCCCCCCGAGTATTTTTAATCTTTGGTTGATGAGAAGGGCAAACTGTATTCCTTTTTTTTTTAAAGAAGATGTTGGGAGTGGGAGTTTATTAATTAATTTATTTTTGGCTGCATTGGGCCTTCATTTCTGTGTGTGGGCTTTCTCTAGTTGTGGCAAGCGGGGGCCTCTCACTATTGCGGCCTCTCTTGTTGCAGAGCACAGGCTCCAGAGGCGCAGGCTCAGTAGTTGTGGTGCGCAGGCTCAGTAGTTGTGGTACACAGGCCTAGTTGCTCCGTGGCATGTGGGATCCTCCTAGACCAGGGCTCGAACCCGTGTCCCCTGCATTAGCAGGCAGATTCTCAACCATTGCGCCACCAGGGAAGCCCTGTATTCCTATTTTTAACCCTTCATTGATCCCCCACATCCCCTTCTACCTATTACTTCATTTCTGTTTCTTGGACAAGAAAACATGAAAGAGTTGTTGTTACTTTGTTTCTTTACTTCCCCTTTTTTATTTCCTGAACATTCTTCAAGTTTTTCTTTCACCATTCTAAAATGGTCTTGGGCTTCCCTGGTGGTGCAGTGGTTGAGAGTCCGCCTGCCGATGCAGGGGACACGGGTTCGTGCCCTGGTCTGGGAAGATCCCACATGCGGCGGAGCGGCTGGGCCTGTGAACCATGGCTGCTGAGCCTGCGTGTCCGGAGCCTGTGCTCTGCAGCGGGAGAGGCCACGACAGTGAGAGGCCTGCGTACCGCAAAAAAAAAAAAAAAGTGGTTTTGCTTAATGGTCATTAATGCCATCTATATTATTCCTTAATCTAGTGATTAGTTAATCTTGTCAGTAACATTTGATCCAGTGGATCACTTTCTTTACATGTCTTCATTTGGCTTCAGGGATACTATATTTTTTTCCCTTACTATCTATTCTTTTTTCAGTAGGGGGAGTGACAAGGGCTTGTTCTTCCCCATTTCCCCTGCCTCTGATGTAGAAATGCTCTCAGGGCTCAGTCCTATGACTTCTTTATTAATAGTCACTCCCTAGGTAAATCTCCCCCAGTTTAGCTCAGGCCTGTGGCTTTAAGCGCATAACACCCCATTTGTATCTTTAGTCCCTACATGTTTCTTGAATCTCTTCCTTTGAATATCTTGGCGGTTCAGTAGGCATCTTACAATTAACATGTCCAAAACTAGATTACCCTGCCCCTCACCTGCTTTTTCCTCAGTTGACTATCTCAGTAAATGGCAGTGTTGTATAAATCTTGATCTAGATGGTCTAGATGATCTAGAGATCTAGATGGTCCCTGCCACTAACTCTGTTTTCACATCTGTAAAATGGAGATAAGTTACAGCCTTATGAAGTGGATACCAAGATTAAATGTAAATATAGGTATAATTATCACATGACACATAGTAAGTGTCCATTGTTATCACGGTTGCCCAGGCCAGAAAGCATTGGTTTTATCACTTTCATTCAAGAAATTATGTATCCAGTACGTTAGCAAATTCCAAAATAAGTATATTGAGAATCTAACCATTTCTGCTATTTCCTCGGTCTTAGCCTAGATTCTTTCTAAGTAGTCTTCTCCTTCTATTATTATTATTATTGTTTTGAAGGTTTTTTTTTTTTTTTTGGGGTTGTGCTGGGTCTGTGCGTAGGCTTTTTTCTAGTTGTGGCGAGTGGGGGCTGCTCTTCGTTGTGGTGCGTGGGCTTCTCATTGCAGTGGCTTTTCTTGTTGTGGGACACAGGCTGTAGGTGCACAGGCTTCAGTAGTTGTGGCTCATGGGCTCTAGAGCACAGGCTCAGTATTTGTGACACACGAGCTTAGTTGCTCTGCGGCAAGTGGAATCTTCCCGGACCAGGGCTTGAACCCGTATCCGCTACATTGGCAGGTGGATTCTTAACTGCTGCGCCATCAGGGAAGTCCCCTAAACTGCACATTTTTGAAGTGAGCAATTTGATGAGCTTTTACATGTGTATATACCTGTAGACCAATATCATAAGATAAGGATATATTTATCATCTCAAAATTTCTTTATGCTCCTTTGTACTTCATTCCCTCTCCAGGCAACCACTAATCTACCTTCTGTTGCTGTAGATGAGTTTGCATTTTGTAGAATATTATCTAAATCGAATCATACTGTATGTACTTTTTTTTTGGCATCTTTGATTCAGCATAATTAAGATTCATCCATGTTATGTGTTTCAACAGTTCATTCCGTTTTATTGATATTCCATATTGTGGATATATCACAGTTTATCCATTTGGGTTTCTAGTTTTTGGCTACTGTAGATAAAGCTGCTATGAATATTTGTGTACGTGTCTTTATGGGCATATACTTTCATTTCTCTTGGGTTAATACCTAGGAATGGAATGGCTAGATATCATATGGTGGGTATATATCTAACTTTAAGAAACTCTCCAGCTGTTTTCTAAAGTGACTCTCCCATTTTACATTCCTGTCAGCAGAATATGAGAGTTCTAGTTGTTCTACATCTTTGCCAACACTTGATGTGGTCAGTCTTTACATTTTCACCATTCTAGTGGGAGTATAATAGTATCTCATTATGAGTTTAATTTGCATTTCTCAAATGACTGATGTTGTTGAGCGTCTTTTCATGTGCTTATTTACCATTCATATATCTTGGTAGTGAGCTTTTTTAGTGATAGGTAAGTGTGGGTTAGCTAAGCCTTGCCAGAGTAGTTCAGAGGTTTAAAGAAATTAAAGTATTATGGTTTAAATGTAGCAGGTATTCCAAAAATGTTGGTTCTAAAAGTATTTGACGTTTGAAAAAAATCTTTCTCTTGCAGTCTGGATGTGGATAGTGAAGCTAAGAAACTATTGGGTTTAGGACAGAAACATCTGGTGATGGGGGATATTCCAGCAGCTGTCAATGCCTTCCAGGAAGCAGCTAGTCTTTTGTAAGTACTGTGTTTTGCTATGATGGGATATTGTGTTCCTAATAAAGTTGAATCATAAAAAGTTGTTTAATGGGATAAAAAGAATAAAGAGCAAGAGTTTAAGAAGATTTGATTATTTTTCATGTGTAAATTTATTCCTATAACTATAAAACTTATGTATCACTGACCAATTTCAGCCTTTGATTTTCCTGAGTTAAGGTAATTTGTTTTCTGTTCATCACTAACTAACTTGTCCTGGTTTTGGTTCAGGGTCATATTTGTCCATTTTTCCCCACAACCCTTACTCCTTCTAGAACAGTCTTGCTCCTGGATGTCTGCAATAATCTTTTCAGATTATTGGCCTCTGGCCTCTGGTCTCTTCATCATCACCTGAGTCTGAAGAGCTGAGGTTCTGGTATTCAGTGGTGTGCTAAGGGTAGGGCCCAGATTTCATCTGATGCTGAGTATTTAGGTATTTTTATATAAAAGTATGTGGTTATCTTAAAATGAAAATGTTAAAATCTAAGTTTTTAAGATTAAGCACATAGAAACACGCTTCTTAGCTTATTCCTTATTCCTGGAAAGTTCAGTATTCTCACTGTCCTGCCATTAAGGGTATTTAGGAGGAAAATTTGAGATGCGTTATTTTAATCTAGTAGACTACCCTTAAACATGACCTTCATCACAATAGTTTCTTTGTTGTACTGTTTACTCTCACTAATCTCTCAGGCTGTTAGTTGGCCTGACTTAGCATGATTTCTGCCAATCCTTTACCCCATGATAGCTGGTCTCCTTACTCCACATAAAGTACCTCCTCCTTACCATTTATCACACTTGTGATTTTTTTCCTCTTCTTCTTCCCTGTCTAGATATTAATAGCTTAAATTTGTATATATAGTGCTATCTGTATTTCTAAGCATTATTTTAAATGATTTTATATACATTAACTTAATTAGTTCTTGCAATATCTCTGACTGGTTCTTAACATTTCCATTTTACAGATGAGAAAACTGAGGTACTGTGAGATTAAGTAACTTGACTAAGGTTAAAAGTTAGAGGCAGGATTTGAACCTAGGCAGTCAGGCTCCAGAGAACATTCTCTTAACTCTTTATCATCATGCCTTTCCATGGACTTTATTCATGCTTTGGGTCCCAGCCAAAGGCCCTCTAACTCTAACAATATTCTGGCCCGTATTGACCCCTATCTTATACCAGGAGAAACGCCTATTAATGTAATTTGGCTCTTAGATTATATAGTATAACTGTAGCAAATGGATGTCTTTTAGAGTATATATTATATTCTAATTATATAATGTATATTATATATCTAAATTTGTAATTATATACTATATAGATGAAGAACAGGCAACATTAATTCATTCATTCTTAAAGTCCCTTGGACCTTGACTTCAAAGCAAGAGGAGTGGAGCATTGGTTTCCTAGAAGGATGTGTTACAGAAGAAATGTCATTTTATAGCTAAAGAACTAGGGGAAGAAATTTTTAGACTAGATGTTAATTCAGATCTTAGCTGTTATTCTCTTTGTAGAGGTAAGAAGTATGGAGAGACAGCTAATGAATGTGGAGAAGCCTTCTTTTTCTATGGGAAATCGCTTCTGGAGTTGGCAAGGTATGTCTTTCAAGCCAAGTCTTTAAGGAATATGTTTTGTATCGTAGTAGTCTTATTTAAAAACTTGCTTCTTTATTTGCTAAGATTGTTTACTAGCTTTGAGATTTCACATGAGCTAAGTGGGACTGGTTTTACTGGGGGGGTTTAGAAGGAGCATGAAATATTGATGGAAGTTTTTTTTGGGCAGGGGGGGCATGCTGTGGGCTTGTGGGATATTAGTTCCCCAACCAGGGATTGAACTTGTGCCCCCAGCAGTGAAAGCGTGGAGTCCTAATCACTGGACCACCAGAGAATTCCCTTGATGGGAGTTTTGAAAGTCACCTGATACAAAGAGTAAAGTTATACTTAAATTTTGACTTTTGCAGTAATTAGAAGCAGAGGTCTTTCCATTAGTGAATAGTCAGTCAGTAATTTATCAAAGTCCAATTTAGAGAGAGAACCTTTGAAATCACTCTCAGCTAGCCCAAAACAGTCATCCATAAGAAGGACTGAATGAAGGACAATTTGAAAACACTGGCATGTGAAAATGTCTTAAGATAAGACTCACAAGTAGTCTTAACTGTTGGAAAGTTGTTGTGTATTTTCCACCAGAATTTATTAATCAGAATAAAATATATTGAGGGTACACAGAGGAGCAAATATTCTGTAATCTATTTAATCTCAGTTCTGCTAAGTTTTCTAATTTTGTAGAGCATTCTAAGGATTTGTCTTGAAAACCTTGCCAGAATGTTTTTGGCCATCTAGAGAAATGTAGGTGGATGAGAAGTTTGGGAAATATGGCCCTTTTGATAAGAGTCATCAGTGTTTTTTCAGGTGGCTGGATAAAAAGGGTATGTTTATTTCTTTCAGTGCTCTTACAGCCTTAATTTATATTAAAAGTTTTGATCATTGCATTTCTTTCATGAGTGCTTATAGTTTATATTCTCTGTACTTGCTTACTCTTCTGTTGCTTTTTATAATACAGGACTACAGTTTCTGTCTTACAAAGACTGTTAGGTTCTAGCCATCATACCTTTAGTGCTTTCTCCTTTTGTTCTGCTAGAATGGAGAATGGTGTGTTGGGAAATGCCCTGGAAGGTGTGCATGTGGAAGAGGAGGAAGGAGAAAAAACAGAAGAAGAAACTCTGGTAGAAAATAATGATAACATAGATGGTATGTGGAGTTACATGTGACATTCAAGAGATGCGACGTTGATTTCTTGTGTACAAGTGATGGAAATAGGGCTCTCCTTACCCTGAATGGTCTCTCCTGGGATGACACCTGCATCTGGTGGAGACTGCAGGGGAGGTGGCTGATTACTGAAACAGATAGCAGGCTTTTGTAAGGGGATAACTTAATTTCCCAAATAAGTCTGGTTATTTAAATTGATGTTTTAAGTATTAAAACAACCTTAAATATTTTTCTGATGTGAATTTTAAAAAGTCTTTACAGCTCAGTTATTTTAATGGCTGGGCTTTTGGAGCCCTTTTACATTTTTTTGTGTCTAAGAAAATTAAATGTTAATTTCTAATTTGAGTTTGGCTGCTAGAATTTTACATATCAGATGGAGGTCTATATAGTGTATAGAAGAGAATGTAAAGCTTGGCATCTCTTACCTAACTGATATCAGAATGCTCAAGTAAAATAATATCTAATTTAAGGAGCTTGGGTTTCTTTTGCAGTAAGTTGCTCTGCTAGCTGGGAGTTTCCCTTTGCTTTTCTCAAGGGGGCAGATAATTTGCAGGCCATCTGCTAAAACATAAGCCAGGCTGTTTGAGGGTTTAAAGGGAATGTATTTTTAGTTTCCATTTATGCCTTTATCATTAAACTCGAAGACATGTTTATGCTTCATGTTCTTTAACCATGTAGAGGAAGCAAGGGAAGAGTTGAGAGAACAGGTTTATGACGCCATGGGAGAAAAAGAAGCCAAAAAAACAGAAGACAAGTCTCTGGTAAAGCCTGAAACGGATAAAGAACAGGAAACTGATATGGAGAAGGGTGGAAGAGAAGATATGGATATAAGTGAGCCTGCAGGGGAACTACAGGAAAAAGTTGAATCAACTCCAGATCAGTTAACTGAAACCACTAAAGAGGGAAAAGGAACAGCAGCACCAGAAGGACTGAATGAAGCTGAAGTCACTTCTAAGAAGGCAGAACGGGAAACACCAGATGCTGAGGAAGGAAAATCAGTTTCTGGAACTGACGTCCAAGAAGAGTTCAGAGAAAAAGGAGGTCAGGGAGAAGTAATTGCGAGCATAGAGGAGAAACCAAAAGAAGCTTCAGAAGAGCAACCTGTTGTGACTCTAGAAGAGCAGGGCACTGCAGTGGAGATAGAAGCAGTCAAGCCAGTGGATGTGGGTGGGGATGAGCCAAAGGAGCAGGTAGCTGTCTCTGCAAGTGAGCCAGGAAAGGCTGTTCTTGAGCAGTTGGTAGGGCAAGAATTGCCTCCTGCTGAAGAGTCACCAGAGGTGACAGCACAGGCTGCAGAGGCCTCGGCTGCAGAAGCTGGATCAGAAGTCTCCGAGAAGCCTGGGCAGGAGGAGCCAGTTCTCCCTAAGGATGGTGCAGTCAATGGACTATCAGCTGCAGGGGATCACACTCCCAATGAACCGAAGACTAATGCAGAAGGATGGACAGAAACAAAAGATGGCTCAGGACTAGAGGAGAAGGTCAGGGCAGAGTTGGTTCCTAGCCAGGAGGAGACTAAGCTGTCTATAGAAGAGTCTGAGGCAGCTGGAGATGGGGTTGAGACTAAGGTAGCCCAGGGGGCTACCGAGAAATCCCCTGAAGACAAAGTTAAGATAGCTGCTAATGAAGAAACACAAGACAAAGAAGAACAGATGAAAGAGGGTGAAGGTAACCGGGACATGCAAGAGCTGCAGTGGGTGGAGTACATTCTGGATTTGACTCACTAATCATGGGTAAAAGTCAGCCTTCCATTCAGGATTTTCCGTCTGCCTTTAATCCGGATTAGGAAAGGGCTAAGTGAAAATGGGGTTAGTTTAAGAAGGTGGTGATAAGTTGAGCAAGTTAAAGCAAGTCTTCTTTAGCTGGCTTATAAACTAACGCTTTACTAACTGCAAAATAGGCCTTTCTGTGATATCTGAGACTTGGCTAGCTATCAGTAACTTGTACCATACTAGCCAATAAAGGTGGGTGGGAAGTGGGGTAGATAGGGAAGTAGTGGGCTAGGCTGGCAGAGAATGCTGAATGGATGTTCACTTGCATGCCTCTTGATTTTTAAATTTACCGTTCACTTGGTTCCTTTTTCTCTGCTTTAGGAATCAGGATTAGAGCAGTAGAATCCACTGAATTGATACACTTAAGCAGGCATGCCATTTATATGAAGGCAGTTAACCCTTGAATGTTCTATCGCCAGAGTGGAAGAACTCTGGTAATCTTTACTTTTAGTCTTCAGTAAGTGTTTAGAGGCTTATTCACATTAGTTAAATTAGCCCCCTCCAAAGATAACAGAAAACCTAACCGTTAAGCCCTCTTGCTGCTTTCCCCCCTCATTTCATGCTTGCTTTGGCTGCTAAACTGAATTTTTTGTTACTTAGAACATTATAAAGTGTGAATGCTTTATATAGTATTATTGGTCTAATTGTGATTCAGTTTCATTAAGATGTATAAGCCTCTAATTACCAACTCCATAACTGGCACGTCTGACTTGAGTTATACTATCATTTGAGGATTCTACTGTCCATAAGATTTATCTAATGTTGTTATTAATAACCATAGGTATATTCTAATTAATCATTATTACACATATATATTACTTATATAATTGACAGACTACTTCGAGTTCTCTTAAGTTTTAGATGTTCAAAGACCCATTATCAATATGTGTAGCTGATTCTGGTAAACTTCCTTCTACCTATGTGCAGGTCCCTGTACTCCAGCCAGCACAGGCATGGTAACCAGTAGTGAATTGGCTAAATGGTAGAACCATTGGGCTACTTATTGGGCTTTAGGAGATATCTATGGGAAAAGCACAGAACTGAATTCCTCAATTTAAAAAAACCTCCCATGTCTTAATTTTTAATGATAATTAGCTAGAGTAGTAAAAAGCTCTGCTGGCTCTCTGAAGTTGGACTTTGAATAATAAGCTACAGTAGAGATGTCATTTCTCCACAGTTCAAAAACTATTCATTTGAGTCTCACAAGTAACATTGTTAGAGCTCTCTCACATACATTACTTTTGATTTCCAAAATACAGTACTGTGTAAGTAGGTAGTATTACTCCAGTTATAGTGATGAGGAAGCTGAGGCTTAGGGGTTACGTGACTTGTTTAGGGTCAAACAGTACATCACAGTACTGGAATCTGACCCTAGATCTGATTTGAATGTATTGTTCTTCCAAAGATACCTCACACTGAGGAAGGCAACTTTCATCCCTTCTGTTAACCCACCTCTTGTCAGAAATTTACATGGTAACACTAACCTGCAGAAATCTTACAAGAGGTTTTCTCTTAAAACCTCCATTTCCTGCCATCTCTTGGGCTCTCTATATCCCTTAAAAAAAAGAAGATAATAAGCCTATTCTTTTCTCATTGTCACACTAGATATGATTGGTAAGTGAACAAAATTTTAATGTTGTAGGCATAAAGCTTGACCATGCTCAGACAGACTGTACAGGTCAATTTGTAGTGTTTCCTGACTATCCTTTGGGAATGCTAGAATAACCAGAGAATCAGCAGATTGCCTTTACTTGGCCTTTGAGAGTCATTCTTCTGGTTTGCACAACTCTCTGCCCGTACTGTTTTGAAGATGCTACAAGATCAGAGAAATGGTATGTTATAAAACATTGTTTCCCTTTCTCTGAAGGATGGCATACCACAAAAAAGACTCCATTTTCAAAGAAGCTTAGAAAATATTTTAACAGATCTCTTTACTGAGGCCTTCACTGCATTCCTAGTAATATGTGGGTACAGGTTACCAGGTTGGAAAGTGTTATTTTAAAGTAATGGCTTTCTCTTTAACCTAGCTCCCTCTCCACCATTCCATGAAGGTAGTACAGATTCCTCAAGAGAAACCAATATTTTTCTCAGACCATTATAAGAATTTTAATTTAAAAATTTGATGTAAAACTCCAAATAACTATTTTATGCAAATTAGATGTCAACTTTTAGCATTTTGGTATGAGTGGAACAGATACCAGATAAATAAGAAGAACATAGAATAACAACATTTTGTCAAATTTTCCTACAAATTGGGAAGGTAAGGTGTTTGGTATTTTTAGTATTGTGAGAAATACAAAGATCTGCTTCACCTGTCATATATTCTGGTGGAGGATGGGCTTCATTGTCAGAGTCAATAAAACCACCCATCTAGTCTAACATCAGGGAACTAAGTACACAAACCACTTCAAAATTTGGGCATGGAAATATAATGGTGTATGGTGGTGTGGGTACTTATATTTCAGAAGCACCAAATTACATAGTCAACAGGAGAAAAGGGAGGCACTTGATAAAATGCGGTTTTAGTTAACCTTTTATAGAGGTTAACTATAATTAGCTTGTAACTTTAACTGGTTCTTAGAGGGCTTTAGTTTGTCCTAATTTATAGGACTTTTCTGTGCCTATTCCCATCCCGAAGCAGTATTGTTAGATAAAAGTCCTTTAACCTGACTTCATGGCTCTAAGGCCTAGTTTTTAGTTAGGAGACAATATTTGAGCTTTTCTGCTGGTGTTAAATGCTTAATGAAAGATGGCAGAGATAGGCACATTATACCCATTTCATGAATTGTGGACCCCCAAAGGTTCATTTATTAATCACTTGACATTTTGAACTTTAAGTGATGTGTAGAGCTATTTATCAGCAGCCTGTCCTTACAGGCAGTTAACTTGTGAGTGTTGTTAATATGGTGAAATATGGTGTTGATATGGCTGGAAATTTTAACATGGTACTGCTCACTCAAATTCTGTACGTGCTAGAGCTGGCTGGAGTGTGTGGCATGCTCATTGGTGAGAGTTGGTAAGGGCTATGCTTTTCCGTTCACAGTTCTGTTGTGGGAAAGCTAGTCTCTTGAGTATTCTTGCTTTGAATGGACTGGAGTAATTTAACTTTTGGTATTTTCTTAGCCTTACTAGTATTAACTGACAATTGGCTTAAAGACCCCAGGAATACTGGCTGAGGCCTCCAGCTGATTCTGGTTGAGTAGATGGGAGCTTCTAAAGCCCATGAATAAAAGTCAGCTAATCTGTTTTGATCTGAACGGTCCAGGTTGACTTTTAGAAGAGAAACACAGCCTGTTGATCATTGAAGCTCTGAACCGTAGACACTATAAGATTATACAGTCTAAGTCTGGATTAGACTTGAATTAGACTGTTAACCACTGGCTTTATTATTTACATCCAGTTCAGATGTTAACTGATTTGGCTTAGTATCTGGCCTGTCCTACCTCAGAATGTAGGTTATTTGACAAATGTTTATTGGAATTTTTGACTTGTCAGATCCTTAATATTCTCAATACTGAAGAATTTTTACTTGCAGAAACCGAGGGCTCAGAAGAGGAAGATAAAGAAAATGACAAGGCTGAAGAAACACCAAATGATTCACTTCTTGAAAACAAGGTGAATTATTTGTTCAGTATCATTGTCTACTTTCTTATTGTGGGACTTTGGTTTACTAGTGTAGGCATGATTATTATAGGTAGCTGTTTCTTGGTTAGGGCTTGGGGACCCTTTATTCATGCTGGGAATAGACAGATCCATTTGAACCCAGGGGGTCCTGTCAGTTAGGACATGACCCAACATATCACTGCTAACTATCACTGACAAGGTGATATGGGGTAGACTTTGTAGGGGTCCATTCTGTAGGTTTAGGGAGAAAAATATGAACTTTGAATCCTATATCAGTCTCTCCCCGTCCCACGCCCCCAAGCTATACTAAATTATACATTTAGATTTATAATCAAATGATGCCTGTCTTGTACTTCTGCCTAATACTAATGATTTGGATATACTTCAGTCTCTTCAAGAAAATGAAGAAGAGGAGATTGGGAACCTAGAGCTTGCCTGGGATATGCTGGATTTAGCAAAGATCATTTTTAAAAGGTAAAACTCTTGGTGCTTCTAGGTTGGGAGCTTGGTGGTTGAAGACAAAGCAGTTAGGGTTCGACAGATGCTTATTAATAAGGTTTCTGACCATCTTTCCTTCTTTTAGGCAAGACACGAAAGAAGCTCAGCTTTATGCTGCACAGGCACATCTTAAACTTGGAGAAGTTAGTGTTGAATCTGGTAATACATTTTCCATTTTACTCTCTTTTCTAACACATCCCTTGCCCCTGCCTTAATCTTCCTCTAATTCCTTAAAATCTAGCTCAATTGATCATAAATTGTGGGCAATTAGCTTTAAAAGGACAGTAGGCTTTTTTTCTTTTTGGCCGTATTGTGCAGCATGTGGGATCTTAGTTCCCCAGCCAGGGATTGAACCCCTGCCCCCTGCATTGGGAGTGCGGAGTCCTAACCACTGGACCGCCAAGGAAGTCCTTCTCAGTAGGGTTTTTTTTTTTTTTTTAAATTTATGGCTGCGTTGGGTCTTCCTTGCTCTGCGTGGCCTTCTCTAGTTGGGGTGAGCGGGGGCCACTCTTCGTTGCAGTGCACGGGCTGCTCATTGCGGTGGCTTCTCTTGTTGCGGAGATGGGCTGTAGGCACGCAGACTTCAGTAGTTGTGGCTCACAAGCTCTAGAGTGCGGGCTCAGTAGTTGTGGTGCACGGGCTTAGTTACTCCGTGGCATGTGGGATCTTCCCGGACCGGGGCTCAAACCTGTGTCCCCTGCATTGGCAGGCGGATTCTTAACCACTGCACCACCAGGGAAGCACCTCAGTAGGTTTTTTAAAGTCATTTTGATGGTTTTTAGTCAAGAGTCCTGGAGATGCTACGAAGAAAAATGAAATATAAGATGGGAGCATATTCCTGCAGCATGGTCTGAAATTTTAGAAGTATTGCTTGCTGTTTTTCTCTTCGTTAGAGAATTACATCCAAGCTGTGGAGGAGTTCCAGGCTTGCCTAAACCTGCAGGAGCAGTACCTGGAAGCCCATGATCGGCTCCTTGCAGAGACCCACTACCAGCTGGGCTTGGCCTATGGGTACAACTCTCAGTATGATGAAGCAGTGGCACAGTTCAGCAAATCTATTGAAGTCATTGAGAAGAGAATGGGTGAGTAAGCATCAGCTGTTTCCACAATGATTTTGATGGATCCAGTATTGACAGTTAAAAAAAAAAAGGCTTCTTTTGTGTTATCTGTTACTGATCACTTCAGCCTGTTCTTCCTAGCTGTACTTAATGAGCATATGAAGGAGGCCGAAGGGTCACCTACTGAATATGAGAAAGAAATTGAGGAGCTGAAGGAGCTGCTACCTGAAATTAGAGAGAAGATAGAAGATGCAAAGGAGTCCCAGCGTAGTGGGAATGTAGCTGAATTGGCTCTGAAAGCAACTCTGGTTCGTTTGGTTTCCTTTTAAAGTTTTGATAATAGTATATTCGATATTGTTGAAGGCCCTTTATCATGGTATTAGCGTGCCATTTGCTTAAGAATCTTAACTTATGACTTGGTTTCCAGGGAGTTGGAGGTCAGAGGGAATGTGAGAACTCATATACTGTTCCTCTCAAATAGTAAATATTAATGCTTAAGATAATATGCTCTGGAGCCAGACTGTGTGGGTTTGAATTCTATCTCAGCTACTTACTATGTGTGACCACGGGTATGAGTAGAGGAGGTGAGTGATGTTGCTACTATATGGTGGCCACTAGTATTTGAGGTCTTAAACAGTTGCTTGTAGGTGGGTGACCTGGTCGGCTCTGTCCTGGGACCCACCTGGGTTTGTCATCTCTCACACAGGTGGAGAGCTCTACTTCAGGTTTCACTCCTAGTGGAGGAGGCTCTTCAGTCTCCATGGTGGGTATTCAGGTGGTTTTTGTCACTTAATATTACACCTCTGTTTGTCTAGGAGTACATTGCTAACAAAGGTTTCTTATTGCCAGATCGCCTGTAGAAAGCCAACAGATGGTGCTTCCTCATCAAATTGTGTGACCGATATTTCTCACCTTGTCAGAAAGAAGGTAAATCTACATGTGGTCATTTCTTTTCTGTCTTCTTCTCACTCTGCATTTTTTTTTCCTCCAAATGATACATGAGGAGTATCTTTCCTATGAACACCCCTCATACTAGGTGCAATAAGACATTCGTTTTGCAAAAATAGGCGAGGATTTGAATGAAGATCGGTCTTGACTGAGTATGTCTTCTAGCAAAACTTTCCTGGTTTTTAGCCCAAGGGCTCTCAGGAAAGGTGATGAGGAGGACTGGTCAGATCAGCCCATCTTAGGAAGCTGGCAGGTTTACAGTAGTCATTCAGCAGCAGATCTCTTGATACTTAAACTTGTGTGAGTCTGCCTTCTGCCTGTTGCAGTAATTTTTTTCTCTTGTGGAAGAGCCTGAACTCTTGCTTTGTTTCCTGACTCAAATGTAGGAATTCAAATTTGTGGGTTGGTTACTGTTCAGATCTATTCCTCATCCCCACCCCACTCTTCCATTAGAGAGGCTGAATTGGTATGTTTGGGCAGACCAATCTGTTTCTGCAGAGGACAGGTTGTGGCCAGGGAGACCCTTAGAGCTGTGAATCCTGGTGTTGGGATCTTTGCACCATAGGGAAGAGGGGGGCGTTAAGGAATTGTTTTACAGTTGTCCTTTTGAAAACATTAAGCACACTTGTGAAGCCTTCACCATTAATTATATCTTTAGAGAAAACCGGAGGAAGAGAGCCCCCGGAAAGATGATGCAAAGAAAGCCAAACAAGAGCCGGAGGTGAATGGAGGCAGTGGGGATGCTGTCTCCAGTGGAACTGAAGTTTCGGAAAACATGGAGGAGGAGGTGGGCAGTTAAGCAGGGTTTGGACACTTGCCTCATTTCCCCTTGTTCTCAGGGCCTGGGGAAACCAGTCCTTCTAAGTGCATGTTCCCCAACTTGAGCCTGTTTGGATTACTTGAGTGCAACCCTCAAAAACAATGAGGTCATACAGGAAACAGTTTGGTTACAAAATATAGGACGTCTCATTGACAAATGGAACCTATATACATATCACCGGTCCCACTCTAATGAATGTATGAGAAGACACTTAATTGGCAAGACCATTCAGTCTTTTTTTGCTCCTCTTTCTAATATGAACACTGGCTCTGTCAGCCCTATTACAGAGAATTTAGGAAATGGCCTTATAACTTGTGGTCATTGCTCTTTTAGTGTAGAGAGCAAAGCAGATAAGGGACCTGTGTTTATTTCCTCTGACTGAGGCCTGCTCAGTTGTGTAAGAAAGAATGGCTTAAAGTAGGGTCACTTATGCCCAGGCTCCCTGTTTATCTTCCAGGCTGAGAATCAGGCTGAATGCCGGGGAGCAGTGGAGGGGACAGTGGAGGCTGGAGCTACAGTTGAAAGCACTGCATGTTAAGAGAGGGAGCAGAGCCTTCCTCCCAATGGAAAGTGTTTTTGTATATAATGTATTTTTTCACTTTTGGGGGATTCTTTTTGTATAACTTCAATAAAGATTGTAAGCAAAGGTTGAGGCTTTGATGATTTTTTTTTTTTCCTTAAATATTGGCTAAATGTGTGCCTTGGAGCACTCCGGGTTTTATATGGTGGCCAAAGGTTTTTGTGGGTTTTTTTTCCCTCCTCTACTGATCTCTGTGTTGGAAGTTCTAATCCAGATTCCTGTCTGATGTGGAGGTGATGAAATCAAGTGTGGCTGTAGGCCCTTATCTTCCAATGGTGCTATATTTTTTCCATCTTAAATACTCTGAACCCAGCTGTCTTGTGAACTTTGAATGGTGCTCTCCCTGGACAGGAGCTATAAAAAACAAGACTTGGTGAAGATCTTGCTCTTCGGTGCTGATACTGTTTGATGGACTTTGACTGTGAACTGATAACAGCTTCTAAGCCAGGCCTTAGGTGGCACCTGTCTTATCCACCTCGTCTCCAACTGGGGCCATAATCCTGTCCTGGAAAAAAGAACTGAAGAAAACTTGGGGCTGGGGAGCGGGGAGTGATCCTTGAGGAAACTGGTGTGCTAATTGTAGAAAATTGAGCTTTCTGGTTTGAAAGTGACTAAGGGACTGACTGATGGACACTCTGGATGTGGTTGGAAGAAGGAATCTGGGGGGAGAACTGGCTGGTTGAGTTATATTTGTTATAACAGAAAATATCAACAGTTGGAATTGTTACCTGTCCACAGTTTTGACTTCTTAAATAAAGATGCTAAAAAGCTCTTGGTCTCTGGACTTGTGTTTAAAGATCTTAGAGTGGGATCATGGGCTGCCTGGAGCATTTCAGTGGGATGTGGGGTTGAAAGGTGGATAATGGGTCAGCAGTTCTGGCTGCCCAGTGTAAGGGTGCTGGTGGTTAGGGCACTGTTACTAAAGCCATCCCATTGGGCCCTCGCTGATGTCCAGGGTGCAGGGCTAGTGTGAGACCCATGACTTGGCTGCCTCTGACCTGACCTTTAAGAAATTGGTATTCACCAGGCAGTATTTGGATCTGAATTCCAAACAGTGCCTGCCCTCTACTACCTAAGGGGTTTAGTATTTCCAGCATTCATAGGGCTACTTTGCTGCACTGTAGAGACAGCAGGTTAGAACCTGCTGTTTGAATATCTAATGTTGGAGGCGGAGGGAGCTTTTTTTTTTTTTTTTTGCGCAGTACGCAGGGCTCTCACTTTTGTGATCTCTCCCGTTGCGGAGCACAGGCTCCGGACGCGCAGGCTCAGCGGCCATGGCTCACGGGCCTAGCTGCTCCGCGGCATGTGGGATCTTCCCGGACTGGGGCACGAACCTGGACTCTTTACCACTGCGCCACCAGGGAAGCCCGGAGGGAGTTCTTGACTACCAGGCCTTTGACCTTTGGCTGACACTGGGGTCTGGGGCCACGCCCAATATAACAATTCAGGTTTCACTTGTGACCATCCTTCCTGCCGCCAACTTGGGAGGAACATGACTGGGTTGTCTTTCTGTAAGTATATATGGCTACAGGAGCTCCCTGTTTCATGGTGACCTTGAGAACCTGGAAGGCTTCCTGGGTGATGTCCTGAAGAAGCTTGGATTTGGATGAAGAAGTGGGCGGTAAGACTGGCTTTAGCAAAAAAAACCAGGAATGAGTTCATCAAGTTCCTTTAGCTGAATGAAAGACTGTCTCCAAGTCACCTTTCAGAGAATTTTCTTATATGCCAGGCAATACTGTAAATACCTGACATATCTGTTTAATCCTCACATCAATCTTTTTTACAAAAGGATAAGAAAGGCCAAGTACTTGTGGAAGGTGGTAGAGCTGTGATGGGAGCTCATGTTGTGTGTTCACATCTGTATTTGCTTCCAGACCCTCTGTCAGAACACGGAGTAGTAAAGCTGCAGATGGGAGAACAGGCCTCAGTCTAGGCCCCAGTCCTGTGCCTGTGAAGCTACTCATACGCCCATTCTTCTGGACTCAGAAAGCCAGTGGGGGTGGGTCAAAGCTGTGCTGAGGGCGCAAACCCTCCTCTCTGTGCTTGACTCTGCCGCTGGTGGGGGTCTTCAGGAGGAGGGGGGTCAACAAAGCCAGCTGTTGGGGCCAGGGAGCTGGCCTCCAGTGAAGATGAGTTGGGCACCTGTGGAACAAGGAGAAGGTTGATCTTTAGCAAAAGGTTTATGTAGAGGTTAACAGCACAGTTTCTGGCGTCAGACCACCTTAGAGTCAACTGCTTACTGTGAACCAAGTTAACCTTGTGCTCTGATTTTCTTACTTGCTTACACAGTAGTACATACCTAATAGGATATGTGAGGGTCACATGAGTTAATTCACAGAAAACATTTAGTAGTGGGTTGGCACATACATAGTGATCAACAAATGCTGGTTATTAACCACATCAGCCACACCTGTGGGGTCCCCAGTTATAGTTGGGCCCTCACCAGAGGTGGGTACTGGTACTCGTGGGCACTTGCTGGATTGATCTCTGCCAGTGTCTGTACATCTGCATCTCTTGCATTCACCAGCCGCAGAAAGAGCTCGGCCTGACCTACCTGGGAAGAGGTGAAATGGTACTGCATCTGTACCGTGGAGGACCCAGTCCCCATCCTCCACACTCACCTGGGGAATCCCATTCAGCTGCCCAAAGCTAAGGCTGGGGTCCAGAGGAAGGGTCCGAAGTGGGAGACGCCAGCGACCACTTAGCACCCTCTGATCCCGGTCAAATAGCACCAGCGAGGCCCAGGCTTTTGGCAGTGGTGCTTTAGCCCATGCCAGCCCCTGCCAGGCTTGCAGCTCACAGACCAAGGATACTGATGGTGAAGGTGGTAGTCTAGAGCAACCAAAAACAGGTGTCAGGAGCCAGAAGTGGCTCTGCTCCCTTCCTAGGACTTGGCCCTCAGGGCCAGTGGCCCTGTATACAGATGAGAAAATGTAGCAGAATGAGGGACAAGCCTCAATTGCGGCAAAAAGCACCAACATCATAAATCTCCACCTACTGACCTGGGTATAGGCTGCCTGCTGGCAAGGATGGCACAGTTGCCCATGGGCCCAGGAGCTGGAGGTGGGGGCAAGCAAAGGGCTGGGGGCAACGCTGTGGTCCCTCCTGTATCCTGTCCATCTCGGGCCAAGCCAGTCAATAGTTGCACCCAAATCCAAGAAGCCTCAAGGCCCCGCAGGAAGTCATAGAAAATGACAAGGCCAGCCCTAGGAAACACAGGCCTCAAGCGCACACACACCCAAGTCCTCCTCTCACCCTCCCAACCCCCAGCCAGTCCCCCCACCCTAGCTGGCCCTAGTGGGTCTCCTTAACCAGCAGTGGTGACTAAGTCACAGAAGATGTCAAAGGAGGGAGCAGGCCTCACCCAGGGTCGTAGGGTGCAGGGCCCAGAACGTCAGTTGTGGGCAGGAGGAAGTGTGGATCCAGGCCCAGGTTCCTGGTCATGGTTCCAGGAAGCTGCGACTGCAGGGGAAGAGTCAATTCCTCCAGAAAGCCTCCTAGGTGTCCTATGCTCCCCCAACTGCACAGAGCAGAACTGCCCCTGTCCCAACCCCTGGGTCCTCACAGCCTTTTCGGCGCCACCCAAGAATAGGACGCCTGTGGAGTGTGGAAGCAGCGGCAGCGGGGGAGCCACTGGAGGCGGGAGGCTTGGGGGATCTTCCCTTCTTCTCAGGCGTGGGCTGGGATTGGCCACAAGTCTCGGCTCCCTGTGCCCTAGGTGCAGGGGAAGAGTAGGGCGCCCTTGAGCAGGACGCAGCAAGTAACTGGGCTGAGGTACTCCTCCCCCAAGAGCCAAACCCCTACGGACACCTGGAGATTGGCATGGACACAGACTGATTGGGCTCAGACACAGGTCTTATTCCCCGTGCATGGTGCCTCTGACCCCTTCCTCTGAGCCTGGCCTGCTGGGGAGGGCTAGGCGGGGGGGAATTGGGTGCTCACTGACCCCAGGGCACCCGGCCTGCACCCCTCTGCATCTGCAAAGCCAGGATTTCTGCCTCCAGGCGCCGATTTTCAGCCTCCACTGCTAGAAGCTCCTTGAATGCGGCACCTGCCTGTCTTCCTGCGATTGAACAAGTTTGACCTGTCATCTCTGACAGCTGGTGACCAGCTGCTCTGAGCAGCTCTCCAGCCTTAGGATTCTCTGGACAAGGCTGGACTTGTCAGCTAACATTGCAGGCACCCCCCGCAAAGACAGGTGTTCTACCTTGGGTTTTTGCTCAAATGGTTCCCAAGCCAAAGATGTCCTCCCTCATCGCCCTTTTCTCTCCCCAGGGCTAAGGCCCTCCTGGCTGGCCCCCTCATGTTCACCCCTGCGGGTCCGCGACCGCCGAAGCTCCAGAGCTGACGCCTCCACTTGTAACTGCCATATCCAGCCCAGAACGCCGGTGTCCCGGCCCCCGCCTCGAATGTAGGCCTCACGCAGGGCCCTAGGGATTAGGGGACAAGAAGGCAGAAGCGTTTTTCCAGGACCGATCAGCGTTTTGCCCCGTGCCCGCCTCGGGGCCCGGATCTTACCCGATCTCCGCAGCCAGAGTCCCTGGGTTTGCCTGTAGCACCGGACCACAGAGTTCTGCCTCTCGTACGGCGTTCAGCCGGGTCCTGGGGTGGAGGACGGCCGGCGCGGGGGTGGAATCAAGGACCCAGACCCCGGGCCTCCGGCAGCACCGCCCCTTCCCGACCTCACTCGCGCGGCCTTCCAGCCGAGTCCGGGTGCATACCTCGCACGTCCAGCCGGGCCAGGCCCCGCCCCCCGCTCCGGCCCCGCCCCCCCGCCAGCCGTTGACTCGGAGCTCCCGGGATCCGGCTCGTCGGCCTCACCCGGGGTTGGCCTGTAGCTGCTGAACGTGCGCCCCTAACTCCTCTAGAGCACCCCGCGTTCGCCCGGCCTCTGCCCGGAGTTCTCGAAGCTCCCGCTCCAGGCTGAATATGCGTGATTTCCCGTCCCGGGTCCAAGCCAAACCTTGGAGGTGCCGGCTCAGTTCTGAGGGGGTAAGAGATCAAATCAGAACGGGTCGGGCGACCTCAAGCCAAGGGGGAGGGTGGGCCCTAGTCCCCCTCTTTTCCCTTACCCTCGCCGCGTCGCTCCAGGGCACAGCTCTGTGCCTTGGTCTCTGCCAAGAGCCTTGCGTGAGTCCGGTGCAGCGCCCGCAGCCGCTCGCCGGGGCTCCCAGCAGTCTCGTGGTTGGGACCCTGAGTCGGTGCCTCTGACCGCCTCCAGGGCCCCTGTGACCCTCTGGGGACCTCTGTTATGCTGGGTCGCATTTCCTGCAGATACAGCCGCAGCCGCTGCACCTGGAGGTAACAGTAACCCGCAATCTCCATGTTGGGGTAATCTGACCCACGCGTGATCTATAGGTTTGGTGGGGAGGCTCAGTGGGGAAATCCAGGTATACCTCATCTGTTAGCCTCTTCAGAGCCGATTTGCTGGCCTCCTGGTCTGGGAGGCCCTGGTGTTCTTCTGGCACAACCTGGGTACAGGGTGTGGGGTGAGGAATCCTCTGAGAGTTAGTCACTTCAGTACCATCTCATGGCCATGGAGGAGGCCCTTACCCTGGGTACCCGTGGTTCAGTGGCTATTGGGGGCTGTTCTCCAACTGTCAGCTCCCGGGGCTGACGGCCAATGCAGAAGCGCTGAGTGTGGGTGGCCAGCAGGGCCCAGGAACGGAAAACCATGTCACAGGACCCACAGGGCAGGAGCCCTAGCTCCCCGGAGTGGGAGTCCATGGGATGGGACTCCTTTCCTGATAGCAGCCAAGACCTGCAGAAGACAGAACAGAGGGGCAGGGGAAAGGGAAAGGAGGATGAAATAGCCAAAGGCAGAGAGGAAAGGCCAGGTTTACCGGTTCAAGTTTATGTTTGGAGAGGAGCTAAAGCTCCCTGGGCAACAACCTCAGGTCTGGGCAGGTCTGGTGAGTGAGCGGGCAGGCTTGGTCACCTTAGGGAGGAGCCCCTGGCTTGAAAAAGATGTCATAAAATCTGTTCCCATTGCATGAGTATGGGCAAGTCTCTAACACCACACCTTGGTTTTCTTGCCTATATTAATAAAGGGGAGCAAAGAGCTGCCTCCTAAACTAGCTGAGCCCGTATCACATACTCCGTCTTGGTTATTTAATAGCCTCTGGCAGGGAAATGTCACCTTGTTCGTTCTAGTTTTGCCCAAGTGGATGTAACCCAAGTTAGTGTCATTCTCCATTCCAAGGAATACCTGAGTAAGAGGAGGCATTCTGCCTGGAAACCATGTCTTTCCCGTAGACTAAAAGCTTTTCCTTGGGCTTCCCTGGTGGCGCAGTGGTTGGAGTCCGCCTGCCGATGCAGGGGACATGGGTTCGTGCCCCGGTCCGGGAAGATCCCACATGCCGCGGAGCAGCTGGGCCCGTAAGCCATGGCCGCTGAGCCTGCGCGTCCGGAGCCTGTGCTCCGCAACGGGAGAGGCCACAACAGTGAGAGGCCCGCGTACTGCAAAAAAAACCTTTTCCTTGCACGGTGCCTCTCTGGAAGCAACATGTTTTGCATAACCAAGTCATACCAAGGCCCCCTAACTCCTAGTTCCTGCCCCTAAGCGCCGCCCTGCCGCCCCCACAAGATAATCAACACAGCTGAAGGAATGAAAGTTCTGGGAGAACACAATGAATCAGAAGAGGGAATCAAATACAGAAAGGTAAACTCTTCACTCAGGACTAGCCAGGGGCCACACAGGCCCCGTTCCTGCTGACCAGATTTCCCTGCCACCCCCACCCAAATATATGAATCCAACAGAGGCAGGAGTTCTGACCTAGCCCCATGTTTCTAAACAAGGCAGGTAGTGGTGCCCCTGCTCCCAGGTATGTAAGGCCAAGCTATGACTAGCAGCAGGTTACAAAGTGTTTCAAAGTATGTAATCTCAATTGTCCAGCTCAATTCCAAGTGGAAAAGAGGTACATTTTTAGAAATTTGTTCTGAGAAAGCTACTAAGTGGCAAAGCCGAAGACCAAACATATAGGATATCTCTATGTCAACCTACTTCTCATTTCCAATTTATAGCTCATTTTATAGTATTTCATTGACCCTACGATGCACACTTTTTCATATTTTAACACTGAAATCAGGATTCACAATTAATGGAGTGTCATAACTGGCAAGTTTTCTTATTAGTACATAAAATGTCTTAAAATAGATATACTCAATGAAATATGATATAGTTCTTTCTGTTCTATCTCAATCACCATTTCCACAGTTCATAATGTGCACTGCTTATACTACTAGCAGGAGAAGCCCCTACTAGCAGGAGAGACTACCGTACGTTATGGCACATAAGGTCTCTGCCTTCCTAGCCTTTAGAATCTAGCAATTATGCTGGTTACTCTACCTCTAGTCTCTACCCCTTCTGGAGCCTACACTACAAGTTAGTTTTACCCTTCTAACAAGTGGTCAGGCCTGTTATTCCTTTGCTTGTCTCCCATTAGAGCATGATCTCGGGCCTGTATATCCACTAGGGACCATGTGCTGTAGGGCTGGCTGAAGAGTGCCAGTTTCGGTATCTGTTGTTTAGTTTAACTTCTAATTGTCCATCAGATCTTGGCCTAAGGTTCCATTTTTTATGTAACCCTACTGAGCTGGGTGCTCCTTGCATTCCCAGGGCCTTGCACAATGCCCGGGACACCCTATGTTCTTATTTAGCAGAAAAATTGAGGCACAGACTTCCTTAAAAAATAGGCACACTGGTAAATACATGGGCAGTGAAAAACAGTTTCAGAAAGGAAACTTGGGTTTCTGATTTTATTACTGGTAGTTTATTGCACAGGTTTTTCTGCATCAAAAACATATCTGCTAAAAGGAGAAACAGGTGTGTCTGAATTCAGATTTCCCTCAGACCTCTAAAAGTAGTATTTCCCCTAAAAAAGAATCCACTCATCTAATTTTAAAGAAAATATACTTCTTACACAAGACAATCCAAACTGATGCAAAATATTTATTCCAAGTTAGTTATTTTATGCAGTAGTTTTCCCCCTCAACAGACTTGTGATAACCACATCTTTTAAATCTGTAAATAATGTTATCAAAATAATCTTAATCTTTGAAATCTCACAAAAATGTATATTTTACAATCCACCCTGAATATCAAGGCTGCAAGAATAACACATTTCCTATATCCAAATATTTTACAGCTGTACCCAGAAAGAAAAAAAAAAAGTGAAAAAACCATATATGCTGGGTTAAGGGCTAATGTTACCCGAGCAGCCAGAAATAAAATAAAATATCCAAATTATTAGCATTAATTTAATACAATTATAACTTCAATAGTCACTTTGTCATTGACAATGATTGATTGAGCACAGGGGTGAGTGCCCCAAGGGCTGGTAGTAGAAGCTGCTGCTGCAGACCAGTGTCTCCTCCTCTCTGCCCTGCCAGCTCCCACCTGTGCATCGCCCCATATATATTGTGTGTATGTGTGTGTGTTTTAAAAATCTTTCCCACCACATGAAGTTCTATTAAGCAGATAACAGGGAAGAACAACAAAAGCTAAACAAGCCAATCGCTCGCTCTCTCTTTGGGATATGATTATTTCCCTTGTGCATGAAGTATTCAACAACAACATAAGAAAAGGAAAAGGAAAAGAATGATTTCTTCTGTATAACCCCTAAATGCACAAGCTGAGTTTACTGGGTCAGATTTAACAGTAAGCATTTATAAGCCTACTTCCAGGCATCGTCATCAGATGTTTCACTGCTACTTGTTTCCGTGTCTGAGTCCTCAAACTCTGCTTTACAAGTGTTTCTCCAAGGGGAGAATAGGCTAGAACTTCGGCTCTGCAAGAAGCCATTCTTCCCAAAGCCATTTCTTCTCAGCTGTGGTTGGCAAGGGAAAGAAAGAAAAAGACAACCGTCAGTAACTACACTGGCCCATGGGACCTGGGAAAGCCCAGGTCTCAATTCAATTCTAGGCAGAATGTAGAGGGGGACCGTTCTAAGAGACTGAAGATTTCTTACAGCAGTGCTTTTCAAACTGTAATGTGCCAATTAATCACCTAAGGATCTCTTTAAAATGCAGACTGATTCAGTATGTCTGGGGTACAGTTTGAGATTTCCTATTTCGACAAGTTCTCAGGTGATGACAATGACAGGGGAACAGAGTTCTGAGTAGCAAAGTCTTTATGTCAACCTATACTTTTCTTTATAGGATTTTAACACCATTGTTATTTATGCTTTAAATATATACCACCTGAACGTAAGTTTCATGAAGTTTGTAGAGACCTGGCAGTGCTTTACTCAGAGAAAGAATGCAGGCATTTGTTGAAGAAATTCAGATAGGCTATTTGGCTTCTTGGCTCTGGCTGGACTACCAGAGGTAAACCACAGAGCTGGAAGCAGAGGGTTAGCCTGCTTAGCCGAACACCAAGGGCTCAGCCCATAACCTCAGGAATACAGCCTTGTGGTTCTGATAAGGAGCTAGAGCTTCCAGGATGAAATAACATACTGCTTTCTGAAATCTGCTAACTACTGACCTGGTTTTTGTGTCCACCACTGGCCTGGGCAGAATGAGATGCTCCTCCATATTTCTACAATGGCAACTTATTAAGTAACTTTTCTTTTTCAAGGTCTTTCTCACACCCTAAACTGGGGCTTCCTAAGGGCAATGATTGTCCTATCTCCTTTCTCTCCTAGTCATTAACTGGTCTCCAGCAAAAGTTTATGACATACCTCCTCTGTCTTCATGTGGAACTCTTTGAGCTCATCCTCTGTGAGGGGAAGGCAATTCTCATCATTTTCAGGATACTCCTGCCATCCCATTGCTTTCAATAACCTGGTAGAGGCAGGTCAGGCAAAAAAAATATACCTTTAAGCATAACTGAGAAATCCACAACTTTCCAGCCCAGGGGCAATGGTACCCACCTAGATGTTAGAGAAGAAACTGGGTTTTTCTTTTCTTCCCAGTGGGATAAGCTTTAATTATGACTACTTAGGTGCTTGGAATTAGATGGAGGGTCTCCGTAGTTGCTCTTTGGAGAGCATAAGAGCTATAGAGAAGGGACGGTAGAAGTAGCAGTATAGAGTCAAACTATCCCACAGACGAAACAGAAGAAATCTCACTTTGTCTCCTGTGAGCAAATTAGTACATAGCCACATGTACCTAAGTTCTCTTTTAATTTCATGGCACTGTGGACTCCATAACCTTGTGATCTTGTTGACCCCTTTTAAAGTTCCTCTGGACAGGAGCCCCTTTTCAGGAAGGTACTTGGCAGGCCCCATCTGCCATCCAGTTGCCCACACAGCTTGGCTGGCTCTGTGTTCAAGGCCCTCATTTAAAGAACAAGATCCATTACCTTCGGGCCTCATGAATCCCAAGGCCCCTTAAAGGGGTCTTGTGGTAACTTCTCACTTAGGCCAGGAGGGGCCAAGGGGCCACCACAACAGCACCAGGAAACAGGTCTCACCCCACCCCACCCCTTCCAACTGGAGCCGTAAACTGAGTCTGAAACTAAACTACAAGAATGCCTTGGAGAGGAGGGTCTGAAAACGCTAGCTGAGTCTGTAAAGGAATACCCAGTGGGCAACAGGCCAACCTGCGGCACACAGAGAGAACAAGGTGTGGTGCTGGGGGCACTTCTCTCTGTACGGGACTCTGAAATGCCTTAAGTATGTTGAAACTCCTTGTAGGCCATACACAGCATGCCTTGTGATCTGACCCTCACTTACCTGTGCTCTGCTTCCAAAGAGTGAGAGAGGACCTCCCCTTCGTCTTCTACGGGGAGATCAAGACCATTCTGATGACAGCCTTCCTCTCCATTTTCTTTTGGTTCAGGTGTGCTGTTGTCCTCTGACTGAAATAAGGAAAGGAAGGACATATTTGGTTTAATACCCCTTTGGGGCAAGATAAGCAATCTAAGAGATTAAGAAGTCAGAACCCAGGAAAATGCTTTCTAGAAGAGGATCTCAGCCAATAGGTTTTTCCCACTTAAAAACGAGAACTTGCTCATCTTGCTAATAAGATTTCCAAAGGATACTAACTGGCTACCATCTTAACTTCAGGTTATGGCAACTGTGGCAGAAGCTACTAGATGCCTATGCAATATCAATTTTCTATTCTTCCTTACTGATTTGGACTAAGGAACCAATGCGCTCAGCTTTTAAAAAGTTCACTTTCCTAGGCTCCCTTGCAGCTAGGAGTGGCTATTTGACAGTTGGCCAATAAAATGTAAGTGGAAATTGCAGGGGTGGCTTTTAAGAAAGCATTTAAAAAAGGGACAGACATCCGTTTTCAGGTTTTTGGCTCTGTCCTTTCCCTAACTAGAATGTGGATGGGAGCACAACTACCCTAGTTCCAAGGCGACCAAAACTTACAAGTTTCCTGATAATACGAATGAGCTGCCATTACCCTCTTGGACAGGGAACTCTAACCTTCCTGTTGCAGGATACCAAAAAGAAACCCTTTTGTTTTACGGTTCTGTTCGTCAGATTTTCTTATATTAGAATTAAATATAACCCTTAAAGGGACTTCCCTGGTGGTCCAGTGGGTAAGACTCTGTGCTCCCAATGCAGGGAGCCCGGGTTCAATCCCTGGTCAGGGAACTAGATCCTGCATGCATGCCACAGCTAAGAAGTCTGCATGCTGCAACTAAGAGTTTGCATGCCATAACTAAGACCTGGAGCAGCCAAAAAAAAAAAAAAAAAAAAAATATATATATATATATATATATATATGCTTCTATAATTTACCAACTTCTTACCAACTTCAATTCAAGGCTTAAGCAGTGCTGCCCTGTTTAAGAGCACTAAGTCCCAAGGCAGCTATCACTGAAATGAGCCCTAATTTGAAATATGCTGAACAAAGAACTGAACTCGCTTTATCACAGACTGTTACTCCTCCAGACAAATCTCTGTCATTTTAAAAATGTACCACATCTTTCTCGCTTAAAAACAAAAAGCACATGTATAACATAGAAGAACACTTATGTTGCCCCAGAAAAACCCTTTGCTCTTACATCCTCCAGCTTCTCACAGTCTCTGCTCTCTGAGAAGTCTCCATTCCGGTCATCCTTCAGAGTCTTCAGGAACTCGCTCTTCCTGTCAGTAGTTCGGCGGGTCAACTTGGTCAGACGAGAGGAGCTGATCTCAATTGGAGGAGTGGTGCTGGCGGGGCTCTGGGCAAATACCACAAATAGGTTGCTCTTGACAGCAAAGAGTAAGTACTGGGATTCTCTAGGTCACTTCTACAAGGTACTGCTTTCCAGAATCTGGTAGCCTATTTATCACTCTTTTACCAAAAATAAACTATCCTTTTCATTTAAACAGACTTCAGCTCTGCTGAGTTCTTACAGTTAAAACCCGATGGTTTAAATAGCACCTCTCCGATCTTTCTCCAGATGCCAGCATAACGCCAGTCAAACACAGGCCAACCATGGTTTACCAAAGGGCAATGACCCCACCCAGCTACTGCCCATCTTTGGATGCTGATGGGAATCACCAGTAAAAAAAAATGACTTTGAGCTAAGCATAACTACAAAGGAAATGGAGTCAGAGCTGTACACGTCACAACACTTACCTCAGTTTAAGTAAACGGGAAATGGCAACTTTAGAAAAGGCTGCTTAGCTTTATTCTCACTCACCTCTTTGGGAGAGCTTAAAACTATACCACCAGCCAGTACTACTGGTTTGGTAACAGAGATTGGACTGGTAAAAGCAGACTCCCGGCTAGAGGAAAGGGATCCTGATTTGTGTTCCATTCTGTTAGCTTTCCACGCACTGGGCTACATGGGAAGAGAGAACAAATCAGTCAGAACAGCATGCAGACAGAAGCTCAGCCTGTAAGATCATAAGGAGTGATATGTTATGTGCAAACATGAATTCCAAGAGTTCACCTGTCTCAACACGATTGGGAGGTATATAACCTTGAAGGAAAAAGGCAGACAGGAACCAGAAAAGCCATGGGATATTAACAGGTATTTCTCAAAAACAGAGCCCTAGTCCAATAAGCCTGGGAGATGCTAGGCTGAATATAGTTCGACAACAGGTTTCTTTTACTGTGCTGTTTCTCAAAGCACTTAACTATATATGTGAATTGAGAGGCAGATATACTACATAGCATTTTCTAAACTTATTTGACCCTCCCCAAATGTTTTCTTTTATAGTGTGCTGTTTGTTAACCTCTGATGTAATCCTGACAACCCCCCACCCCTGCCTCCAAAGAGCACATCAGAAAAATGATGTTTTCTAGGAACACTGATGGCAGGAGGCTAGTTACAGGCCAGGGTGGGCAATATAAATGGCTGGACAATCCTGGTTTAGTCCAGAGGTCCTTCTTTTGCTCGGTCTTGTGGGGTCTGGGCCCATTCTGTCACTCTGGCCCTGACCCCAACTATGATGGCAGCAGAGTGTAGATGGAATACTCCATTTTTCCTGAGTCAATCACTCTTGTCTGAGGCACATCAATGGAGTGAGGCTAAAGAAAGTAAAAAAGTCTGTTTTTCCAAAATGAAACAATTAGAACCAAGAGATCTCTAGGACAAAGGAAGGGTCTGAGTGAAAAGGATTTCTTTCTTGTTATTAAAGAAGATAATATAGGCTAAAGAAAGGAATAAACTTCACAGAGTTATCTACTATGTACCAGATGCTTGATCTATTTTATTTAATTCTTAACCCAATCAGGTATAATTATGTCAAATTTTTACAGAGAATTACACTGACATTAAGAAAGTTATGTAATTTGTCTGAGGTTACTCAACTAGGATACAATATTGTTTTCCACAATGCCTCCAAAAAGAGCATGCCAGCAGATAAAAGAGACAACGACCTAACTGGAATGGAAATTAATTTTTTTCTTGCACTGATGAAAATCTAAAGATGGCTGCTTATTCAGGTTAAATATCAAAGACAATAGTTTCCCAGAGTTGCACAGGGTCACCAGATGCCTTGTCTTTTAATATTGCCACCTCAGGGCACAGAAACAGGTGAGTGTCTGCCACAGTAGTATGATAGTTTTACCAGACAGTGTTACGTGCAACAGGATACTGACATCTCTTTCCAACTTTATTCCAACTTAATTTTCAGTAATTCAAACACTATATTATATAGTGTTTGGTTGCTCACTAGAGAAAACCATTATGCCCTGTACCCCCTTTATTAGAGGAATTATATATGTAGAAATCCACTGAGGTGAGGCACAAACTATTATGTATAAAATAAGCTACAAGGATATATTGTACAACATGAGGAATAATGGAGTATAACCTTTGAAAATTATGAATCACTATATTGTACACCTGTAACTTATATATTGTACATCAACCACACTTCAGTCAATCAATAAAGGAAGGAAAAAAAAGGAATCCACTAAAGTGAATCACGTATCAGCTGCTGTTTTCTTTTTAAAATATCCTCTCCTTTTCTCCTAACTCCAAATCAACCTCAACTCTCCACCTCAAATGATCTTGTCTTCTACTGGACTGACGTCAGAAGATCCGGGGATTCCCTGGTGGCGCAGTGGTTAAGAATCCGCCTGCCAATGCGGGGTACGTGGGTTCGATCCCTGGCCTGGGAAGATCCCACATGCCATGGAGCAACTAAGTCCGTGTGCCACAACTACTGAGCCTGTGCTCTAGAGCCTGTGAGCCACAACTACTGAAGCCAGCGCACCTAGAGCCTGTGCTCTGCGACAAGAGAAGCCACTGCAATGAGAAGCCCGCACACCACAAAGAAGAGTAGCCCCTGCCTGCCCCAACTAGAGAAAGCCTACGTGCAGCAATGAAGACCCAATGCAGCCAAAAATAAATTAAAAAATAAAATAAAGTTATTAAAAAAAAAAATTTCGTCACTGGATCCAAACTCTCCCCAATTCTCTCCTTTGCATCTCAAGTTCCTTTGATAGGTCCCCCTCCCTTTCTACCATTCTACATCCATTTGTTCTCATTCCTTTATGAATTTATCAATTATTTCTCCTTTGTATCTTTAATCTCTTTCTCTCTAGTAAGTTCTTCCATTTTATCTACAAACATGCTAAGCCACCTTACTGAAGCGAAGGGGGAAAAAACAAAGATATATTTTCCCTTTTACTACAATCCTTTTATTTCCAAACTTTTCTGCATAATTCAGTATCTGCTGCCTTTCACTTGTTCATTCTTACTATTTAATTCCTTGCAACACTCAACTCTATCCCCATTTTAATGAAACAGCTCTTTCAATAAATAAGCAAAAATCTTGTCTTCATATTACATTCAATGGTCAGCTTTAAAATATCTTTTTGTAGAAGGAGAGATTACTTGTTACCTATCTTTTCTGAACCTGTCCCTCTTTCCCTTCTCAATTCCCTGATGCTTCATTCTCTTCTCGCCTCCTGAATTCCTTTCAGTGGATGTAGGCATACTCAGTGCTCTTCTACTGCAATCTGTTCCTAGGTGAACTTCATTAGAAAAACTAGTTATTTGTAATTGTTTAATCATTCAAATTGTTAAAATCATGGAGCTAATGTGACCCCTAAACTCTCACCTGAGCTTTTATAAAGACCTCCATCATCTGGCTTTAGTCTTACTTCTCCCCACCACTTCCCAACTACCAGCCATCCACTTGTCTTTTCCCAGACATGGCATGTTTTGCCTCCTTTTTTTACTTTATTTTATTTTATTTTATTTTATTTATTTTTGGCTGTGCTGCGTCTTCATTGCTGCGTGTGGTCTTTCTCTAGTTGCGGTGAGCGGGGGCTACTCTTCCGTGCAGTGTGTGGGCTTCTCACTGCGGTGGCTTCTCCTGTTGCAGAGCATGGGCTCTAGGCATGCAAGTTTCAGTAGCTGTGGCACACGCAGGCTCAGTAGTTGTGGCTCGCAGGCTCTAGAGCGCAGGCTCAGTAGTTCTGGCGCACAGGCTTTGTTGCTCTGTGGCATGTGGGATCTTCCTGGACCAGGGCTTGAACCCGTGTCCCCTGCATTGGCAGGCGGATTCTTAACCACTGTGCACCAAGGAAGCCGCCCTCCCCCCGCTTTTTTGGTAACAAAGAGCTCCTCTGCCTGGAATGCCCCACCAACTTGCTCCTTAACAAACTCCTACTGTTTTTTTTTTCTTCTGGCTGCTCTGGGTCTTCGTTGCGGCGCGCAGGCTTCTCTCTAGTTGCTGCGCGTGGGCTTAGTTGCCCTGTGGCATGTGGGATCTTAGTTCCCCGACCATGGATCAAACCCACATCCCCTGCATTGGAAGGCGGATTCCCAACCACTGGACCACCAGGGAAGTCTGTCTCCTACTGTTTTAAAACTACCATTTGTTGACTAGTTTAGGATATGTCAGTACTATATTCCAAGTACTTCGAGTGGCATGAAGTCTGACTCTAAAACCAGAATTCTCATCCTCCTCTCTCCTTTTTATGCTTCAAGATGGGAAGCATTCTGGGGCAGTGGAAAGAGCCCTAGTTGAAGTTAGACAAACCTTGTTTTAGAGTCCCAAACTCCATAATTTTATTAGCAATGTAACCTCATATATTACATAATTTTCTACATCCTAGGATTAAGGTAAATGTTATATGTAAAAGGCCTAGTGAATGTCCTGGAACATAGTAAGATGTCAACGAATGGTAGTTCTCTTTCCTTTGCTACTTCAAAACCCAGTTCAGGGCTTCCCTGGTGGCGCAGTGGTTGAGAGTCCGCCTGCCGATGCAGGGGACACGGGTTCGTGCCCCGGTCCGGGAGGATCCCACGTGCCGCGGAGCGGCTGGGCCCGTGGGCCATGGCCGCTGAGCCTGCGCGTCCGGTGCCTGTGCTCCGCAACGGGAGAGGCCCGCGTACCGCAAAAAAAAAAAAAAAAAAAAAACACACCAGTTCAAATATGACCTCATCTGTAAAGGCTCTGAGGACCCTCTCCAGGCAGGGCAGTGCAATTATTTTTTATATGTGTCTCTTCACTAGACAGCAACTCTTTGAGATTATTTTTCTGACTCTAGTGGCATATAGCTTTTAAATACACAAATATTCGATGTTTAATAACTGTTGAACGCGTAGAGAAAATGAATGAATGGATAAATCCACACCTGCATACTAGTTATCTCATCTCTGCCTTCCTCTAACATCTCACATTCAAGGGTCCCAGAACCACTCTCATCAACTTTTCCTGAAAACTCTGCTTTCTCTCTTCTCTAACTTCAGTGAAATGGTTCCACAGTTATCCCAGTTTCCTGGGGATGAATGCTCAGTGTCCTGTTTTCCTCCTCTGATTTGCTTCCCACTGTGTGCCATCACCACCTCCCTTCTCTGCTCACTTGCATCATCCCTGTTCAGGCTTCACTACCTTTTGCAAGGATAGTTAACAGCAGACTTTAGTTTTCTTATCTTCATTCTATCCTCAACTCAGTTCTACAGAACAGGGCTAAACTGATCTTAAGCTCTGTGTTATGACTTTTATCCTTGTCACTTCTTCTTCCCCAAAAGACTTCTAAGATCCTTGAGGATATGAGTTTGTCTCACTCATTATTTTTTATTTTTATTTTTTTGCGGTACACGGGCCTCTCACTGTTGTGGCCTCTCCCGTTGCGGAGCACAGGCTCCGGACACACAGGCTCAGTGGCCATGGCTCACGGGCCCAGCTGCTCCGCGGCATGTGGGATCTTCCTGGACCGGGGCTCAAACCCGTGTCCCCTGCATCGGTAGGCGGACTCTCAACCACTGAGCCACCAGGGAAGCCCTGTCTCACTCATTATTATACTCTTCTTCTGTTGCCTAACGGAATGCTTGCAGACATTTCACATGAAGTTAACACTTACGAAAACTTTATAAACTCTAAAGGAATGGAACAAACAAAAGGTATGCTGCCATGCTGATAATAATAGCTACCATTTATTACCACTTACAAGTACCTCATTTACTCCTCAAAAAACCCTTAAAAGACAGGCACTACTACCTCCACTTTACATGATGAAATTGAGATTCATAATGTTAGAAACTTGCCCGAGGTTGTATCACAAAGAAGGAGCAAAGTGTCATCTGTCTACTTCAAAGCCCTGCAGTTAATTTCCATGCCACAGTTTCTTTCTTTTTTTTTTGCGGTATGCGGGCCTCTCACTGTTGTGGCCTCTCCTGTTGCGGAGCACAGGCTCCGGACGCGCAGGCTCAGTGGCCATGGCTCATGGGCCCAGCCGCTCTGCGGCATGTGGGATCTTCCTGGACTGGGGCACGAACCCGTGTCCCCTGCATCGGCAGACTCTCAACCACTGAGCCACCAGGGAAGCCCCAGTTTCTTTCTTTATAGGAGTTGCTCTCTTGACTGAATTCATATTCTTTTCCTTCTACATCAGAGGAACAAGTATCCTAAACCCCTTTCAAAAATAATTCCATTTGTCAATCAGTTTATTCCCATTCATTTCTTCTTGGGCCATGATCCTTTAATGACCTTTCAAGTATATTTCAAGTTGTCCCCAGTCACTTCTTCCTACAGATTTTCTTCACCCTTTCACTTAACTTTACCACCACCTATATTCTGTTCCCTTTTACTGTCAAGTCTCAAAGGTGCCACTACTTCCACTTCCACTCACATAATTCCAGAATCCTCTGAAATCTTGTTTTTCAGCCTTACACTACTCTCCTAAAACCTCAACTCAAAGGTCACCAAAAACTTTCCAACTGCTAAGGTCCAAATCCCCTCTGTTATTTCCCTCAACCTATTGGCAGCAATTGACAAGTGCTGACAACGCCAGCTGCCATCTTAAATTCACCCACCCAGAAGTGTGATAGCATACGATTTTTTCTATGTCTGAATTACAATTTCTTAATCCTGTTGACTATGTTGTTATTTTCCTAATATTTATGAAATATTAAGTATTTCCCCAAGTCTTTTTGTCCCATTCTTTACTCTTCTTCTATCCTCTTTCCCTCAGAGATCTTATCTACACTGAAAGCTTCATTAACACTAGGATAATGACCCTCAGTCCTGGTATTTTTCCAGTGCTACCAGGTAATCAGAATGGTTCATTCCGTATCCCTCATATATGCCCAGTGTTTTCTATTTTCAGAACATTTTATTTAACCACCTCTTCTAACCTGTAATACTCTCCAGACTTTCCCTGACTATCCAAATCTGGACCATCCTCCAAAGATCTGTTCAAATTAGTTTTTCAGTAAAATTTCCCTTGATGGTCATAGTCTAAGCTGATCCTTGCTCCTCTGAACTGTGTAAATAGATAAAGTGTTTAATTAATTTAGTTATTCCAAATCTGTTTAAGATTTGTTTTTAGAATTTGTTATTTTATTTCATACACAATCACATGACCTTATATTGTTATATCTTGTCATCCCTATTAGACTTTTAGCCCATGGAGGGTGAGGACCAATGTTGTACTTTGTGTTGCTCTTAAGTACCAAACAAGTGCTTGCACACACAGAAAAGTGAATTAATGCTAACTGTTTTTTCTCTCAATAACACAGTAAATTTAATTGTTTCCTTACAGTGGCTGGAATTCATTCAAGCAATTATTGTGTGCTTTTGTGAGGGTGCTAGGGATACAAATATGAAAAAGACCTGAAGCCTTTAAGGAGATTACAACCAAATGAAGAAATAGATGCAATAAATATTGTGATTAGAGACAGAGTGCTATTCAATCAGATACAAGGCTTAATTAGATCTTTAGATGTATGTGATAGAAAAGGATTCAGAGAGTATGACATAAACACGTAGGAAAATTTCCCAGGTAAGAAAACAAAGGGCAGTAAAAGACAGATTAGGCTTAGGCTATATAGAATTATACACACCAGTGCTCAGGAGTCTGGACACTGTATTATAACATCAGGGGTTGCTAAGTCATGACCCTTGGGCCAAAACTGGCCTGAGGCCTATTTTTGTATGGCCCATGAGCTAATAATGTTTTTTACATTTTTAAATGGTTGAAAAAAAAAAGAAAAGAAAAAGAATATATTACAAAAAGACCATATGTCATATGTGACCAACAAAGCCTAAAATATCTATCATCTGACCCTTTACAGATAAAGTTTACCAACCCCTGCTATACAGATGGTTTGGAATCACTTAGGGGACTTAATGCGAGGGGATGTGATATATTCAAACTGTTTTAGGATAATCATTCTGGCAGTTCTGTGTAAGATAAAATACAGAGAAATGAGGAAATAGAAGGGTACACTACAACAGTAAATGTGAGATGACAAGGGCATATCATAGAGGAAAAAACTGATGGGGATTTTATATAACTGCTTGGGAGAGGGGAATGAGTAAGAAAGAGGAAGAAAGCAGCAGCCATGATACTCAGCTACGTGACCAGATGAATGTTGGTGTTATTAATGAAAACAGCAAATCAAGAGAAGCAGGTTTATGAGATGAAGCTAATGAGTATGAGAGGCCTACTAAAAATGTAGTTGGCAGCAGAAGAGAGTTTGGAGACAGTAAAATACTATACATAGAACTTAATGGCACCAAATGAATATCTGATGAGTGACTCAACAGGAAAAAATAAATTTACTAAATTTTTTTCTTATTTATTCTCCCACCTCTGCTGTATAAGGTTCTTACACTGATTCCAAATCATACCTTGGATGGAGGTGGTACAGGCTTAGGAACCAGGTTCTTATAGACACTTGGAACCATGGTTGACAATTTGTTTCCATTTGCATGGTGAGATCCTGGTGAGGTGAATGCAGCAGAGAAGGCAGCAGCAGGATCTTCTTTGGAAACTTTTTTGATGACTAGCATTTTGGAGGGCTGCTTGGCACTAGGTGGGTTTTCTGTGAAATACAATAGTGGAGAGACAAAAGAATGTCAAACCTATTGGTTAACACAAAGCATAGTTCAAACAAAGGCCTCACTTTGTACAAAGAGCTGACAGTTGAGACTAAGTGACAAACATTTCCTGGTATGCACTTAACAGATACTCTCAAAAGTGACACTTACCCAGGAACTGTAGGAAAAAAGGCAACATAAGAAAACACTTGTTTCTAAATTCATAATCAACCAAAAAGCCCAAAGATGTTAGGAGTCTTTCAGGGGTACAGCATGTCTCATGCACGGTGTGATCACTCAGGCATAGACCAAACAAGAATATATATCCAAGGATAGCTACTCCTGTCAGCATGAGAACACAGAGAGATGAGGAAACTGGAGAAAGGAGTCTGCTATGGGACCTTCTGATGAGGCAAACTGGAGCAAAGCTATACATTAACAAAGGGGAAATGGTACAGCAATTGCCCTTAATCCTGTAACTCAAGATCCAAACCCAGTATTTAGATACACTAAAGCCTTCCTAATAAGATGCCTGGCTACTGAACATATCTAATGTAGGAACTAGGAGAGTACAATTTGTAAATGCCAAAGATCCCAATGCCACAGGATCAGGTTTGGTTTGAAATACACTGATTTTTCTACTAACTATTTTTTTTTTTTTTTTTTTTGGTGGTACGCGGGCCTCTCGCTGTTGTGGTCTCTCCCGTTGCGGAGCACAGGCTCCGGACGCGCAGGCTCAGCGGCCATGGCTCACGGGCCCAGCCGCTCCGCGGCATGTGGGACCTTCCCGGTCTGGGGCACGAACCCATGTCCCCTGCATCGGCAGGCGGACTCTCAACCACTGTGCCACCAGGGAAGCCCTCTACTAACTTTTTATAAGGCTAGTTATTAGGAACATATATATATAAATGTGTGCATTTATAGGTTTCCCCCTGCCCTATACAACAGACATCATTGATAATTGCCAAAAACAAAAACAACACCCCACTCAGCTAACGGAACCTGGTTGAACAAAATGTTCTCTGGGACGTGGTATTATTTAGCCTTTCAAAGAACACTTTAGAAGAGTAGTTAGTAATATGAAAGAATGGTTAGAATATAGTTGTCTACCAAATATTAAGGAGACAACTATAATACATTAAAATTCAATTTAATTGTTATAAGCAAATTAGCAACATTAAAAATTACTTCTAAAAAAATTACTTCTTATGAGCATATTATATTATTCTCCCTTTGCTTAAAATCTGCTTTCAAATTCAGGGCTCTACAAGCTCTCAATTGTCTGTATTCTGACTCTACTACCATTACATCTCAATGGTATTTTGGGGGGCAGAGTAAGAGCTAGGCAGAGTTAGTTACCATGTGCAAATGGATGAGAAGAGAAACCAGAGATAAAGAAACAAACGAATAAAAAAACAGATAAAGAATTTTTTCTCCTCTCCCTGCTAATAAGAAAAATTTAAAGTTGTGCCTTTAAAAATGGCAAAATCTACCTACCCCACACTCCAGAAGGGGTCCCAATAGGTCTGCATGGCTGATTCTGTTTGCCAGCTTCTGGATTCAAAGAAGGCTAGGAAAAAAGGGGTATTAATGGTTGATATAGAAAACTAATCATTTCAGCACTTTTTGCAAAGTAGCATTCACCATGGAACCTATCAAATACTGATAACTATATATCAGCAGTACTCTAACACTGTATTCAGAATTAACAAATAAACAGACGACACTGGAATGCAAAATCAATCTCAGGCTCTCTTGGCTTTCATTTCCTTTAATATGAGAGGATAAAAAAATTTTTTTTAAATAAACAGAGTAAGTGTGCAAGTTCTCATCTTCCTGTAGGATATGTATGCCAACTAAGGAGGCACAGAAAGCTGAATGAACAAGAAAGTGAATTACTTTTCTCAGATTTAAGGAGCATAATCTGGTCAGTGAAATGTGAGTATTCATAGCATTTCTAATGAGACTGCTTTAGGGCAGAGGCACACCATGTGCTAGGAATACAAAGGCAATTAAGAAGAATCCTTATCCCCACAAGGGTCAGTCTTACTACAAAGATAAACTTGTAGACCAGTAAGTATAATAAAAGGTTATGGGGGGACTTCCCTGGCAGTCCAGTGGTTAAGACCTCACCTTCCAATGCAGGGGGTGCAGGTCTGATCCCTGGTCAGGGAGCTAAGATCCCACATGCCTCACGGCCAAAAAGCCAAAACATAAAACAGAAGCAATATTGTAACAAATTCAATAAAGACTTCAAAAATGGTCCACATCAAAAAAAAAAAAAAAGATTATAGGGACTATGATAAAAATTCACATTAGGGAAGAAGGAGTACTAAGGAAGGAATAGTCAATTCCACTAGAAAGAGAAGTGCTATCAGAAAAGGTTTCATTAGAGGAGACTAAGAAGAATCCTTAATGATGAATTCCAAAGCTGGAAAACGGGTGATTCCAGGAACAGAATGCTGAATGAACACCAAGACAGGAAAAACATGAAAAAGAGATCTGCAAATAGTTCAGCATTAGTGCTAGGGAATGAGAGGGCCTTTCTTTGGGGAAAGAGATGTCTGGCAAAGTAGGTAAGAGCCAGCCTGTGGAGTATTTTTAAGGGAGATTGAATTTTATTCTTTAGGGATGGGAATCCATCTCTCATGCAGAGTTAACATGATCCAACCATTAGTTTACAAGTCTGGTAGCAGCTTGAAGGATGTATTTCAGGGCTATAAACAACTAGGAGACTATTAGGAGACCAGTTTCCTAGTACAGGAAAGTATGAAGGCGACAGGAGTAGAGGAAGAGATGATGGGAAGGATCGAGAAGTGTTAAGAGTCACAGACTCAACTTAATAACGAATTGCATGGGGGTGTGAGGATGACACTGGTGCCCAAACCCAAACTTTACAATCTGGTACAGAGTAGGAAAATGGCTTTTCAGCACAAATGACCACGGGACATTAAACAAGAAATAGAAAGAGGCACAGAATCGACTGCAGAGCTTCTGAATCAAAACCTCCAGAAGTGGGGCCCCAGCAGGTGTATATTTTCAACCTGTCAAGAGGAGACCCACTAGCATAGAGCAAGCACAGATACAATCTGAACTATTAATTCAGTATACAAATGGACAAATCAGACAGAATATGGACAGGTAAATACACTCTTCTGGATGGAATAGTAAAGGCAAAAGGAGTCTAGATGAATAAAGTATGACAGAGTAAAAAATCCTTGGCTCACATTTTCTTTGAGTATTCTAATTGTTACACCATTGACTTGTATTATAAAGCTTTGTTGTCAAATTGTGTCTGATTTTCTTTCTGTTATAAGTGACTTGTTCTTTATGTCTGGATGTCCGAAGGATATTTTTCTTCTAAGTGTTGGCTGTTCTGGCTGTCCTTTCAATTTGTAGTTTCAAGTCTTACTGTATTTCATGAAATTATTCTTGAATTATACTTTTTAGCACCTAAGCTATTCACGTTTGTTATTTTATATTATTATTATATTATTTTTTGCAGGGGAGATCTTTTGGATTTTTTTTTTGCCAAATTTCTGTATCTTTTTTTTTCAATTCTTAATTTTAATCTATTTGTTTTTTCTTCATTTAAAAAGCTTCCTTTGTCTAATTCTTGAAAAACACTAGTGTTTATTGTCTTGTGCTCCTTATTTAGTCTTCATTTTTCTGAAATCTTTTATTACTTCTTTCCCAAGGTCTAGCACTGTGAAATTTTCTGGTTATGTCGTTCTTGTACCATTTGCTTATGGTTCTTATCCGTTTTGTGCACGTCTTACAGGTGTAAGTGCATTGCCTGTAGAAACGTTACTCTGTTCCTTATTCTCTTGATCCTATTATGTTGTTTATTTTTATGTGATCAATTTTTGTGAATGTGGATCAAGATAGCTTTCTAACATCACACTTTATAACTCTCTTCTGTTGTCTTCATGAAGTGCTCAAAAAGATGGCACACTTTCTTTGATGTCCCGGCTCACCTCCTCCTCCCCATGCCTTGTACCTGAACCTTCTCTTCCCTTTGTCTCTACTGTCTCTGTCCCTGCAGCTCAGTCTGGATTCTATTTCCAACAGTTTTGTCCTCAGTGAGGGGCTTTGTTCTGGATGGGAATATTGGCTAGTTAGTATTAAATGTGATAGAACTCTGTGTTGAACTTTATTGCCTCTTGGTTCCAAAGTCATCCTTTCTGCTTGCTCTGTGTAAATGAATCTGGGCACTTTAAAAACTTTCCCTTTGTTAATTTGCTGGCATGTTAATTTTGTCAGTAGAGCTCAAGGAGAGACTTTTGCTTCTTGTTCCTGTGTGCTTACTCAGCACGTTCCTGCAGCACTCTGCTCCTGCTAAGCCAGGTTCTAAAGTACAAGTGAGCGCTGACTTGAGTGGTTTTGTAGCAGTGACATATCCCATGAACAGCTTTACGAGGTACTCTAGAGGGCAGATTTTCAGCATGTTCCCTGGAGAAGCACCTTAGCAACTGCTCTGCCATTCAGTGAGCCACAGCTAAGCCCTTTCTGATAAGGTTTGGATCTCAATCCTGGGGTGGTGATGGGGCAACAGGGGACTCTTCCTTGGGCACTCTGTCTTAGCCCAAGGGTTAGTGGCTGCTCCTTGTATCTGCCAATTCTTTATAGTTTTTTAGAACTCTATATTCTTTATAAGTTCTTTATATTCTTTAGGGTTCTCTTTACTATTTACTAGCCAATCACTCATTACCCCATCCTGTTACAGTTAATAATTCTTTATATTAACCTTCCTTGTTCGAATTATTGTGTGATTTCTCTCTGCTGATTGGTCCAGTCAGACCCTTTACACCTTATCCCAGAACATCTCTGTATTTACTAGTTTTGGGAATATGGAAAACCACTCCTAATTTCTAGCTGCTCTTCTCAAATGTTCTCTAAGCTTTCTAGAACAATTACTGGCTCTTCTGGAAACCCTAGGGTTGTAAGATGTCCTGTTGCTTCCTTCAATTTCTCCTGCACAACTGCTAACACAATACCAGTCACGTTTTATAGCTTTTAGTGGTTTGTCTCTATGTTGTGATACTTCACTTTATTTTGGTGTAGATGACATCCATGGATTTTTTGAGTATAATTAAAAAAAAAAAATCTATCTTCTATCTACCTACCTACCTACTTACCTAATCTATCTTTTATTTGGCTGTGTTGGGTCTTAATTGTGGCACGTGGGATCTTTTGTTGTGGCTCAGAGGCTCTTCGATGCAGTGTGCGGGCTTCTCTCTAGTTGTGGTGTGCGGGCTCCAGAGCACGCAGGCTCTCTAGTTGTGGCGCTCGGGCTTAGTTGCCCTGCAGCATGAGGCATCTTAGTTCCCTGACCAGGGATCGAACTGGCGTCCCCTGCATTGCAAGACTGATTCTTAACCACTGGACCACCAGGGAAGTCCCTGTCCATGGATTTTTTTGGTTCTTCAATCCTAGTTGCTTTGTGTTCTTTCTTAACTTATTCCTTAATTTCAGACTTACAAAATAATTGCAAATATAATACAAAGAATTCCTGTATATCGTGCATCTACAGTCTCATGTCAACATTTTACCACATTTATTCCACAATTCTCTGTAAATATATATTTTTCCTGAACTATCTGCAGGTTGAAGAACTTGAAGGATATTCTCTTACATAATCATAGTACAATTATAAAAATCAGGAAATTAACATTAATAAATACTATTATCTAATCTACAACTCTTATTCAAACTGTAACACTGATACTTTTACAGGAAAACAAAGTTTAAAATCACTGTTTTTCCCTCATCCAGTATCCAGTCTAGGTTTACATGTTGTCTTTAATTGTCCTATCTCTTTAGTCTTCTTTAATCTGGAACTTTTCCCACCATGACCATAACTTTTTTTTTTTTTTGCGGTACACGGGCCTCTCACTGTTGTGGCCTCTCCCGTCGTGGAGCACAGGCTCCGGATGCGCAGGCTCAGTGGCCATGGCTCATGGGCCCAGCCGCTCCGCGGAATGTGGGATCTTCCCGGACCAGGGCATGAACCCGTGTCCCGCGCATCAGCAGGCGGACTTTCAACCACTGTGCCACCACGGAAGCCCCGACCATAACTTTTTAAAAGAGTACTCAGCCTAGTTCTTTTGTAGAATCTTTTAAAATTCTTTTATAGAAACCTCAATTTGAGTTTGTGTGATTTTTCCTCATGGTTAGATTCAGGTTATGAATTTTTGGAGGGCACTCCTCAGTGAATCACATCAGGAGGCTTGTGTTATGTTTGTTCCATGACCGGTGACATAAATCTATTTTTTAATCAAACAACATTTACACACAATGAAATGCACCAAGTATACCATTCCATGAGTTTTGAAAAATACTTATACCCCCCCAAATCTATAAAGATAAAGCTACTTTCTACAACTGGAAAGTTTCCTAATGCCCTTCCCCAATCTCCACTCCACACAGGCAACCACTGTTTTTCTTACCATAGATTATTTGCCTATTCTAGAATGTCTTATAAATGGAATCATACAGTATGTACCTTATTGTTTAAAGCTTCACTGAGATTCATCATGTTGTTTTATCAGTCATTCTTTTTTATTACTGCATAAGTAGCCCATTACATGATTGTACCACAATTTTTCTATTCCTGTTTTGATAGACATTTAAATTATTTCCTGGGAATTCCCTGGCGGTCCAGTGGTTAGGACTCTGTGCTTTCACTGCTGAGGGCTTGGGTTCAATCTCTGGTCAGGGAACTAAGATCCCACAAGCCACACAGCACGGCAGCAAAAAAAAAAAAAAAAAAAAAAAAATCCCAGTTTTGTGTTACTATGAATAAAATTACAATAAATGTACACAGATTTTCATTTCTCTTTAGCAAATACCTAGAAATGGAAGTACTGGGTCACAGGGTAAAGTTTATGCTTAGTTTTATAAGAAACTGTCAGACCTTCCTTTTCATAAAATGGTTGTACTACTACACACTCCTGCTAACAATGTATGAGACTTCCACGTGCTCAAAAATGTCACCAAATTTAGTATTTTCAGACTTTTAAATATTAGCTATCCTGGTGGGTGTGCAGCAGTATCTCACAGTGGTCTTAATTTGAATTTCCACATTTCCCTTATGATTAATGACACTGACCATTTTTTTCATGTGCCTACTGGCCATTCATCTATCTTCCTTTGTGAAGCATCTGTTCAAATCTTGTTTATGTTTTTAAAAAAACTGAGTTGTAGGAGTTATTCACATTATGGGAACAGGCCCCTTTTCAAATCTATGTTCTGCAAATATTTTCTCTGAGTCTGTGAAATAAGCAGAAGTTTTAAATTTTGATGAAGCCTGATTTATCAATGTTTTCCCCTTTATGGTTATTGCTCCCTGGGTCCAAAGAAATCTTTTTATTTTTTTTTAACCCCCTATGTGAGAAAGATATTCTCCTAAGTTTTCTTAGTTTCAGGCCTTACATTTAGGTCTGTAATTCATCTCAAATTCATTTTTTTGTATGCTAGGTGGTAGGGGTAGAGAAGATACACACACACCCCTATATCTATAGATATAGTTCCAGCACAGTTTGTTAAAAACACATTTCTGGGCTTCCCTGGTGGCGCAGTGGTTGAGAGTCTGCCTGCCGATGCAGGGGACATGGGTTCGTGCCCCGGTCAGGGAAGATCCCACATGCCGCGGAGCGGGCTCGCTGAGCCTATGCTCTGCAATGGGAGAGGCCACAACAGTGAGAGGCCCACGTACTTCAAAAACAAAAAAAAAAACACATTTCTTTCTGCATGCCTCCCAGAGTGGCCATTTTTAAAAAATAAATAAAAAAAAAATAAAAAATATTAAAAACCCTGGACTTCCCTGGTTGGTACAGTGGCTAAGACACCACGCTCCCAATGCAGGGGGCCCAGGTTCGATCCCTGGTCAGGGAACTAGATCCCACATGCCACAACTAAGAGTTCACATACCGCAACTAAAAAGATCGTGCGTGCAGCAACTAAAGATCCCATGTGCCACAACTAAGACCCGGCAAAGCCAAATAAAAAACAAAAAACAACTCTGTCATGCTAAATGTTTTGCATACATCATTTAACATATATGATCTTTTTTTAAAAAAATTTATTTATTTATTTATCTTTGGCTGTGTTGGGTCTTTGTTGCTACGCATGGGCTTTCTCTAGTTGTGGCGAGCAGGGGCTACTCTTCATTGCGCTTGTGGGCTTCTCATTTCAGTGGCTTCTCTTGTTGCGGAGCATGGGCTCTAGGCTCACGGGCTTCAGTAGTTGTGGCACACAGGCTTAATAGTTGTGACACATGGGCCTAGTTGCTCCACGGCATGTGGGATCTTCCCAGACCAGGGATCGAACCTGTGTCCCCCACACTGGCAGGTGGATTCCCAACCACTGCGCCACCAGGAAATCCCAACATATGTGATCTTTATTCCTTACTACAATGTTGCAAGGTAGACATTACCATCCAACAACTCAGGGGAAATTAGGGTTATTACTTGTCCAAGGTACAAATATAGGACTGTTAATTACATTAAACTAATACTATTTTAAAACAAAAAATAACTTTCTAATTATACAATGTAGAGTATGGGGAAAAAACAAGAAACATAGAAAACCTACTGTAAACAATTAGGTCCTCAAATACCTTTTGTTATTTTTGACTAACTACTCTTTCTTGATAAACCCCATTCTTTTTCAACCAATCACTTCTTAATCTCCCTTACTGCTATTCCACAGGTTCTGCTCTAAGCTTCCTCTCTGAATATATTACTTTCCTTGGGTGATTCTGTCCAACCATAAACCTCAACTACTATCTCTATTTCCATGTGCACACCTCCGGTTGATCTCACCCATCTCTTTGGTACCAAGACGTCTTTATCTTCTATCCTCCAATTCTGCTCCTCCTGTTTTTCCTTTTCAAATTACTTACTTATTATTCATCAATTCCCTTTGGATAAAAATCTTATTTTTGACCCTTCCTTCTCTAGTTACAATGCCATGGTTCCTGTCCTTTAGATTTATCTCCAAAACAAGATCTTTAACAACCTAAATGTCTGTCAACAGGAAGATGGATAAATAAACCTAGTATATTCACACCACAGAATATTTACTATACAGCAGTGAGAAAGATATAGAGCAGGGTTTCCCAACCATGGCACTACTGACATTTTGGGCTGGTTCTTTGTTATGGGGCTGTCCTGTGCATTGCAGGAAGTTTAGCAACATCTCTGATCTCTACATACTAGATGCTAATAGCACTATCCCCAGGTGTGACAACCAAAATTTCTCTAGATATTGCCAAATGTGCTCTGAAGGAGGCAAACTTGCTCCTGGATTGAGAACCACTGATCTAGAGCCCTATGTATCAATACAGACAAATCTCAAACAATTTTAAGCAAATAAAAGAGAACTACAATATGACAGTATTCATATAAAGATCAAAATCAGGCAAAATGATATTATAGATTGTCTACAGATACATTCATATAGTAAAAATTTATCAAAACATACACGAGGATGGTAAAACATTAAAATCAAAATGGTGATTACCTCTAGGGGAACGTTAGGAGAATATGATTAGGGAAGCTTTAACTGTATCTATGATATCTTGCCTCTTTTGTAAAAGAATGGTATAGAGCATATTGGGCAAAATGTCAATATTTCACAAAGCTAGGTTGTGTGCGTACTTGACGGTTTTCTCCAGACTTTTATGTACACTCAGAATATTTCATAAAAGCATAAACACAAGGCTTTCCCAGTGGCGCAGTGATTGGGAGTCCACCTGCCAATGCAGGGGACATGGGTTCGAGCCCTGTTCTGGGAAGATCCCACATGCCGCGGAGCAGCTAAGCCGGTGCACCACAACCAGTGAGTCTGCGCTCTTGAGCCTGCGAGCCACAACTACTGAAGCCCGCGCGCCTAGAGCCTGTGTTCTGCAACAAGAGAAGCCACTGCAACAAGAAGCCTGTGCACTGCAACAAAGAGTAGGCCCCGCTCTCTGCAACTAGAGAAAGCCCGTGCGCAGCAACAAGCACCCAACTTAGCCATAAATAAATAAATTTTTTTTTAAAGCATAAACACAAAATAAACTTGCCCTTAATGACCTTGTTCAGGTTTGACGTGACAGCAAACTTCCCTTTAGATCACTTAGCAGGTGGATAATGCTGCCTTAACATTTTTCTTTCCATTGTCAATTAATTTCCCACTGGGAATGCCACAGAACTGATAACTTATAAGTTTACTGAATAAATAATCCACGTTATAATTTAGTGTTGTAGTCATTTTTCGACTACTGAGTACTTAGGACATTCTGGACAAATATTTAATATATTGGTGTATTACAGACTTTTCCATAATAAAGTTTTAAAGGATAGGCACCTGGGGATAGGAATTTACTTTGATAAATGACATTTAAATTAAGAGCCCCCGGGTCATTTGCTAGACTTGGGAGAAGAGGGGCTGATGCCTAATTTTACTCTTTAGTTGGTTTTGATAACATAAAATAGCTGTCATAAAAGTGACTGGCTTATCTAATGTGCTACTTAAAAATAACAAGTTGCACTACCTAATAGGATTGCCACTAGCCACGTGTGGTTGCTGGGCACTTGGAACGTGTGCCATCTGTATTAAGATGTGCTACAATTATAAAATGCACAAAGGATTTTGAAGATGTAGTACAACAAATAATGTTAATTATCTCATTAATTTAAAGATAATGACTACAGGTTAGAATAATAATTTGGACATATTTGGTTAAGTAAAATGTATTATTAAACTTTTTTAAGGTGCACAAAAACTCTACTTTTGGTTTACAGGTCAAAAGGCATATAATTCAAAAAAAAAAAAGGCATATAATTCAACACACAATAGCATCAAGTTTTACTGAATGTACAGGCAACAGCTAAAATACTCCTAACTGCATGTTTCTGAACTTACCACAATTGTTTTATATGAGAGGGCAAAATCAAGACAAAAAACCCCCTCTTATGATAGTTGGAGAAAGCAATTTAACATTCAAGAATATAGTTTTACATAAACATATCTGAATACTGAACCTTATAAAGCTTAAAGAAAAATAAGAATTCCAAAGGCAAAAAGATGAAAAAATATGAAGATTTGCTAAAAGTTACACAGGAATTTTGGTCATCATCATCATACTAACCAGCTCCTTCCTTGTCCTTCCTAAAAACACTAAAAGTCTAAACTTAGGGACTCCCTTTTTAGTACTTTCTGAAATGTTCTCATTACTAACACGGTTTTATATATAAGAATCATTTGTCAGGTTTTAGGTATACAACTAAATCTTCATACTTACAAAGTCGTCTTCTTCAAACTGCAACTTTTCTACCTTATCATCTTTCTTCTCTTCCCTAATCTCTGTAGGTGGCTTTTCCTGAAAGGCACAGCCTTTCCGGGAGTGGAAGCTGCCATTCCAGTGGCGATGGTTCCCTGTGCCACCCCCACTACGCTGGCTCATGCCATCGTGACCTCGGGAAGAGCCGTGCCAACCAGATAGGTTCCCTGTGATTCCAGCATATGCCCCCTTAGAGACACCAGAGTCCACGGAATCGTGCCGGAACAGGGAGGGCTGGTGCCAGGAATCTGAAATAGTAAGGAAAAGTAACACATTAGAGTGTTTGCTTCCTGAAAATTCAGAAACAACTGGGCCAGATGCTTCCTGATATAACTTAAGGTATTGCCAAAGCCCTTCGGGGGACCTTTTTAATAAAAGAGTAAGTTCACATACAAAAAAGGCAGAAGATACAACTTTCTGTTTTAATGTAATTTCTATATGAGTTCTTCAACTGAATAAATGACTTAAGAGAACCTGAGAATGTTAGAAAGCCAATATAGTTGAGTAATGACTACTGGAGGATCTAACTGAGTATTATGTTTACAAAAGATCATTATTCCAAGATTATGGACATGCACCCTCAGCTTGGGCTTGCTGAGTAGCTTATATAGTCATGGAAGTTGGGTATGTCTTACCTCCTGTCGTTCGTAGAGGTCCATTGTTAAAAAAGCCATCAGAGGAATTATGTCGACGACGGCTTACTCCAAATCTACCATCTCCTCGGGGTAGGTGCTCTCCGTGTTTTTCGAAGGTGGCTGTAGGTGACTAAGATGATAAAGTACAGAGAAGCAAACAGGTAAGTACATATCAGTCTCTTTCAGTATCTTAAGTTTTACATCGGGTTTTTAGAATACAGGTAATATTTATGGCAGAAACCCCTATTTTGAGCATATAGAACACAGTTAAGGGTACCGCAGTCCTCTGAGTTAGAGAAGCCCTATGTTACATATTCAATCATTAACTGAATTAATAGGGAGAAAAAGCAGCTACTTCAATTATTTGCATGAGAGGGGAAAAAAACCCTGTCAATATCCAAAAGAATAAGCTCCAAAACTTTACACTTAAAAATGTTGTTAATCTTGAAAGGAAAAGCAAGATGCTTGCTCTAAATAGATTTATTATTTGTGTAAATTACTCTCGAACTGAAGACAAAGGAACAGTTAAATCCCACCTTGGCAGGCCATTAACAACCCCACAGGAGTTTTTATAGTTTTATAAAACACTTACTTCCAAATATTAATACTCATAACAAGACTATAATTTGGCATCATCCCCATTTTACTATTTCCATATAAGGAAAGAGGTCAGGGAGAATAAGTCTCTGAGGTTACACAACTAAAAAGGAGCACTTTGAGAAACACTTATTATAGATGAATTCTGATGTCCCTTCCTATTCCAAATAGTTGCATTCTATAACAGTCTTCAGTCTCATATGATAGAAAACAAAGTCTAAAAAAACCATGAAAAGCATGGATACATTTGACAAGGGCTTACAGGAGAACTATAGGTTGGGGTAGAGACATCTTCACATCTATTTCCTTATTATTAATATCCTCACCAACACGCCGTCTGTCAGTCTTTTTTATTTCAGCCATTCTAGTGGGTTACAAAGATTTTCTTCTTTCTTCTGAAAGTTTTATGGATTTCAGCTCTTTAATTTAGGTTATAATCCATTTCAAGTTAATTTTTTTTTTTTTTTTTGCAGTACGCGGGCCTCTCACTGTTGTGGCCTTTCCTGTTGCGGAGCACAGGCTCCAGACGCACAGGGTCAGCGGCCATGGCTCACGGGCCTAGCTGCTCCGCGGCATGCGGGATCTTCCCGGACCGGGGCACGAACCCGTGTCCCCTGCATCGGCAGGCGGACTCTCAACCACTGCGCCACCAGGGAAGCCCTCAAGTTAATTTTTATGTATGATATGATGTAAAGGTTGAGGCTCTCCCTCCCACCCCCACATAGATATCCAGTTCTAGAACCACTTGTTAAAAAGACTATCACTTCTGCATTGAATTACGTTGGCACTTTAGTCAAAAATCAACTGTATAGGACTATTTTTGAATTGTCTATCCTATTCCATTGCTTTATCTGTCTATCCTTATGCTAATACCACACAAATTTGCTTATTATAAAATGGAAATATTTAAATCATATTTCCTCATTCTTTTTACTGAGTTCACTGTGCTAAATCAATTGTTCATTGTGCTAAATCAATCATCCTTTGCAGGTATAAGATGTGCATACATTTAAACGCTTTCCTAGGATCCCACACCGAACCCCTCAGGCCCACCACGCCCAACGCTTGGGTCAGATTATGTCAATTATGAGATTTGGGGAATTTCACAAGGGCAATTCAAAATGAAGATTAGAGCAAAGGGTTGTGGGTCTAGACAGACCAGGAACATCTTCCCAAAATTCACATCTAAAAATAGGGAAGGTATGCTTTTTTCTGAGACTACCTATCAACTTTCTCCCTCCTCTATTAGTTGGCAAAATGGGAAGAATTTTTAAGTTTACTAGCTTCCTAAAGGTTTCCTTTAACAATAATATATTCCATTTGTCTTTACCCTTAACGCAACATACATTTTCCCTGAAATCATTAAGTAGATTATTGTCTCTAAAAAAGAATTTCTAAGATTTAATCTGAGAGCCATGTAGTAGTCAATCACTGTCTATCCTTTTTCCTCCTCATCTACTACTTTAGACAAATGTGCATTCATCCTGAAGATCCATTTCCCCCCCAAACTGAAGTGTTCCTGCAGCTAATATAGGCAGTCGTAAGTGTGCCACACAATGAGAAAAGCTTAACATGAAATAAACAGAACACCTGGCAGTAGCAGGGTACACACTGACTTGCACTGCCTAATTATTTATATACCCTATTAAAAGAAAGATAGTTAAGTTTATTGAAAACGTATGTAAAATCCCCAGGCAAGGCTGAATACACAAAAAAAAACAACTAGATTGTAAAACAGAGGCCACAGACAAGATGGGGATGAAAAGAACTGGTATTTGGATAGTTACTAGAATGGAGAACAGTACCTTAGCTGACTGTGGTGTTGAGAAATTTAGCCAAGCAGGAACAAAGTCATGCTGCGCCATTTAGGTCCAGTGTCTCTTTTCAACAAGGTGAGGCATCCAACCTCATGGCCAGGATCTGAAAATGAGAAAACTGAAATCACTTATTCTTGCAAGAACCTGATATCAAGTAAAGAGTCTGTGATTACTTTAAGGTCCCCCTTTTATAGAAAGACTTGCTCTCTGAGCCTTTCTAGAGTACTCATCAGGCCCCATACATCAGAGAAGTTATAAACAAAAACAACAGTCTGTGAATATATAACCATGAAAAACACAAACAGAAGAGTGGGTCACAGACCTGGAAGTTATATGACAGAAGCTAATGAATTCTTGTGTTATAGCAGAAGAACCTTAAGAATAAACAACTACTTAAAACTACAGATACTTATGAAAAAAGATTAATCTGCTTCAGGTAACTTCAGGCAAAAGCAGTAGAAAAGATCTTCCTAGAGATGGAGGATACAACCTCTCAAGAGTTTTTCTATTTAGTTCACATTAATTTCTTCAAAACATCAGTTAGAATCAGTTTTCCTGAGAGATCCATCTGTTGGTGTCTCCAAACCACCCCACTGATAGTCTCCAAAGTATAATATGTAAGAAAGCAGTAGATATTTTCCATGATACATATACATACACAGTCTTCTTCCAAGTTAGACACAGGAGAATACTCACCCCAGAGCGTAACCTCTGTGGTCCTGTTTCCTGAACTCCTTGAGTCTGCCGGCTGGATTTCCACGAGGTTCTCTTGTTAAAAGGGTACTTAAAATTAGGCTGGCCGGCAGCACACCTTATGATGAAGCACAAAGAAGCCAGGCTCTGTGTGGATCAATTTCTCAGTCCCCTCAATTGCTCATCTTAAACTATCTAGATCCTGACACGTTTCCAAAAGGGGAAAGGGGAAAGGGGAAGGGGGAGGGGAACATAAAAAGTATTTGTTACATTTAAAAAATAGGGGGAAGGGGAAAGAGCTATATCAATGTTCACCTCATTCAACTTCCTTGAGTGATGGCCCTATGATGTTGCTTAAATAGATAATACATGGACATTTGCACATTGAATGCAAACACTGTTCACAAAAAGGTCATAGCTTAGAAAGACAGATGGACTTTTGTTTGGGCAAATAATATCATTGAAGTGATAGATCAAAAATAAAACACTGAAGAGCTATAAAAGATCTTCTGAGTAATCAACTCTAGTAGCAAAACATCCACATTACAAAGCCCTTAATTTACAAATCTCATTATTCTTTCACAGCTGCTAAAAATAGTGTGTAGGTATGTATTTATACTTGACTTATCCTTCAAAATCTAAGGACATAAGAAACCTGTTTAAAACAAACAAAAAATCAGACAGGAACTTGATATGCTTTTCCCTCCTAAGAATAGCAGCTCTCAAGGCAAATTTCTCAGTATAAAGCTCTCAAATGTTTCTTCTATTTCTTTGGTCTTCACTATTTATAAATTCACAGCAAAATTAAAACAAGTAGAAAGATAGGGCTTAAGGAACAGTCATGGAGAAAGTTCCAAACTGAGGTTTTCTTCTCTTCAGTTTTCTGTATTTCACTCGTTCTGCCCCTTCTTGAAGACTAAGCTGAGTTAATGGAAGGTAATAAGAATCTTCTGTTTCAGTAGAGAAGTCACTTTGCATTCATGTCCATCGTTATTCAATCATTTTAAAGGCCACAGGAATCTATCACTATAAATGAAAAAACAAAACAACATATATCACAAGAGGCAAAATTACTATATATAAATGCTAAAGTGAGACATGGTCAAATGATCGATCTCGGAGACAAAGGTCTAGGAGACAAAACTCTTAAGTCCAATTTAGACATTAATCTATAGCAACAACATAACTGGCTAAAATTATTTTAAAGATTTTTAAAGGATTTTAGAAAAGTCATCTGAAGGAATATACTTTTTAAATAACAGTTTCTCCAGTTAGCTATCAAAGGTAATTCAGACATGCAAATTAGTCTGTTAGATTTAGATTTTCTCTCATATATGGAATAGCTTGCCATAAGTGGTCAAAGAGTTATAACTTACTGGTTATTACCACAGTCAACTATTTAATTGTTTAGTACTAACCACAGACAGATGCGTAAAAACAAGACATCCGTCATAGCATTCCTCATGTATTTACATATTTTTAGATACCTACTTATCAATTAAAAGACTTAAGTGCTTATGCTCTGACTTAAAATATGCAGTAAGAGATAACACAAATACTTCTTTGGCAAATTCCCAACATTCTTCCAAAGACTAGGAAGTTTTCTTTCTTTCTTTCTTTTTTGTAATAGATTAAAAAATATTTATTTATTTATTTATTTGGCTGCGTCAGGTCTTAGTTGCGGCACGCAGGATCTTCACTGCGGTATGTGGGATCTTTCGTTGCAGTGTCCGGGCTCTTCACTGTGGCACACCGGCTCCAGAGCGGGCTCAGTAGTTGCAGCACACAGGATTAGTTGCCCCATGGCACGTGGGATCTTAGTTCCCTGACCAGGGATCAAACCCGTGTCCCCTGCATTCGAAGGCGGATTCTTAACCACTGGACCACCAGGGAAGTCCCTAGAAAGTTTTCTGATATGAGAGAATGCTTGCATCTGTGGGCAATTCTGGTCTACACTGGTATTCTAGTTTACAGAGTATTTCTCATATAATTAATTCATGTTTAAGAAATACTAAATTCAGAATAGTAAATACCTCTTTGGGGAAACAATGGGAAAGGAATCAAAAAAAGGTTCCGGAGGGCTTCAATTGTATCTGTAATACATTATTAAGCTGAATGATGGGTATATGACTATTCACTTGTTCTCTACATTTTTTTAATATACATATAATACATACATACATATATATATATACACACACACACATATCAACCATGCAGAGTATATATATTCCTTCAGCGCACATGGAATAGTTTTAAAAACTGACCTTATACTAGTTAAAAGAAATCTCAATTAGTTCCAAAGAAGAAAACAGTCTGTGTTCTCTAACTATGCTATGTTAAATCAGGAAACGACTTTCTCTTGCAGTGCCCGCTCTCCTTCCCCTTCTTGAAGAAATCCTGTCCAAAGCCATTAGGTGGGGTCAGGCAAGGTAAAGTCCTCAAAGGGGGAGCTCAAGGCCAGAGCAGGGTGCTGGGGCATAATCAGGGTGTCTACACGGGGTGGAAGGATAGCGAAATGTGTGTACGGCAGCAGTCCTGTGCGGGATGTCAGGACTGTTGGGCAACGTAAGGTCAATGTCCCAGTACGAGGACAGCCTAATGCAGAGTGTGAGAGCCTCAGGTGGAATGAGGTGGACACCCTGGCAGAGGGACACGGCCAAATAGGTTGAGGGCTTCCACGCAGCAAGGTGCCTTGCACAGTTGTTACAATTTATATGTGGTTAGGAAGGAACACATGCACGGGAAGAGGTGATAAATGGAGGCTGGTTACATACTGGGATTTGATCAAAAATTAAGAAATATTAAGGAAAAATGGGAGATTTCTTACTGTGAGAGAAATGATACACTGATAAAGAAAAATTCAAAATCCTTAAATAGAACGACAAAAACCACTACGAATAAATTTGCACTGTAACAGCTACAGCAATACTTAATATAAGCTTTAAAAATGTAAAAAAAAAAAAAGGACTAAAACCAAACTGATTTTTATTGTTCTTTTCCCAACATTTTTATCATGATAGGAAGAGAGCAACAAAGCAAATCTAAAGAAACAGAAAGGAGAGAAGCAAAAAAAGGTCAGAAAAAATAGAGATGATGTTTAAAAATGATAATTCTTTTGAAAAAGATTAATAAGAAACAAACTCACGTGACTTCCCTGGTGGCGCAGTGGTTAAGAATCCGCCTGCCAGTGCAGGGGACATGGGTTCGAGCCCTGATCCGGGAAGATCCCACATGCCGCGGAACAACTAAGCCCATGTGCCACAACTACTGAGCCTGTGCTCTAGAGCCCACGAGCCACAACTACGGAAGCCCGCGTACCTAGAGCCCGTGCTCTGCAACAAGAGAAGCCACCGCAGTGAGAAGCCTGCGCACCACAACAAAGAGTAGCCCCCGCTCACTGCAACTAGACAAAGCCCGCACGCAGCAACAAAGACCCAACAGAGCCAACAATAAATAAATAAATTTATAAATGAAAAAAAAGGGAAGAAAACAAACTCAGGTAAAACTGCTTGGGGAAAAATATTTGAAGAAGATAGCATGAAAAAGAGGAAATAAACACAACAGATAAAGAAACATCATGAGTAAAACAATATTATGAGCAATTATATGCTAATAAATACGAGAATCTTAGATACATTTCTATGAAATGGCAAAACTGGCACAGTAATAAAAAACTTGAATAGACCTGTATATATTATTACATACACCATGTACACTTAAATGTGAATCAGAAAGCCCCCCCTCCAAAAGGGTGCCAGGTGAAGAAGAAAAACTCAATCCCTGCCTGTAATTTGGTCTCTTGGGTAGCAAAGAGGTGCCTAGTTAGTGAGCTGGGACAGGATGGGTTGGTTAGCACTTTGGCCCAGGCCTTGAGTTAGAGGCCAGCCTGCACAAAGAATAGCTAGTTCAAGGATAATCCCTTGATATTGGTTCTGTGGTCCAGCCTAGAGATTTTGAAAATCAGGAGTGACTGCAAGACACACACTGGGGAAAACCAGCTTTTAATATAAACAAATTAAAAGAAGCCAATTCACAAAATATTTAGAAAGAAGTAAAATACACAGAACTTCATAACTGATGGGATATGGGGGTAAAGGAGAAATAATGGCTCACACTCTGATTTCTAGCTTATATAACTAGGTAAATGACCATCACATAATTGACTGATATAGGGATAAATGCCGACTGGCTGTTGTTCCTTCAGTATAATTCAGGGTTGTTTTTATATAGGTCTATACCTGCAATACCTAGTACATGATGACAATGTTCCTGTAATAGATTCTTATAGAAAAATATCAATTAAATAAAGCTTCCTTCTGAAAAAGACATAATTAACTGTTTGTTGCATTCTTTTTTTTGTTATAAGAATTGTGGTTTAAACCACAGAGAACCTGAAAATCTCTGTGAGATGAATCATCCGTCAGGTTATAAAACTGATAGACACAAAGGAAAATGCCTGAATTTTAAACATAAGCAGTTCCCCTTTACAACCGCCACTAGATGCATTCCAATCTTCTAATTGACACACACCAACTTTTCAGTCAACACTCAGTCCCAAATTTCTCTAGCAGTCTCAGTTGAGGCAGTGACTGTAGAGGGAATATTAACTGACAATGCTTTGCTACTGGTGTGAAAGTTCTAAAGTTGTTATATATCCTGTAACTACTTACCGACCATCTCTAACATACCAGGATGTCAAACTATATAAGAGTGTGGTCTGTGCATGTACGTGTAGAGTATGTGGTGGGGAGGAGATGAATGACAAATGGGAAATGAAGAAAGAGGACAGATAAAGGAAAAAGAAATTCCTGTTTTAGAAGCAAAAGACTATAATGCCAATAATGGTTTCACTAGGAGGGTGGAACTATGGGCATTTTGTTTTATCTTCTTAGTCAAATGTTTTTGTAATGAATTACTTTGCTCTGCAAATTTTTATAAAATTTTATAAAGTTATTTGGTGATGCCTTTTGGGGCTGTAGCTATTTTTACAGAGCAACTAATTGGAGGAAATTTTGTTTAACTACTGAGAAATTTTGAGAAAGAAAAATACATCACTCAAAACTCTTCTGGTGGGGGGGTGGGGAAATCAAGATTAAAAAAATTTAAATATGAGATGTCAAGTATGTGGTCTGGAGCACAGAGAAGTCTGCTCTGGAGAAAGAATTTTGGGAATTGTTAGTGTTTGGTAGATGATGTTTAAAATCAGAAGAGATGAGAGGTAAGGAGAATATAAAGATTTATATAAGAGTTTCAAGTCCTATTTATTCCATTCCTTAGTTTCCATTTCTATTTGTCACTCCAGGTTCAAGTTTCTCTTCAATTAAAAAACTGGTTTTGGGGGCTTCCCTGGTGGCGCAGTGGTTGGGAGTCCGCCTGCTGATGCAGGGGACACAGGTTCATGCCCCGGTCCGGGAGGATCCCACATGCAGCGGAGCGGCTGGGCCCGTGAGCCATAGCCGCTGAGCCTGCACGAACGGAGCCTGTGCTCCGCAATGGGAGAGGCCACAGTAGTGAGAGGCCCACGTACCGCAAAAGAAAAAAATTAAAAAATAAAAAAAATAAAAAACTGGTTTTGGGGACTTCCCTGGTGGCGCAGTGGTTAAGAATCCGCCTGCCTATGAAGGGGACGCGGGTTTGAGCTCTGGTCTGGGAAGATCTCACATGCCGCGGAGCAACTAAGCCCGTGCGCCACAACTACTGAGCCTGCGCTCTAGAGCCCACGAGCCACAACTACTGAAGCCCGCGCGCTTAGAGCCAATGCTCCGCAACAAGAGAAGCTATCTCAATGAGAAGGCCCAGCACCGCAACAAAGAGTAGCCCCTGCTTGCCACAACTAGAGAAAGCCCGTGCACAGCAACGAAGACCCAACGCAACCATAAATAAACACACACACACACAACACAACACTGCTTTCACAGGCACTACTAGTCTCTTCCACCCTCGACCTCAGCCTCTACTCTTGGCTGCTAGATTTCTCTTCCAGAGTCCAGGTTCAAATTATATCACTATCCTGCTCAGAAGTTTTCCGGCTTCCCGCAGAATAGGATTTAAGTTTCTTGTTCTGATAGTCAAGAAATAAGCCTTTGGGGCTTCCCTGGTGGCGCGGTGGTTGAGAGTCCGCCTGCCGATGCAGGGGACACGGGTTCGTGCCCCGGTCTGGGAAGATCCCACATGCTGCGGAGTGGCTGGGCCCGTGAGCCATGGCCACTGAGCCTGTGCTCCGCAACGGGAGAGGCCACAACAGTGAGAGGCCCGTGTACCGCAAAAAAAAAAAAAAAAAAAAAAAGAAAGAAGCCTTTCCCCACAAGTAAACTCCCTCTCTGAAATCCTCAAGGTACCTTAATTGTGCCTTCAAATTAAGTGTTAAGGAGTACTTGACACTTGCTCCTTCCAGGACAGTTATAAATGTTGATTCTAACTCCCAGCAGGCCCAGAACCTGTTGCTTCTAGAAAATCTTGCCTTGCCCTTCTTTGAAATTCACATAGCATCTAGCATGGTGCCTTGCACTCAGTAAGGATTCAAAGGTTTAATGAACTAATTTTTACAAATTATGATAAAGCAAGAATGCAGAGAAACTGTAACCCTCATACACTGCTGGTAGAAATATAAAATGGTGCAGATGCTGTGGAAAACAGTTGGTGGTTCCTCAAAAAGTTAAACACAGAGTTAGCATACGATCTAACATTTCTATTCCTAGGTATATAGCCAAGAGAAATGAAAACACATGTAACTGAATGTTCACAGCAGCTTTATTTACAATAGCCACAAGAAGCAACTCAAATGCCCATCAACAGATGAACAGATAAGCAAAATATGGTATATCCATACAATAGCATATTATTCAGCTATAAAAAGGAATGAAGTCCTGATACATACTACAACAAGGATGACCCTTGGAAGCATTAAGCTAAGTGAAAGATGCCAAATATACAAAACAACACATATTACATGATTCCATTTATATGAAATATCCAACCCATAGAGAACAGATTAGGGGCTGGAGGGAAGTGTGGCTGCTTAATGCATTCAAGGTTTATGTTTGGGATGATGAAAAAGTTCTGGACAGTGATGATGGTTGCAAAACACTGTGAGTGTACTTAATGCCACCAAACTGTATACCTAAAAATGGTTACAATGGTAAATCTTATGTGTATTTTGCCACAATTAAAAACAGTATTATAAAGCAGTTGTTAAGTCAATATAAATAGTCAATATTAAATATAAACAATGCTCTACATCATCCATTCTTTTTCAGGTTTTATCTAAGTGCTTTTGCTCTCTCCCTGCACATGTGTATCAGAACTGCCTATTTGAATACTTGATCCAACCATTCATTCATAAACATCTGTGAAATATCTTAGCTTTACAAATCCTATGACTTCTTGGCTACTCCACATATACCCAGCAATCTACAAGATACTTCACAACATGATCTAGTTTTATACCTTGTAATTAAGCTGCTAGAGAGGATGTCCCTGCCAGGGACCTTACCTCAATCTCCTCTACTTCAGGCTCTCATTACCACTCCACATGTGTTCATGATCTCATTAACTTTCATTTTCTCCATAGTCCAATGGTGTCACCATCTACTACTCCTGGTAACTCCAACCTCTATCTACACTGGTTTCACTCAATTAACCAAAAAAACCACACCCACTTCTCTGACTTAAAACAAAACCCCTTCCTCAAGTCTGAATATCCCTCGAGGTATTTAGGTTCATTTCCTTTCAGCCATTTTTTTTTTACAATTAGTTTTTATTTATTTATTTATTTTCAATTTTTGGCTGCCTTGGGTCTTCGTTTTTGTGCCCGGGCTTTCTCTAGTTGTGGCGAGCGGGGGCTACTCTTCATTGCGGTACGCTGGCTTCTCATTGCAGTGGCTTCTTTTGTTGTGGAGCACAGGCTCTAGGTGTGTGGGCTCAGTAGTTGTGGCTCGTGGGCTCTAGAGCACAGGCTCAGTAGTTGTGGCGCACAGGCTTAGCTGCTTCATGGCATGTGGGATCTTCCCATACCAGGGCTCGAACCCGTGTGCCCTGCACTGGCAGGCGGATTCTTAACCACTGTACCACCAGGGAAGTCCCCCTCCCTTCAGTCTTAACAAAACTTCCAGAGAGAGCAGTGTACTCCTAGTATCTTCATTTTCTCACTCCCCCATTAATTTCTCAATCCACAGCAAAATTAATTTCCACTCAGAACTCCAAAGAACACTGATCTGTCCTTTTAATTCCAAAATTTGATGGGTAACTGCCAGTTTCTTTACCTCTAAAATGAAAGTTGTGCTACTTCACATGTTGAAGATTAATAAACCAACAAATATAAAAACGAGCACGTTACTATTTTATTGATTCTTAATCAAAGAGTGGGTGAAACAATACAAAGCCAGATGGGTTATTTAGTCCTATTCTGGGAGAATTCTTAATTAAAACACTGATCTGTGCAACTCCTAACATACATTTTATCCATCCTTCCTTCCTTCCTCCCACTGACACTGGGTTAGCCCTCCATTTCAGAGATTAACAACAAAAAAAAGCTGAGGCAGGTTGTAATATGTTAAGGGACTTATCCAAGGTAACACATCTAATAAGCAGTTGGGTGAGGCCTGGAACACAAGTTTTCTTCACTGCTTTCTGAATTACACTGTGGTTGTTACTCTCTAGTCATGAAATGATTCCTCCAATAGTTAGAAAAGTAGAACAAATTTCTTAAAATTTTATGGAGCAAGAAACTAAAGAGGGATGTTAATTTACATACACACACTTTTTTTTTTCTTTCTTTTTGTATTTCTCTCATTATTTGTTTATCTGTATTAGCTAAGACTGGCTGGCTTCCAGGCAAAACTGAAAGACTTGAAAAATTAAACCCTTCTGTGGTAAGGAAAAAAAACACAATAAAATGTGGCTAGTATGTACATGGTTCCTGATCTTAATAAAACTGCAATCTCATGTCCTTAGCCATGACAACCTTAAAGAACATGACCATAAATCCAACTCCATCATAGGGAAAACTAATTCAGAACATGTACTGCTGAGCCATGAAGTTCCAAGGAGCTGTCATATCCACAGCTAGCCAAGGGAAAGAATGCAAAGAAGCCACAAGAGGTTTTTTCTGCAAAACGTTATCAGGCTTACACCAACTGATCTTGGCTAAAAGGGGTAAGTGGACATAGAGTTTGAAAGGAATTTCCCTACCTTCTACTTCCATATGCTCACTTCTCTGAAACTGACCTGCATAAGAAGGCACCTGTGGTCAAGACATCGTGTTAATTCTTCTTTCCCATGGATGGGTTCATAAGTGTCCTTCTCCTTCTCACCCATCTTACTATGGTGTGCTACCCCAAGTGGATTAAGAAGAAAAATTACAAGTCTTTTGATTCATGTCGGAGTGTTCTCATTATAGAATGTGGTGACAGGAGTGATGACAATTTTTGTTTAACAATCTCACTTTTTCGTCCCCTTACTAACATCAAAGAATGCTTCTGTAAGCAAGTATGATGAGAGCACAGAGGATGTGGGTAAGGTATAGAGCATTATTTCACCTAGGTGACAGAATCATTGCAATGTCCCTGGTAAAGCATTTTGGGAGATACCAATCCATTGTGAAGCTCAGCGAGGACTCATTCACTTGTGCCTAAGATCATGTCCTAGCTGCATTAAGAATGTGTGTCCCAGCTACATGCTTTGCACAATTCCAAGTTGTTGAGGGTGAAAAGGTCCTAAAAATTTACTTCCAAGAGATCAACACTAAATCTTTGAATACACATATGTTGGGGACTTACGTTCTGTTGAATAGTTATTCGACATGAAGAAACATTTTAATTAACTTTTGCTGAGAGATTCGATACTAAAATCCATATTCATTTGTGCACTGTCATACAACAGTATTTCACTGCACATTTACTCATTCCTACCATCTACTTATATTTGATTAATTTACGAAGACTCTTTAAGAGTTCTACTGCTTAAAACAAAGTTCCTATCAAAATAAATCGCACTCTTAAAAACAGAACAACGGGCTTCCCTGGTGGCGCAGTGGTTGAGAGTCCGCCTGCCGATGCAGGGGACATGGGTTTGTGCCCCGGTCCGGGAGGATCCCATATGCCGCGGAGCGGCTGGGCCTGTGAGCCATGGCCACTGAGCCTGTGCGTCCGGAGCCTGTGCTCCGCAACGGGAGAGGCCACAACAGTGAGAGGCCCGCGTACTGCAAAAAAACAAAACAAAAAAAAACCAACAGAACACCTACATCTACATATTATGTAATACAAATGTTCTTGAAATGCAATCTAGGATATAATGGCCTAAACTTATAAACAGCAAAACAAAAACTAAACAAATAAAAAATCTTCTTTCAATTCAAATAATTTCTCCCTTTCAGATGTTGACATGCCATTTTACTTCTGTCAAAAGCATAACCTTCAACCATGAAATGAAATTTCTATTCCATCTATACTACACACAACAATTCAAAAGTTACCTCTAATAATGCCACTGAGGTTTGGCTCTAATATTTTTTTAAATAACCTGTGGGAAAACCCCAAAATATGCAGTGTCTAATTTTTAGCCAATCTTGTTTAATTTTGGCTCCATAAAAAAAGTGCCTTTAAATACAAAAGTAATAGATATAATTTAGGCATTTGACAAGCCTTCTTTGATAAAGGCTTTTGGCATATCGCCTATAAAGTGAGAAATTCAATGACTAGGTAACATCATCTCATAAATTAGGTAGTTTACAATCTGTGTATACCACAGAATTGAAAAAGGATGTAACCTAGTTCTCAGCTAATAGATGATAAAAATAAGTTTTGATTAATGATTTTTGGTAAGTAACTCTAAAAGGATTAAAAGAACTGAGTGGCACTGATGTAAAAAACCATATGTAGCATTTTTGGAACTTATATCCATAAAAGTGAAAAACAGGAAGTGACATGATATTGAACTATTTTCATTCTGTTAAGTAACATTTTCCTATAGCAACGATCATCTAAATAATTTATTTTTAACTGTCTCCCATTGAACCAAGGCACAAAGAACACTGTCTTGTATAGTTGGTACTCAATAAATATTTGCTGAATGAATGCATAAATAAATGAAGGAATTGCTAATAGGTACTACATCTTCAAATTCACAAGGTAATGCCAAATTGCTTTCCAATAAGGTCACCAGTTTACACCACCGGCAGTGGTTATTTTTAGATTTCCATATGCTCCACACCCTCACAAAGTTAGGTATGGCCAGTTATTCTCTGCTCTGCTGGTGGGTATAAAATGATGACTTACTGCAGTCTTTGTTTACATCATTTAATCTATTTATCATCTCTTTGTGTTTCATTTTTTGGTAAAACATCTATTCTTATCATTTTACCATTCTTTCGGTAGCTGATCTTTTTCTTATCTGAAATAAGAGAATACAATAGACCCCAATCCTCTGATTATAGTGTTGCATATATCTTTTCCAACTTCATGGTTTTTTTAAAAATACATTTTTTAATATTAATTAATTAGTTTGTTGATTTTATTTAGGCTGCGCCTGGTCTTAGTTGCGGCATGCGGGATCTAGTTCCCCGGCCAGGGAATCAAACCTGGGTCCCGCCCCCTGCATTGGGAGCATGGTGTTTTACCCACTGGACCACTAGGGAAGTCCCCGTGGTTTTTTATTTTTTTGATGAACACAAGTTCTTACTTTAAATGTAGTTGATACGCCTGAAACTAATACAACATTGTAAATCAACTACACTACAATAAAATTTTTAAAAAAATGTAGTCAAAGCTGTTGATCATTTCCTTTATGATTTTTTTTTCCAGCCATGTCACATAGTATGTGGGATTTTAGTTCCCCAACCAAGGATCAAACCCGTGCCCCCTGCAGTAGAAGCGTGGAGTCTTAACCACTGGACTGCCAGGGAAGTACCTATGATGTGTATTTTTGCATCTAATGTATAAAAGCCTTTCTTCTCTAAGATTCAAAGAAGTTACCTATATTATCTTCTTAGTTTTATAGTTTTGCCTTTCACATTTAAGACATCAATCAGTTGGAACTGATTTGTATCCGGTATGAGGTCCAGGTCCAATTTCATTTTTTACCACGTGAGTAACTAATTGTCCCAAATCATTCTTTCTCCACTGATTTATAAAGCCAGCTCAGGGAGTCCCCTGGTGGCCTAGTGGTTAGGATTCTGGGCTTTCACTGCCCTGGCCTGGGTGCAATCCCTGGTCGAGGAACTGAGATCCTATAAGCCACACACCCCTGCCCAAAGGCCAGCTCAATTATAAATTGTTTCTATATATGTATGGGTCTGTTTCCAGACTTCTGTTCCACTGGTCTATTTGTCTATTCCTATACTACAACCATGTGTGTCTTAACTAAATTATGGCTTTATAATAATATCTTGGTATATAGTACGGCAAAGCCTCCCCACAAACATACACATTAAAGGCCTTGGTTATTTTGGCACTCTGCCCGTTCATATAAAATTTAAAACAAGCACGTCAAACTGGGGATATGAGGCCGTTATGACACTGCTTGGAATACCAATGAACCAATCTAGATCAATACAGGAGAATTTTTTTTTTTTTTTTTTTTTGGTACACGGGCCTCTCACTGTTGTGGCCTCTCCCGTTGCAGAGCACAGGCTCCGGACGCGCAGGCTCAGCGGCCATGGCTCACGGGCCCAGCCGCGCCGCGGCATGTGGGATCCTCCCGGACCGGGGCACGAACCCATGTCCCCTGCATCAGCAGGCGGACTCTCAACCACTGCGCCACCAGGGAAGCCCCAGGAGAATGTTTTTATGATAAATCTTCTAAATCATGAGCATGGTCAATATCCGACTTAAGTATTCTTTAACATCTTTGAATAAAATTTAAAATATTTCTCCCTAAAGACCTTACATACTTTTTTTCGTAGGCTTACTCCTAAATACTTTATTTTTTTATGCGATTGTGTCATTTCCTTTAAATGATAATACCGTTTACTATTGGTATAAATCACATCAAGCCATTTTGCTAAACTCTTAGGAATTCTACTAATTTGTAGATTCCACAAATAATGACAAAGAAACTCTTTTCGAACATGTTAACTTTTCAGTGCCTATCAGACATCTAAGTGGAGATGTTAAGTAGGCAGCCAGATATGAATTTACAGTTCATGGTAGAGGTATACACTAGAAACAGAAATTTCACTTAAATCCATGGACCTAGATGAGATCACCAAAGAAATGAATGTAGACAGAGAGGAACTTTGGTGTATTATAACTTTAGAAAGTGTGGGGACTCAAGCTAAGCAGCAGAAATGTATTTCCAGAAAGTAGGAATGACCAGCTATATCAAAGGCCATTAAATGAGGTGGAAGACTGAGAACTGACCACTGGATTTAGCAACGTGGAAGTTCTCAGTGACCATGTTGGATAAGGGCAGTAGTGAGAGCCTGGTTTGGGGTGTTTAAAAGGAAGGAATTGTAGATTGCAAGTACAGAAAATTCTTCTGAAGAGTGTTGCTACAGAACCAAGAAATGGGGTAGTGGCTAGAAAGAGATGTGTGGTCAAAAGAAAGAACTGTTTTTGGTACACTGATGGGAATGACCCAGTAAAGAAGAAAAAACTGAAGCAGCTGATGATGCAGAAAACTGCTGAAACAATATTCTTAAGGAGGTGAAGAGGAGAGGGATCTGATGCATCAGCAGAGATCAGCTTTCAGTAGGTTTGCACATACTTTGTTTATGGTGACAGTTGGGAAGGCAGAGTACCTGAGTACTGTTGCAATGAGAGCTTAGAATGTCTATTCTGATTGCTTTTATCTTCTCAAAGTAAAAAGTCTTCAGCTAAGAGTGACAATGGGTAGGTGAGGGAAAGGAGGGAGTTACAGGTTTGAGGAGAGTTAGGGTATGAAATGGGAGCTGCAGAGTCAATGAAAAAGGAGATATCGTAGTTTCCCAGCACAATAAGGGTTCACACTTGTAAGTTATCATGAATTTAAAGTGAGACTAGTCTGCAGAGTTCTGTAGTTTAAATTACTCAGTCCATCACTGTAACTCCCTCAACTCTGGCTCTTCTCTCCATGACCTGTACCCAACTCCCAAAAGTCCCACCTCAGTTAAATCCAACTGTTGCTTATGTCGTTCATCACCCATGAAGCTGATTGTGGTAGAAGAACACACAAAACCATGCTTCTAAACATTTCAGTTTTCTACAACAAAGAACCCTGACCAATATACTCTTAAAGGTCAGTAACTTATGAATCACCACCCACAATGGCTTACACTGTTTACATGTTCCTGGGCCAATCCTATCTTAAAATCCTTCTCCTGGTTTCCATGACATTACATCATTAGAGCAATAGTTTGCAGACTTGGACTGCATCAACTATAAAATTTCAAAATATGTTTCAAGGGCTGATACAGGTTGGCAATTTTATTTGGATAAGTAGAACATTAAAAAAATATATCCTAATACTATCATTTCATAAGAGAAAAGGCAATAATGCCGTAAAAGAAAATCTTGAGAAAAAGGACAACTCATGTTTGGAAGGAAGGAAGGAAGGGAAAGAGGAAAGTTGGCATCCTTATATTGATAATATTCACAAAGCGCCGGTATAATCTTTGTCAGGGAGCAGCAAGAGTGGCAACCATTGCATCAAGATATCCTGGTGGTCTTCTTACCCTTAATTACTTCTTTTCTCTTTTCTTTTGCTCTGTAAATATAACGGCTACCTAAAAGCTTTGATGCAGCACTTTTGTTTCTTTGGAATCTCTTCACCATCTCATTCATTTTCAGGTCTTCAGTTCTCACATGGAATTTCTACTTCATGAAGCATTAAATCATGCACATAACTATACTCAAGCATCCATCACAATGCATTATATTTACCTGTTTATATATTTATTTCCCCTATGCTTGGCAGGGATTAAATTAATAGCAAGTGGGATAATCTCTTACTACAGACAGGATGACCAAAAGTAATAATTTCTTTTTTTCCCCTAAATTTTATTTATTTTTGGCTGCGTTGGGTCTTTGTTGCTGCGTGTGGACTTTTAGTTGTGGTGAGTGGGGGCTACTTTTCGTTGCGGTGCACAGGCTTCTCATTGAGGTGGCTTCTCTTGCTGCACAGCACGGGCCCTAGAGCACACGGGCTCAGTAGTTGGGGGCGCATGGGCTCTAGAGCGCAGGTTGAGTAGTTGTGGCGCTCGGGCATAGTTGCTCCGTGGCATGTGGGCTCTTCCTGGACCAGGGATCGAACCCGTGTCCCCTGCGCTGGCAGGCGGATGCTTAACCACTGCGCCACCAGGGAAGTCCCAAGTAATAATTTCTTTAAGAGATGTTGACAACTCTATCAATTAGTACCTCCTTTAACTGTTCCTAAGAGCTCTCTTTGAACATTCTTTATTCCTTTAACTGCAGAGTCCAAGATTATTAACTCTGGATAAATTCAGATATTCACTGGCCCTAAAATTTCCTTTCCAAATCTCATGATTTGAAAAGAATATTACTTAGTTTTGTTTGTTTGTTTGTTTGTTTTTGCAGTACGCGGGCCTCTCACTGTTGTGGCCTCTCTCATTGCGGAGCACAGGCTCCGGATGCGCAGGCTCAGCGGCCATGGCCCACGGGCCCAGCCGCTCCACGGCATGTGGGATCCTCCCGGACCGGGGCACAAACCCGCGTCCAAGCCCTATTACTTAGTTTTAAATGTCTATCACTCTCACTGCCTCTAAAGGACTGAGGAACCCTACAGTAATCTATACTCATTTCCTAACTGTGCATCAGTTTCCCTCCCAAGTCCTCAATAAGAACTCCAGGGTTACTGGTGCCTTGCTTAAGTTTATTTTTAACCTTCACACTGATACTTCATCACAGAAAAGAGCCCAAAGCCATATTCTACCTTGTTATTTATTTTAATTTCAGGAGATTAATGTGTACCTAAGAACTTCTAAAGGCTATGAAATTTGGTCACGTCTTTCAATGAACCAAAAGAGGATATAATATACCTTTAAGATTTCTTCCACTACAGTTCTTTCTGTTAAGAAAACAACATTACTCTGAATCACTCACAAACTCATACATACTTTTAAAACCTGAGTAAAATTATGAGATACTATTCCACACCCACCAAACTGGCAAAAACAAATCCTGAAACTATCAAGTGCTGATAAAAATATAAAGCAACAGGGAATTCTCATATATTGCTGGTGTGAGCCTAAACTTGTACAACCATTTTGGAAAACAGTTTGACAAATACAAAGTTCAAGCTGTGAAACCCCTATGGACCCACCAATCTTTCTTTTTTGTTTTCTGAATTTCTTTTTAACATTTATTGTAGTATAATTGCTTTACAATGTTGTGTTAGTTTCTGCTGTATAACAAAGTGAATCAGCTATACGTATACATATATCCCCATATCCCCTCCCTCTTGCATCTCCCTCCCACCTTTCTTATCCCAGCCCTCTAGGTGGTCACAAAGCACTGAGCTGATCTCCTGAGCTGATCTCCCCGTGCTATGTGGCTGCTTCCCACCAGCTAGCTATTTTACATTTGGTAGTATATATATGTCAATGCCACCCTCTCACTTTGTCCCAGCTTACCCTTCCCCACCCCCGTGTCCTCAAGTCCATTCTCTATGTCTGCATCTTTACTCCTGCCCTGCTCCTAGGTTCTTCAGAACCATTTTTTTTTTTTTAGATTCCATATATATGTGTTAGCATATGGTATTTGTTTTTCTCTGACTTACTTCACTCTGTATGACAGACTCTAGGTCCATCCACCTCACTACAAATGACCCAATTTCATTTCTTTTTATGGCTGAGTAATATTCCATTGTATATATGTGCCACATCTTCTTTATCCATTCATCTGTTGATGGACACTTAGGTTGCTTCCATGTCCTGGCTATTGTAACTAGTGCTGCAATGAACATTGTGGTACATAACTCTTTTTGAATTATGGTTTTCTCAGGGTATATGTCCAGTAGTGGGACTGCTGTGACCCACCAATCTTAAAAATACATGAAGGTAAGACAAAATATATAAGAATGTTTGCTACAGAATTGTATACAGTAGACAAAAAACTAAATTACCTAAATGTCCACCAATAGACTGATTAAATTGTGGTATATGTGTACAATGCTGTACAGCAGGAAATAATTACATTAGATATATGTATAAGCAAAATGGGTGACTCTCACAAAGCAGAATAAAAAAGTTGTAAAAATTGAAAACTATACGATACCATATAAGGTTTCAAAAAATGAATAACAATATTAGTTTTGGGATATAGTCATATAAAGCAAAATTATTTAAAAATGCAAGTGTATTATCAATACCAAATTCTGGATGAAAGACACAAAGACATGCAATTAAAAAGGAATATATAAAGGGCTTCAATTCTGCACACTGGCATAAGGATAGACATAGAGATTAATGGAGCAGAAACAAGAATCCAGAAATAAAACTAGTAAGTATGGCCAACTGATTTTCAACAAAGAAGCCGAGATATATCAATGGGAAAAAAATGGTCTTTCTTTTCAAAAGATGGTGCCACGATCACTGGATGTCCACTCGCAACAACAAAGAATGTGGACCATATCTTACACCACACACAAAAATTAACTCCAAGTGGATCAAAGGCCTTAGTGTAACAGCTAAAGTAAACACAGGAGTGATTTTAGCTTAGGCAACGGTAAATTAGACTTCATCGTCAAAATAAAACGTTTGTGCTCCGAAGGACACCATGAAGGAAGTGAAAGGACAACCCAGACTAAGAGAAAAGATCTGCACATCGTATATCTGATAAGGGAACTGTATTCAAAATAAAATCACAATGAGATATCACCTCACACCTGTTAGAATAGCTATTATCAAAAAGACAAGAAATAAGTACTGGCGAGGATGTAGAGAAAAGGGAATCCCTGTGCACTGTTGGTGTGAATGTAAACTGGTGCAGCCACTATGCGAAACAGTATGGAGATTTCTCAAAAATTTAAAAATAGAATTAACATATAATCCAGCAATTCTACTTCAGGGTGTTTATCCAAAGGAAAGGAAAACACTAACTTGAAAAGATATATGCACTCCCACGTTCACTGAAACATTATTAGAATAGCCAAGATATAGGAAGTGTCCACTGATGGATAAATGGATAAAGAAAATGTGGTGTGTATGTACACATACACACACAGACACACACACACTGGAATATTATTCAGCCATAAGAAAGAATGAATTCTTGCCATTTGCAATAATATGGATGAACATTGAGGGTACTATACTAAGTGAAATAAGACAGAGAAAGACAAAACACCATATGATCTCATTCATATGTGCAATCTAAAAAAACACCAAGCTCATTAACAGAGAAGAGACTGGTGGTTGCCAGAGGTGGGGTGGGGTGGGCTTAATAGGTGAAGGGGGGGGTCAAAAGGTACAAACTTCCGGTTATAAAATAAATAAGCTATGAGGATGTAAGGTGTAGCATGGTGACTATAGTTAATTATACTGTAGTGGATATTTCAAAGTTGCTAAGAGAGAAGTTCTTAAAAGTTCTTATCACAAGAAAAAAAATTTCTATAACTATATGGCGACACATGTTAACAAGACTTACTGTGTTGATTATTTTACAATATATGCTATAATTATCAAATTATTATCATATACACCTGAAACTAATAAGATATATGTGGATTACAACTCAATTAAAAAAAAAATAACCTGTACAATTCAAGAATAAAAAGATAACCCAATTAAAAAGTGGGCAAAGGGACTTCCCCAGTGGCGCAGTGGTTAAGAATCCACCTGCCAATGCAGGGGACACGGGTTCAAGCCCTGGTCCAGGAAGATTCCACATGCCGCAGAGCAACAAGGCCCGTGCGTCACAGCTACTGAGCCTGCGCTCTAGAGGCTGCGAGCCACAACTACTGAGGCCCACGTGCCTAGAGCCCGCGCTCCATAACAAGAGAAGCCACCGCAATGAGACGCCCGCGTACCGCAATGAAGAGTAGTCCCCGCTTGCGGCAACTAGAGAAAGCCCACGTGCAGGAACGAAGACCCAACACAGCAACAATAAATAAATAAATAAATAAATAAATAAAGTGGGCAAAGGAACAGACATTTCTCTCAAGATACACAACAGACCAATAAGTACAGGAAAAGATGCTTAACATCATTAGCCATGAGGGAAATGCAAATGAAACCCACAGTAAGATACCATTTCACACCCACTAGGATGGTTATAATCAAAAGGCAGACAATAACAGGTACTGCTGAGGATGTGGAGAAAATGACACCATCATACACTGACTACTGGTGGGAATGTATAATAATAAGATCACTTCAGAAAATAGTTTCTTAAAAAGTTAACCCTATGACCCAGCAATTCTACTCCTAGAAAGATCCGAGAAAGATGTAAACATACATCCACACAAAAACTTACACATGAATGTTCACAGCAGCATTATTTTTTATTTATTCATTTATTTGGCTGCACTGTGTCTTAGTTGCGGCGTGCGGGATCTTCCTTGTGGCACAAGGGATCTAGTTCCCTGACCGGGGATCGAACCTGGGCCCCCTGCATTGGGAGCATGGAGTCTTAACCACTGTGTCCACCAGGGAAGTCCCAGCAGCATTATTAATAACAACTGCAAAGAGGTAACAATCCAAATGCCCATCAACCAATGAATGGAAAAACAAAATGTGGTATAACCATACAACAAAATATTATGTGGCAAAAAAAAAGTACCGAAACATACTAAAACAGGTATGAACATTAAAAGCATTATGCTAAGTGAAGGAAGCCAGACACAAAAGACCACATACCATATAATTCTATTTATAGGTAATGTCCAGAATAGGCAAACCCACAGAGACAGAAAGGAGATTAATGGCTGCCTAGGGTTGAGGAGGTGAGTGCTAACGGTTATGGAATTTCTTTTTGGGGTGATGAAAATGTTCTAAAACTAGATAGTAGCAATGGTTGTACAACTCTGTGAATAAACTAAAAAAAAACACATTAAATTGTACATATAAAGTGGGTGAATTTTATGTTATGTAAATTCTATCTCAATAAAGCTGTCTTTAAAAAAATTAGGCCAATGACTGGTAAGAAACTGGGAACGCAGTACAAAGTAGCACCACCCAAATTAATTTCTTGCTGCAAGGGGGGAAATCTTACTGTTTAATGTATGGACCCAGCTATTACTACCTTAATCCAAGGATCAACCTTAGCATTACTAAAGTAGGTCAACCAGGTATTATGTGCTTTATGACATGATGCAAAATGAGATAGAATTATGATGTATTCTCGCCAAAGTATTTACATATAAATCCATCAAGCTTTTAGCTGTAAACTTTAGAGAAAAATACATGAACGAAAGGAACGAACTAAGAGATACCACAAGAATGCAACTGTACAGAAGCATTCTCAGGATAACCAGTCCAGTCTCAAAGTCAGTGTCACTGAAAAATAAGGACTAAGCTAGATTAAAGAGACAAAAAGAGGGCTCCCCTGGTGGCGCAGTGGTTAAGAATCCACCTGCCAATACAGGGGACACGGGTTTGAGCCCTGGTCCGGGAAGATCCCACATGCTGTGGAGCAACTAAGCCCATGCGCCACAACAACTGAGCCTGCGCTCTAGAACCTGTGAGCCACAACTACTGAAGCCTGTGCACCTAGAGGCAATGCTCCACAACGAGAGAAGCCACCGCAAAGAGAAGCCCGCGCACAACAACGAAGAGTAGCCCCTGATCACTGCAAATAGAGAAAGCCTGCGCACAGCAACGACTGACCCAAAGCAGCCAAAAAAAAAAAGAGACAAAAAGAAATTAAACAAGTGGGATGGATTGATTGATTGATTGCTGCGAGGCTTGCGGGATCTTAGTTCCCGAACCAGGGATTGAGTCCGGGCCATGCAGTGAAAGCACTGAGTTCTAACCACTGGACTGCCAGGGAATTCCCCAAACAAAGTGTTATATGTGAAAAGGTCCTAGTTTAGATACTATCAAAGTTTGGATAGCCAGCCAGCGGTAACAAACATTTTTCTGGATCAGCTGGGGAAATTTGAATAATAGAACCTGCATACTAGAGGAAATGAACATGGACTGTAGGCATCACTGGACAAAAAAAGCCAAGTTGTAAACTGATCTCATTTTCGTAAAATAAAAATAAAAGCCTACACATATGTGCTTAGAGAAAGATCTGGGGAAAAAATGCACCAAAAGTTGTTAACAGTGGTGACTTCTGAATGATAGGAATGTCAAGTTTTTATTTTCGCATATCTGTATACTCTAATTATCTACACATCACAACACTGTTTTTGTAATAATAAAAGAATTACTTAAAGACAGAATTACATGGGGAGCTTTAATAAACTAATGGTGCCCAGGCCTTACCTCAGATATATTTTAAAAGGTTGAGAACTACTGCTTTTAAGAATTGGGAGTGGATAAAAGGAAAAATTCTTCTCTAAGTTTGTCTTTAAAAAAGACATTCATGGAAGTGTTTTTACTTCATGAGTTAGGAGATCACCCTAAACAGAGGCAGTAACTAAATCTTTTAGAAGGAGCAAATTATATTAGTCAATTTTACAAATCAGGGCCCTTGGTTGAAAAAAATAAACTGTATTTAGGTAGATTAAGCAGAAAAGGAAATTTATCAGTAGGATATTGGGAGTTCAAAAAATGAATGATTTGTCAAACCTGTAAAAATTCAAGAAAAGCTAAGCAGTCAAAACCACCAACCAAGGTCACATCACAGGAAGTCTCTCAGGAAACTGTCCACTAGCTAGCTCTGCCACTGCCACCAGACAATAGAATTAATTCTAAACTGTCCTTGCTCCTTTGTATCTCTCTCACTCCAGATTCAAGTCCCCAGTCAAGTGTATTTGATAGGCACAGCTTGGGGCACAGCTACCAGGGGCAGAAAGCATATGTGTGCATGCATACAAGTTACGAGTTACATGTCCTTTCCAGCTTCCTCTCCCACTAAGATTCACAAAAAGGCAATACTGGAACAGGCTTAAAATGGTAAACAGACAAAAGAAACAACAAAGGATAACCTTAAAGCCCAATTAGTAGAATGTCCAACACAGGAATCTTGCCAGTCTTCCCATTAGTAATAAATTTTAATCATTGTGCCTTCTTCCAAGTCATTTTCAAAAAACATTTTGAAAATGAATTCAGTTTCAAAAAACATTTCCTGAAACTAATTTCATAAAGTATAAAATTTTTGAAGACTAAAATTTATAAACTTTCTCAGGTAGTTATCGCCTTTCCAATATTTTGTCATTTAAAGGGGACAAGCACCTGCTGCAACCATACCTATCCCACTAACAGAAATGAAATTTACTTAAATCACAACAGTTCCAAATAAGCATAGTATGTTACAAAAGTACATTTATCACCTGATGCAAACTGACACAATAAATTCTGGCTGTGAGATTCAGATAACTAAGTGGATTAGATTTATGAAAAGTATCTGAAACTATACGATTTTAAAAACAGCAAAAATGTTTTTTATAGTATTTGCTCCAAAAGTCACTACTATCTGGGACTTCCCTGGCGGTCCAGTGGTTAGGACTCCATGCTCTCAATGCGGAGGGCCCGGGTTCAATCCCTGGTTAGGAAACTAAAATCCCACAAACCGAGTGGCATGTCCGCACCCCCCCCCCCCGCACAAAAATCAAAAGTCACTGTATCAACTACACTACAGACAAGTCATTCAAGTAGTGATAACTTTTATCAAATATCTGCAGCTGTGCTGACTGTGAAAGGCTTCAATTTCCTATGAATATAAGTAAATAGGCTATTTGTCACTTTTAAAAAACTATACTGTCTTTTATAATTGAAACATTTAATAGTAGTGACTACTATATTAGGAAACCTACATTTTACTTCAAGCACATTTTACTTACAAGCATATCTAAAAATCTCTTCTCAAGAATAAACTGTGCTTCTAATCCAAACATTACTTTTAAGTTAGAAGAGCAGACTCTGGATCTAGTTGGCTCTGCCATGTACTAGCTGTGTGACTTTGGAGAAGTCACTTCACTTTCTTTTTTTCTTGGCGAGGGGGATCAATTCCCACTTTATGTAGTAAATCCTCTCTCCAGGAAATCAATGTCATTCAGAGCCTCTAAAATTTTCCATACACAACGTTGGGCACCTCTTTTTGCTTCAAATCATTACCTGTAATTTGGAGATTGTTGGAAAGTTGATGATTAAATGAGTGAATATATGCAAAGTGTTAAGAATAGTGCCTGGATATTTTTCCCAGGGAAAACAAAAAAATCCAAGTGTCTGGTCTATAGTGAGTACTCCATAAGTGTTAAGAATAAAATGCTTATTAATAGTTGGGGGGTGGGGGGATAAACAACAGGTAAAAAAAATGCAGTTTTGAGAAATTTTCTGACCAAATACGCTGAGGAAACTATTCACTAGTAACCAAAACAAGAAAACAAAACCACTACAAACCCAGCATACTTAACTCAATTTTATAATACAACAAATATATACTATGTAGAAAAAAAAAGGACAGGAAACAAACTACCTAGAAAAGTTAACACTGAATTGGGCACAGGACCAAACCGAACACTCCATTTTACAAGCAGACTGAAGGAGGATAAATAACTCATACAATTATTCTATGCTGCTCAATAGAGAAATTGTGAGAAAATGATATAGATGAGAATCACTGAACAAACCAGAAAAAAAAAACTACCAATTTACTGGAAATCAGGAAAATCTAGAATGTGGGAAACTGCAGGACAAATGACCTGGTTTCTTCAACAAAGTGCAAGGAAAAAAAAACAGAAGAAACATACAAACTAAGAGGCTTGAAAGAATATCAGTCAACTACCATGTGTGGGACCTGGATCCTGATTCAAATAAACAAGAGAGGTCAACAGAAAATATCTAGAAAAGGAAAAACAAAAACCTAAAAGTCCACGTCCAACAATCTGTTCAGATTTCACAGAATTTCACTCAACTGGTAAAAGGATGTTCATTAAAGACAATTTCAAACAATTTACTTGACAATTATGAAGTGCTTACAATGGACAGGCATTGTATTAAAAACTCTACAAATATTATTTCATTTGTTTACCACAGAAACCCTATGAGAAGGTACTATTATCCCCATTTAACAGAGAAAGAAACAGGCAGAAATCTTACTAAAACTCCACCAAGGTCTCAAAGCTGTAAGTGGCAACGCAGAGGTTCAAACCCAGGCTATAATGCTGCTGCCCTTAATTATCGTACCATGCTATCTCTCTACCATGATGTGGTGAAAACCCAGCTTTGGAATCGGAGAAAGCTGAGTCCCCACATCTCACTATGTTATATAAACCACTTAACTTCTTGGATCCTCTGTACACCCACTTATAGAAGGGTTAATATCAAGTATGTTAAACAAGTGTTTTAAGGAATAATGATTGGACTCTGTTACAAGTCTCTAGCTTATGAAGCCCACAATAAATGGTTCCCACTATCCTTCCACCATACCTGGTAAGATTAATTAAAAAGCACAGTTAATAATTCATAAACACATAGCTGGAACACTGGAATAGCTCTACCTTTTAATTAACTAACCAAAGAACCCCCAAACCAACTTTTCAACATACTTGTAAACTTCAAGGATAGCAGTAATTCAGAAGAGAACTTTTTTATATAATGAAATTTAAACATATAATCAGCAGAAACAGGATTCTGCAATATAAAGAATAGCCAAACTTAAATTAATTCAATTTTTTCTTTAAAAAAAAAACAAATAACAAACTTGTTCAACATAAACAGACCTGCTGCTCAGAAAAGTGCACTAAAACTTTGTTCATGCTGGTGATTCTCTAGCCTGACATCTGACTGATATATGGCAAAGTAGTTTTATTACAGAAAAGGAAGGTAAGCTTAATGAGTATGTTAAAAAATCAACTCCCTTAAGAATGATAGCTTTCTGTGTTGTTATCCTGTGAATATTTTTGTGCTTATCTGTTAAACTACTAAGTTCTGGGGGTGGGGCAGGAATGTTTTATAGTCATCTAGGTATTCCTACTCCTTAACAGGCAGGAACAACAGTACAATAGTACAGCCTCTAGCATTTCTTATAAGAAACTTTCTTAAGAGAAGTTTGAACCATTTTGTCTGAAAAATAATTTTTCCAACAGATCAATTAAAGGCTGATTATCATTATTTATTTTAAAAATTATTTATTTATTTATTTATTTTTGGCCGCCCTATGTGGGATGCAGAATCTTAGTTCCCCAACCAGAGATCGAAGCCACGCCCCCTGCAATGGAAGTGTAGTCTTAACCACTGGACCGCCAGGAAGTCCCAAAGGCTCCTTATTTGCTTTAGTAAAGAAAAACAACTATTAGACTCCTTTAAATATTTGCCTCGTATATTTTAAACCACCTACAAAAATTCAATTTACATAACATTAGCAATATTTTACCTCATTAGTTAAGATATATACCTGTGGACAAAAGAAGTTCAGCTCATCTCACTGAACTATTTTTCAAGTTTGATTATAGCCAGTTTTGTTTTGAGCAGACTTCAGTGGGAAATAAAAATCAGAGCCTGATTTTGAAGTGACTTGGTCAGCTAGCTCTCAGCATAACCACATATCAAATTGCAGACAATGGCAACTATAGTCAGTTATGAAGTAGCATGTTTTCTATGTATCACCTAGATATCCCATCCCACCCATTATTTGAAAAACCATAAATACATACACCAAAATTTGCCTTTGCCATGAACTATTTTTTCAGTTGGGATATTTAAAAAACTGTTGTGTCTCACCTTTCCAATAGTCTTATTTTTATTTTCATGGTTAAAGGTAGCAACCATAATGGTTAAGCACAGTGACCTGGAAACAGATTGCTTAGGTTTAAATACAGGGTCTGTGACCTACTAGCTGGATGAATCTCTGAACTTATTTTCCTTAACTAAAAAATGGGGATAAAACAATATCTTTCTGACGGAAATAAACAAGTTAATAAATATAAAGCACTTCGAGCAACTGTCAGCCTCTGGTACATTAGAGTTATTACTAAGTGCATATACACTGAATCATAAAACAAAGATATGCAATCTGCTGAAGTATGATTCAGAATTGTAGGTTTTATCTTTAAGCATTTAAAAATGAATTATAAGCAGAAATGTGTCCCAGATTTCTTGTCATTCCAAACTTATTAAAATGGTTGCATGTGCTCTCCTCAGCCAAGCTACTAAACAGCCACTGATGAGAAAACTGGTAAGATGGAATTCATTCAAAAGAAAAATGGCTTCCTAACACCCTACCACCACCACCAAATTTCAAGAGCTCTGATAAGATACTATTCAGAATCAACTGAAAGAATACTTATATCAATATGTACAAACTGTTTTGAGTATCCTGAAAAAAAATCAGAGTAAGGTCTCACCCAAGTTTACAGGTCCAGTAGTCAACAACAGCAAAACACAAAGCAACTGACTTGTAATTTCTATAAAGCACTTTTGTCCTGTAAAACCACCAAAATAATTTAAGAACAACAAATCCTAGGGGAGTTGACAAAAGTAAACTTTTGTATTGAAAGAATGTAGAAAGGTAAATTGAAACTGACTCCCTAGGGAAGGAAGATGACACTTTATTTTACTATTAATTCCAAACTTCTCATTCACAATTAGCATTTTATTATTTTATCTTTTAGACAGATTGAAACTCAAGCATCTTCCCAAATACTGAAGTTAACTGTTTTTGGTTTCCATTCTATGCCTTTTTGTTTTCCGTTAAACTTCTGGATCTAAAGGTTTAAAAAAAAAAAAGTCAGCAAACAAAAACACAGCCTTTTGTTTGAAAGGGTACAACAATCAGACACTCCAAATCTAAAATGTTTTCACTTGTTGTCTTACACTTTTCTAATAAATGTCCCAAACTTAACAGCACTCTGATTCTCTTTCAAGCATTACACATAAAAGACCTTAGAAAAGGCCAGCAATGACCAAACTATAAATCTGAGTGTACTGAAGACTACCAATCACTTTACTTTTGGAAGGGATTTACAAAGAATGTGACTTCTATTACTAAACTAAAACATGAGCCACCATAAACTTTGTTTATTCCAGATAAGCTATAAATATCAAAGTTAAGAGCAAGTATTTCAACAAATATGGCAAACCAATCTCAAAGCACGAACTTGGCTGATAAAATTAACACCACAGCACAATTTCAAAACTATAAGCAACTACCAAAAAAAACACCACCCAAACCGCACCCACTCTTATGTAAACTTTCGGAGTAAGCAAACTACTTTAGCCTCACCTTTGTTTTCACCTAGCGAAGACTCTTCAACATAAGACACAAACTGCAAAAAGATGAAAGATCCAGCTGTTGTCCCCGTAGGAAAAACAACTAAGAATTTAAGACATGTTAACGTATTTAAGTTACCAAGCTCAGGGCACTTCCCCAAGCTACAGCCATTTTAGATTCAGCCTTTCTTTTGAATTTCACGGGGGTGGGGAGAGGTAGATGTAAAACAGAAAAAAATCCTCACTAAAACACTTCAAGATCGACCAGCCTTTTTTGTTTCCAGGGAGGGAGGGGTCAGTAGGTGCTGGATAGACAATCTAAATCAACGAAAACACCTCGCTACCAGGGGGAACCGGAACGCTGGGAACAGGCGTGGGAGGTTAAAGCTCTTCTTTTCCCCTCAGATACCCCACATTTGACTTACACGCTTTTTTCCCTTAGACTTTCCATCATTGGAAAACAAAAGCCCTTGGCTCTAATTCAAGAAGGAGAAAAAAACCCGTAAACCAAGCTATTCAACCACCAACAAGCCGGAACGCCTGGAGAGGAGCCAGAGAGCCGCAGGTGAGCGTTCCGACCCGAAGACCAAAGTTGAACTAGGAGCGCTCCGGCAGAGTCGCGGCGACGCTCATGTGCAAAGCTCCACGCGCGGGGGAAGGTGCCCCGTCCGAACCACACGACCCGTGAGCTCTGCTCCCGGTCCCCGGCCCAACCTACACCCAACCACCTGTGTGAGAGCCTTCTTCAACTTGTTTCAACAGCCGGCCCGTCAGGCACCGGGCGGAGCCCTGCGCCGGACCACTCAAGATCCCCTACCGCCCCGTCGTCCGGAACTCCCACTCACCGGGCAGCGGCAGGGCTACAGCTAGGGACCAGTCGCGGCGTCTGAGGGTGCGTCCCCAGCTTCCTGATCCGGCAGAGGTGTAGAGCCCACAACCATAACAAAGCTCTTCCCAAAATGGCTGCCCGGCCCACACGGCCCAGGAGGGGCAGAGCGGGTGGAGGGGGAGGAGCGACGACCAGTCCGGCCCTCCCCTAATCTGACCCCGCCTCACACACGCCCACCCTCTCGCACCGCCCACAAGGGCGCACGCGCACGCGCGTGAGCCCTGTTCTGGTGACCCGCCCGACGCCCCAAGCTGCCAACGTTTAGCCGCGAGAACGGCGGTTATTCCGTGCCCTGCCCCCAGCTCCCTCCACTGCGGCTCGAGGCGGCGCATGGTCAACCCCCGCCCCTCTGCAGAGTTGAACACTCTGCCTTTCCTCGCACCGCCTCAGAGGCGGAGACCAGCTGGGTTTGGTACTCCCCTTCACATCCCCTCTCCCGACACTAGGGCCTGGGCGCGTGTGAATGAGTGAGTGGGTGGGTGTGTGTGTACCCGTTTTTCCCCGCCCCTTCATTCTGCACCCTCCCACACCGCACCTCTCGGCAAGCACGCATCTCCAAACTACCTCTACAAGTACTAACAAACCGGTTTCGTAGACTCGTGTGTTTTCCGACCCCTTCCCACCTTCGGCTCCTTCCTTCCTTCACGTGCACGCGCCGTTAAGACTCCAGCCCCCAACGGGCCGCACGGCCGGGATCTGGAGGCCTGCGCGGCTGTTCCCGACGCGCTACCCGCTGGGAGTGGTAGTTCCGCCCGACCGCTGGCGACACGCCCCTGCCCCAGCGCTGGGCGGATTTCTGGCCGGAGCCTGCTCCTGTGCCAGGGCGGATAAGCTGTTTCTCCGGCCCAAAGTCTCATTGGGTATCGCACAACGGGAAGGGGTGGCGCTGCCATGGCAGAGAAGGAAACAAAAGTGAAAGCCTGTCACGACTAGAAGGTGTTACTACTAGGAAGAATTCTCTGAGCCCATTCTGCACGGGAGGCTAAACCATGTGACGGTCGGCAACCAGGAAGCTAGACTACATAGAATCCTGAGGAATGGAGGAACTGGCTAGCGTTTCTGTTGTTTTCAGATAAACGCGCAAATTGCCTGATGGTGTTTCCTTTGATAGACTGTGAAATGGAGTCCCAGAGAAGGGAAGGGACTTGCTCAAGGTCACAAAGCCCACAAACAAAAGTTAAAGCGGAGGGTGACAGAAGGAATCTAACTTCCGGGTCACCCTAAAGGCTCTTACCCTCACACCCTTCATGGAAATGAAAGTCCTGCCCCTTGTGCTGTTTATTTCTTAACGAAGTTTCTAGTTACCAGCAGAGAAAATGAAGTGAAAACAGTTTTTTGTTTTTTCTTAAATAGTATTAGTTCAGGACCTTAATGAGGCGTGAGATACGCCCCGTCGCTCCTAGAAACCCTGTTGTTATGCAAAGTAAAAAATGAGTTCCTGAGACGGCAAGCAATTTGGCCAAGTCATACTTGGCCTAGACTCCAAATCTCTCCTACCTTCCTCCACCACCATCACTCTGAGATGGTTTCAGTAGCTGCACTCTACCTTCCCGAACTCTGCGAGGCAGATTCTGCTGGCTGGGAAACCGGGAATACAAAGGCAAGGACCGTTCAGGTACCCTACAGACTTCAAAAGCTGGCTTCCACTAGAACTAAGATTTTCCCCTGTAGGAACCAGTTAGCACTGGTCAAGTCTGCACCCGGACTCATTTTTTTCGGCTCTCAGGAAGTGGGGAGGGCTATCTAACCCCACTTGCCGGAACTGCTTTCCGCAGTACCAAGCTGTTCTTGCAATTCAGCTTTCAACCTCCCCGCGCGACGCTGGCAGGTGAGTAGTAGGGCTGTTGTCACAGGTGCAGGTTGGGAAAGGGGGGCACCAAGGCTTCGGAGTAAACTGAGGCCGCGGGTACTATTGGGCAAAGTTTCCCGGGGATCTTTGCGTCCCCTTTTCTCTGATGTCTGCTCTAAGGCTTGCAGTTTGCAACTCTTTTATTTGGGGCAGTGGAAATATTGAGGGTTCTCACCCAAACTGAGCGGATTAACCCTTGGGTCTTTGTCCTTAACCCCCTCACCAGTTGCCGTCCCCGGCCTTTAGGCTGTCACTTTTCTCTTTAATACTCTTGAGCTGGAAAGCACATGTCACAGTGCCTAGGGAGTTTGGAAGGTTGAGGGAGCGTTGAGCTTTTTGAAATCCCTTACGAAGGTGATTTTGAACAAAGGTGAGTGTGTGGGCCCTGCAGGTATGTGTGTCTGAGAGTCAGTAGGTGGATGTGGGTGTCATCTAACATCTATTCAGAGACCCGGGATAACTTAACTCCCTACTTGCTTCCTTATACATATATACAGAATGAAGACATTGACGGGCTGGTGTACAGGATTTCTTGAACCAGCCCTAAGATCTGTAATCAAGAAATTAGTTCACTACGTTTTTAAATTAAGCAGCAACTGTGGGTTTTAGATTTTTAGACACCTTATTCTTTTGGTTAAGAATGGGACTTATGTAAATATGACAGATCTGGATTAATAATATTCTCTCTCACTCAGCCACTTACTGGTTGCTTACATTGTGTAAGGTGGGAATAATAGCTAGTATTTTTTGAGTGCCTACTTTGTGTTAGGGACAGTTCTCAGCTTTTTACATGTATTAACTTACTTAATTTTTACAACGACCCTATGTAGTTATCATAAGCCTTATAGGTGAGTGAACTGCACCATAGCCAGGTTAAATAATTTGTCCAAAGTCACATAGCTAATACGTGGTGGAGCCAGGATTCCAACCCAGATTGTTTGACTCCAAAGTCTGCACTCTAACTTAACAGGCTATTACTGCCTTTCAACACCAAGTTGATGAGGTTATTCAATAGTTACAGTAATTACATAGTTACAGTGCCTGATTCACAGCTAATTGTATTGATTGCTACTATCATTACTTTAAGCTAAGTCCCAAAATAGATAACTAATAGACCAGACAAGCTATGACTTTCAGTGTTAAAGATAAGAAAGCTGGCACTTCAAGGAAGCAATTTACCCAAGGTCACACAGCTGGGAAATGATGGAGGCATTTGTAAAAATCCAGATCTGTTGTCTCTGTGCATTACTCTTTCTGTTACACCAAACAGCAAAAGCTAAAAGAATGGTTCAGAGAAGAAAAGGATCTATTTACTTAATGTTACTGATATTTTGAAAACATTAATTATTGTTTTCAAAGGAACTGTTATATGGAAGAAATTATCCCGAATTACTACTTTTTAAAACTTATGTATAAAGTGAAGAAAATTAAATGACATCTTGTTTTGTACACAGCAACATGCTTCTGATTCAGATGTTCCACTGAGCTATAAAAATACGTTAATCAGAACTGTGTGGCATCTTCCTAAGCAAGACTTTCAATGGGGCCCACTATGGTTCACTTCATCCAGAAGTTTTCTCGAGCATCTTCAAAGGTTGGTTTATTCAGCAAATATTTGAGCATTACTTTCCAGGCATTGCTTGGCTAGGCAATAGTGAAAAAGAAGACAAAAATCCTTACCCTCTTATATTCTGGTTGATCGGGGGAAGAGTAAAATATAAATAAGTGACATCTAATATGTCAAGTGGTAAGTGCTGTGGAGAACTATAGAGCAGGGAAGGGGAATAGGGACAGTAGACTTAAGGATTGCATTTATAAATAGGGTGGTCAGAAGTGAGGCAATGAGCCATGCAGGTACCTCAGGGAAGAACATTCTAGACAAAAAGGAAAAAAAAAGCCTCAAGATGGAATCATTCCTAGCATTTTGATTAACCACCAAGATTCTTAAATAACTTTCATTTTTTTCTTTAATCCAACATTTTTTGAGTTAATGTTGATCTGCTTAACTGTTGAAGTATGGAATCTACTCACTAAAGCACAGAATCAGCAAGAGAGGTTATTGCTTTGGCCATGTACCATGAAAGGCACTGGGGATTTTTTTTTTTTTTTTAAGGCAAAGAAAAATATATGGTCCTGGCTCTCAAGTCTACTGAGACAGACAAGTAAACACATGATTTTAATTCACTGTGAGAATTATGATGGAAGTGTGTATATGGTACTTATAGGAGGATTACATCAGATTGGAGAAAGCTTCAAGCCGAATTTTTAAAGATAAGTTCCCTAGATAGAAAAATGGTAATCTAGAATTCTAGGCAGACATATGTAGAAAGGCATGAAGCTATGAAAATTATGCAGTGTCTAAAGCTTAATTTTCTCTACATAAAATAGCATTTCCACAGTAATTAGTGCTGCTTCTTTTGCAATTTATAAATAGAAGAGGCAGTTTAGAAGCCAAAAACTGAAGACCTAGTCTTTAGCTGTTCCTCCTTCAGATATTTCTTTCATGGGATAAGTTTAGTGGTAGGCCAAAATATATCACTGGTTTCTATTCAGTAGTTTCTTTTGCATGTTGTATAGCTGTTTAATAGTCTTTGCCAGCAATAATAACATCATCCTGTAGTCCAACCTTTCTTTAAGTTCGATGTGCTAACAGAAAGCAGGCGGTTTGTTTTTATATTGTCTCAGATTGGGACTAAAACATTTGATGATTTCCTTTTTTTAAATCTGTTTTTTGTCTTCTCGTTCTGTTTTCCCTATAGATGCTGAAGTACCCTTCCACAATCAGACTAGGAGTCAGAAGGAGAACAGAAACATTTTCTCTCAAAACAGGCCTCCAGCAGAACTTTTCCCCTTTGTTTCCAAGGCCTTGGCTTGTCTCATCATTTCCAGTGTGTATGAGCAAGACACAATATTATCACACTTCCCCATGCAGCTTTAAGAAGAAGCAAGAGCAAGCAGTACTTCCAGCCAGGCCACCACAAACCATCAGTTACCTGCCTGACAGCCCAAAGCCAGCATTATACATAACTCTGGCAGGACTAATCCCCTTCATTGCTCCACCACTGGTCATGGTGATGACAAAGACTTATATTCCCATATTAGCTTTTACTCAGATGGCTTATGGAGCCAGTTTCCTATCTTTCTTGGGAGGGATCAGATGGGGTTTTACTCTGCCACAAGGTAGTCCAGCCAAACCAGACTTCCTCAATTTAGCTAATAGTACAGCTCCTGTTGTGTTTTCATGGCTTGCGTTCTTTATTTCTGAAAGACTCAGTGAAGCTATAGTCACAGTAATAATAGGTTTGGGGATAGCATTACACACTGAACTTTTTCTCTTGTCACATTATCCCCATTGGTTCAAAGCCCTGAGGATAGTAGTCACTTTAGTGGCCTTTATTTCATTTGTAATCACTTTACTAGTTAAAGGTTTTTATCCAGAGAAGGGACCCAAGAGACTTAGGCAAGTAGAATAAATATAAAACTACTCTGTAGATGACGTTAGCATGTTGGCTAGGAGCCTTGTAAGGTTGTGTTTTGGCATCACCTTTTTCTACCTCTCCAGTTTAGCTCTTTTTTCCCACCAGTGGTGATTTATTCTTCCCAAATTATTCTTCATTTCTAGAAATCTTTATTTTATAAGGAATCACTGAGAAACAGCTTGAAAACCCTTAACAAGTCCTTTTCATGTTATATTAGGTTATAGTTCTCATTCAGTCTTTTTATGAACTTTATAGTCATCCACTTAAAAGTTTCAATGTTTTGATTGTTTTGAAAAATGTAAATTAAAAGATGAAAAACCTTTGTGCTAGAGCTTTAGGATCATTGAAAACACACACACACGCACACGCACACGCACACACACACACACACACACACGAAAACTTGGTATCCATGAGTGTCTGAAAACAATAGGTGGCTCCAGTGTGGAGTTTTCATTGCAGTTGCCCCTGGGAATTGCATTTCCAAGCTCTTTTTACCTGGCACAACCTAGTTATTTGAACTGAAAGGATCTGTGGCTCTGAAGTCAGTAGGGAGCAGTGTCACGAGGGAAAAACTATGTTCAAAGAAAAGCTAGACACATTTTCCAGGTTTTACCAGGATATTTGGCAGAGTATAGATGCAACATCTCCAAACATAACACCAGCTGGTCAAAAATAGTTATATAGTTAAAAGAATAAAGGCTCTAGGATATACAAACTAGGAAAAGTCAAGCTGGAGACATCTTAATGTTCTATCTAGTTTTGCATGTCAACTCACACAAAAGCTTTTTTAAAACAGTAAAAGCAACACCTTGAATTCTAACTTTAAAACTTAGTCTTTTGAGATGCTTAGTCTCATAAAAAAGAAGAAACATTTTCAATGTTATAAGAATTTAAATCAGGAAATGGTACCATCTAGTATACGTTACCTTTGTATAAGTATTCGAATATTAGGTAACTTAAATTTCGTAAGTAAATTATATACATATAATTTTCACTTTAATGATTCTTGCTGTGGAAAGATCATAATCTAGAGTGGTAACTTGTTTACTGTGTTACACAGCTGTTACAAGATTTTTTTATGAATTGTGTGTTCAAGTCCTAATCCACAGCATCTCAGAATGTGACCTTACTTGCAGACAGGGTCTTTACAGAGTTATTAATAAGGTTAAAGTGAGGTTATAAGGGTAGGTTGTAATGTAATATTACTGGTGTTCTTATAATGGAAAATGTAGAGATAAACACATATACAGAGAGAATACCATGTGAACATGAAGATCTACATGCCAAGGAGAGAAGCCTTGAACAGATCCCTCCTTCGTAGCCCTCAGAAGGAACCAACTCCACCAACACCTTGACTTCAGGCCTCCAAAACCGTGAGACGATAAATTCTGTTGTTTCAATTCTGTTGTTTCAATTATATATTAACAAATATAACACTATAGAGCTAGAGCTTGTTCTGATCATTAAGAAGCTTACCAGTTAAAAGCCTGTGGCTGAAATCACCACACGATCCTTCTTTATTAATGTAGAGAAAAGTTTACTACAGCTTGATACTGAAGGAAAGAAAGCTCATACTCTTCAGAAGATCCTTCTCAGATCCTACTCAGATTGTTTCAGTGAGGAAAATTACTTCTTTGCTTCTCTTAAATTGCATGAGGACTGCACAAACTTAAAACTTTTCTCTGATCTCAATCTTTCAGAATACGGGCAAGTCATATTTTTAGGCTAACTGCCCACTTTTTTTTTTTTTTGCCCGCGCCACAAAGCATGCAGGATCTTAGTTCCCCGACCAGGGATTGAACCCGTTCCCCCTGCAGTGGAAGCTCTGAGTCCTAACCACTGGACCACCAGGGAATTCTCTACAGTGTGCGATTTTTAAGTACATTGGACAGGATATTTAGAAGTATACTGAATTGTTAAATATTTTGGAGGAAGGTCACGTTAACAGTTGCTCAGAAGACAGAATTAAATGTAAAACTAAATGTGCAAGTCCTTAAAGTGGAAACACTAAAAATCATGGGCAGTCCTACTACACTTTGATAATCCAGGAATGCTGCTAATAAGCTAAATTAATTAGTAATACAAGAAAAAGCAAAGAAATCAAGATACTTTATTAGTACATTCTTTTTAAAACAATCTGTCATTACCTAGGAAATAATCATATTTATAATTACTTATTTTCAGGCATTGTCTGGACCTATTAGGCCCAAACACTGATTGTGTTGACTACATTTCTGCCACAGCAGTACAAAATGCCTCCCTTCATAGTGCCATTTTAGGTTGGCATCAGGCAATAATGAAAATTAAATGATAGGAAAATTTGTAAATCTCTTGAACCAGAATGCAGATTCTCTTTAACTAGAAATATTAAAGGCACATGAGTTACAACTCAAATAGTTTACAAATTATCTTGATACTTCATTCCTTGACATTTTACAGATCCCAGCCAGGCATCTGTGACCCTTCAGACTTTCAGGGTACCCCAAAGAATGGGATACAGAGCTTTCTGTCTGCACTACGTAAGCTTTTCTTAATATATGCATATGGTTAAGTTATGAAGGAAAGTATCTTTGTGAGTCTATCCAAATATTTTGGATATGAGTGCTGCCTGAGTCTTTAATGCTTACCAAAGGTTTTCTATCTAAATAAGCCACTGATGCCTATAATATACTGGAGGATTGTACAGGAAAGGGGAAATCAGGGATATACAAATCAAATCCTGGAACAGCCAGGTAAACCTAAATGTATAAGACCTTTAATATATATGGCTCCAACTGACTAGTAGAAATAATTTAAAAGTGATGATCATGTACACAAAGAATCTTCGTCTCAGAAATGGACAGAAAACAATTCTTTAGAATGCTTCTCAGGGAAAATGAGAAGTTTTGAGAAGCAGTTTTGGGTCAGAGGCCTTTCAGCGTACACTTATGAGTTAGTATCTGTAAAAAGTTTTACAGGTACCTACAATTGCATCTTCTCCAAGCCAGGCAGCAGCTTTGTACTAAACTCATATTTAGGCTTGCCCAAGTGTGAGTATGCTTTACCAAGCTTGATAATCTAATAAATTCCCTCTTCCCAAAGCTAAACGTATTTTTGGTAACTATTTAGAAAAAGGTGCATTCAACCTGCTGGGCTCTATCACCCATTACATCATCCTATTGCAATAAAGGACTGTCACTAAGAACCTCCTATTAATTCCTCATCTGCATTCCAGCATCAAGACAAAACCATAAGTGAGCAAAAGCTTTTTTATGCTGTTATCAACAGGTGAAAACTTATATATATAAATAGCTAGATATTTCCCACATGTCCCTCCCAGTTTTCTTGCTGTTAATAAAAAGTTTTGGACTAGTGAAAACTGGAATAAAATAAAAGTAGGAAGTTGCTTCATTGGCTTTTCTTTGTAGGGTAAACTATGACCATGGAAAATTGCACTCTGGATTGAATCATGAATGTATAGATATCTTTAAACTGTCTCATTGATATTCTTAAATGACACAATGGTCATGTTACAGCTTAACTGCACTGGAGAAGCAGCTAAAGGGACTATTTGCCAAGAAGCTTCTAGCAAATCATTTTTACAAATAGGACTCTACTCCTAATTGGACAATTCTAGAGCATAAACAGCATATCTACTGGTAAGCTTGGCAAATTTGTGTGAACTCTTTATTGATTTAGGATATATTCCATATCGCTTCTCACTCAAATTCTTTAAAAAAATCATTTTTTACTCATTTATCTACCAAATTCACAGAAAACTCAACAGATGAAAGGGACCTATCACCAAACACAAGTGTGATTTGCAAAAGGTGAGATCCTGTATTTTCAAAATGTTGCCTGTGCTCTCTTACGCTTACTATTTCATAGTACAGCAACACCTCCTTCACAACGACTGGTGATCATGTTACCAATTTCTGTCCATGTATCTGAATGAGGGTTATAAACTTCAACTGAGTCCAAGGTACCTGGGGCCAAGAAATCGTGACTGGAAGATCGACCTCCAGAAACATACAGAAGCCCGTTGACTGCCACAGCACACATGCCTGCTCTAGGCACTTTCATTGAAGCAACTTCAACCCACTTTTCCTGGATAAGAGAAAAAAAGAAGTTAGCAGTGCCATAACATGGTAACAGAGAAAAGTGCTGAGAAATTAGGTACTCTGGTACTTTTTTAAAATTTTTATTTATTCTTTTAATATTTATTTTTATTTATTTATTTATTTAGGCTGTGCTGGGTCTTAATTTCGGCATGCGGGGATCTTTGTTGCAGCACTCGAGATCTTTTAGTTGCGGCATGCAAACTCTTAGTTGCGGCATGCATGTGGGATCTAGTTCCCTGACCAGGGATGGAACCTGGGCCCTCTGCATTGGGAGTGCTGAGTCTTACCCACTGGACCACCACGGAAGTCCCTCTGGTCCTTTTTACATGTTTAAATTTCAAACTCACAATCTAGTCATATAAGTATATAGAACATTTTAAATTGAAGTTTAAAATAGTGAATTTAGAGGAAAGTAATGAAAAATATATCTGTGATTAATTATAAGTTATGGTCACCAAGAGATAATCTAGAAATTTACCAGGGAAGTCTGGAAGGACTTTTTAAAATCTTTAATATAATAGGTCTTATAAATCTCCAAGAGAACAATACAGTAAACAACACTGGCCAAATTTATTCAAACATGGATTCCTTTTTTCAAGGACCATCTGGTGCAGTTAGTAATTTGCAAAACATATTTTCAGAAAGGTAGTACAGATCAGGGATTGGAAACTAGGGCCTATTTTTGTAAGCCTACAAACTAAGAATGATCTTTCCATATTAAAAGGTTATTTAAGGGACTTCCCTGGTGGTCCAGTGGCTAAGACTCCATACTCCCAATGCAGGGGGCCCGGGTTTGATCCCTGGTCAGGGAACTAGATCCTGCATGCCGCAACTAAGAGTTCACATGCTGCAAGTAAAATCCCGTGTGCCACAACTAAAGAACCTGCATGCCGCAACTAAAGATCCCGCATGCTGCAACTAAAGATCTTGCATGTAGCAACGAAGATCCCACGTGCCGCAACTAAAACCCAACACAGCCAAATAAATAAATAAATAAATATTTTAAAAAACGTTTATTTAAAAAAATATATATGGAAAAAGAAGAGATTGTATGTGGCCCCCAAGGCCTAAAATGTTTACTATCCGGCCTTTTAATAGAAAGTTTGCTAACTCCTGGTATACATTATTCACTGAAGAAATTTCAATAAGCTGCTATATCCAAAATGACTGTAAAGTCTTACTCCAGGGAAAATGTCTATACCCAGAAAACAGGAAAGCTAATAAAGTTCCTGAGAAATAATCAAGAGAGAAAAGAAAAAGTTTCCAGATTAAAAAAAAAGAATCTGAAAATAAAGCATATGATGCACAAAGTTTATAAAGTCATAAAAGATGAAAAAAGATTATTCATCAGTGCTAGAGAGTGAACTTTTTGAGGAGAGCAACTTAATGAGCTTCACATCCCGGTACCCAGTATAGAACCAGCACATTATAGATGCTGATCTGAACTTAAATGAAATTCTGAAATACTAACACCAGGGACAATCCTTTGAAATTGAAGGACCATATTAAACTTGAAGGCTATTTGATTATATGAAATTACAGAATACATCACAAAGTTTTCACAGCTGAAAAAATACTCATTTTAAAAGATAGATATAGTCACAAAAATACCTATAGCTGGTTAAGATAAATCAGGATGTTGGGTTTATGTTTATCATTAGGGAGAGCTAACCTTTGCTCCCCTACAAAAATGGCTCTGGACAAGAAGAGTAAGGGAATCATGGGGCTCATTCAGTAATGTTTATCTTTCATTTCTATCAGTGTATTAACTACAATTTGCTTTTTATTTTGAGTCCCCTCAAAATAAACTCTGTTAAACCAGAAACATGTTTTACATTATCTTTAGGGTTTGAATCTATAATGTAGGACTTTAGTATACAGTAAATAACAATAACATTTCAGATTTATGCATGAAAAACCAAGGTAACATTACTGATAAGCACTTAACTTTGAAATGAAAATCTATTCATTTTTAGCCATAGAGAAACATTAGCAAGAGAAAGCGCCCTCAGAAAGTTCACTTTCTCTATTCCCCCCATATAATAGAGACCACTTAGAAAGTGAAAGGAACCTGAAATATCACCAAAGTTTGAAACTTGTCACACATGAGAATCAAAATTATGCTTTACAACAAAACAAAAATTCTACTTTTGCCATCTCTATTCAAGATTATACTGGAGGGTCTAGCGAGGGCAATTAGTAAAGAAAATGAAATAAAAGCCATCCAGATTGGAAAGGAAAAAATAAAATGATCTCTAATTATAGATGGCATGATCTTGTACATAGAAAATCCTAAGGAATCCACAAAAACAGAGTACAAGTGCTGCAAGGTTTCAGGATATAAGATGAATATACAAAAATTGATCAAATTATTATACACTAGGAATGAAAAAAGCTGAACATGAAATTAAGAAAATTCAATTTACAATAGCATCAAACATAATAAAATATTTAGGAATAAGTTTAACCAACAAAATGCAAGATACTGAAAACTATAAAACACTGTTGAAACAAACTGAAGAAGACCTAAATAAATGGAAAGACATCCCATGTTCAAGATGAAAAGACCTAATATTGTTAAGATGGCAATACTCCCCAGATTGATCTCAGATTCAATGTAATCCCTGTCAATACCCTGCTGGCTTCTTGGTAGAAACTGACAAGCTGATCCTAAAATTCATATGGAATTCAAGGGACCCAGAACAGCCAAACCAACTTTTAAAAAGAAATTCCAAGTTGGAGGACTCACAATTTCTGATTTCAAACCACAGAGCTACAGTAACTAAGACAGTGTGGTAATGGCATAAGGATAAATATATAGATAAATGAATAGAATTAAGAGTCCAGAAATAAACCCTCACATTTATGGTCAACTGATTTTCAACAAGGATACCAAGACAATCAAATGGAAAAGAGTCTTTTCAACAAATGGTGCTGGGACAACTGGTTACCACATGCAAAAGAATGAAGGTGGACCTCTTCCTCACACCATATACAAAAATTAACTCAAAAATTAATGAAAGACCTAAATATAACTGTAAAACTTTAAAAGAAGAGTAGGCATAAATCTTCATGATCTTGAATTAAGCAATGGTTTCTTAGTTATAACACCAAAAGCACAAGCAACAAGCGAAAAAAATAAATTGGACATTAAAATTAAAAACTTTTGTGCTTCTAAGAATACCATCAAGAAAATGAAGAAAACCATAGGATGGGAAAACAATTTTGCAAGTCATATATCTGACAAAGGACTTGCATCTAGAATATATAAAGAACTCATATCCAGTAATAAAAAGACAAATAATCCATTTTAAAATGGACAAAATTAGAACAGATTTTTTCTTCAAAGAAGGATAAATGACCAATAAGCACATAAAAGATGCTCAACCTGGGCTTCCCTGGTAGCGCAGTGGTTGAGAGTCCGCCTGCCGATGCAGGGGACACGGGTTCGTGGCCCGGTCCGGGAAGATCCCACATGCCGTGGAGCAGCTGGGCCCGTGAGCCATGGCAGCTGAGCCTGCGCGTCCGGAGCCTGTGCTCCGCAGCGGGACAGGCCACAACAGTGAGAGGCCCGCGTACCGCAAAAAAAAAAAAAAGATGCTCAACCTAATTAACCATCAGGAAAGTACCAGTCAAAACCACAATGAGATACCAGTCCACACCTACTAGGTCAGCTATAATAAAAAAAGATAAATAATAAGCATTAGATGTAGAGAAATGAGAACTCTCATATACTGCTTGTGGTTATGTAAAATGGTATAGCCCCTTTAGAAAACTACCTGGCAGTGCCCCAAAAGGTTAAACATAGAGTTACCATATGACCTAGCAATTCCACTCCTAGGTATATTCCCAAGAGAAATGAAAACATTCAGTCCACAAAAAAAACATGTACACAAATGTCCATAGCAGCACTGTTCATAATAGCCAAAACACTGAAACAACTCAAAGTGTTTGGTTTGTGAATTATATTTCAATAAAAAAATATAAAAATAAAAATCCTTTCTACTTATAAAGAGAAAAAAGTAAATTTAAAAATCTTTAGGTTTTGAACATTTTAATAACCAAAACTAGTTTAAGAACCATAAAATTCAAATAACACTAATCCATATTTCATAAAATATGTTCCCTGAAACACTTTTCTCCCGCAAGATGTTTCACAAACAAAAGTAAGGGTTGTGTGGTCAATTAAATTTGAGAGACTTAGCATAAAGATTCATGAAGTATATTATTTAATAAATTGTAAAGAAGTCCTGTAAGAAACGTATTCAACTTTGTTTAATCCAACTTTCCCTAAGTATAATTGACCAGGGCAACTCATGTTACCAAATTCCTATTAACAATGCAAAAAAATAGTATTCCATGGCAATTAATTTGGAAAAAATTTGTCTAACCTATAAGTCTATGGCATAACACACCTTGTACTTCCATTATCCCAGCACTTAATAAACTGTAATGCAATTGTTTGTCTATTTATTTCTCTATATTCCCCACTAGAATGTAGGCTTCTTGAGAGCTGGGGCCTTATATATTTAGTTTGCCTTTGTTTCCCCAGGTCTGTAAGTATTTGTGAATGAATAAATGGACTAATAAACAAATGCATGGTAGAACAGTGACTCAATGAAGATACAACCTACTTTCTCTTCTTTTCCTAGCATAATTGCATCAACCTAGTAACTGAGGGCATGAGAGAATAATGGGGCGCTCACATGGGCAATGATAAGATGGGTAATATGCAGAGGTGGCAGGTGGAGAAGACAGCTAGTATGGTAGGTAGATTTGTTTCATTGAACAAATAAGTAAATAGAGAATACCAGGAGCCAAGTTTTTAACTGATAGAGAAGGTATTTACAAACATGGGAATGGCGAAGGCCTGAAAGAATCTGAGGTATACTGGAATTGGTGCTATCATTGTGAACTCATGGTTTTATAACATATATGCACAGATATAGAAATACTTATAAATGAATGTGTGTGTGAATACATATATACACATATATACATTTGCTGTTTACTGTTTATGTTTAGCTGTTTACTGAAAATACCTAGAAGCAGCAATACCCCAGTAGCAATGAGTACTCTGAGTGCCTAATCTTGGTTTCTAAATACTGTCCTTCACTAAGAGGAACTAATGCTTCTTGGAGAAATGACTGATTCCAGGGCCAGATCAGAGAAGTATAAGCTTTCTTGTACTTGAAATATTTTATTATGCCAGATAGTAAAGAAATGCTCAGTGAATGATGGAATCATGTTAAAAGGACGGAAACAGAATGGATTTCTACTTTCAGTCATGATAGAGTAATTGTTACCAAACTTGCCCTCCTACCATAAAGACCTAGAAAACTCAATAAACTATATGAAATAAAGTCCTCAGACAATGGACAACAGGCAATGAAAAACTGTGATTCAGAAAAAGAAACAAACAATGTGAGCTCCATGGTTGTCCAGGCTTTCTGCCTGGAGGGCTTTGTGAATAGCAGTACAGGGAAGGGAATCCCAAGCAGCGTATGACAGTCAGCTGATCCAGGAGACAGAAATCAGAGTTTAGAGAGGATTATGCAGTTGAGACATGCAAGGAAGAGTGCTAGAGGACAGAGGTTCCCCTGAGTCTGGCTGAATACCCCTAAACTATGCATGCATAAAATGAGACTCTATGAAAGAAAATAAAAATAATAAAAAATAAAAACAACAAAGAGAAAGTTAAAAAAAATTTTTTTAAGTGGAAAAAAAAGAAAAAAAAATGAGCCCCTATGAGAACAGTCAAAAAACAACTAATAGGAGGATGTGACATAGTTAGACATATATTTGGTCTCTGACCCCAGTTCTTGACACAGAGGTCCTAAATCCCTTGGAATTTCCTGGGTGATAGGAATGTCTCCTCCTTAATAAGGCAACTCTTGGCAGGATCCTGTATAACCTCAGGATGGGAGCCTTTTACCAGAAAGATCAAGCCCAGATTAGAAGCTTGGAATGTTCAGTCCATACCCTATCACCCAAGGAGGAGAGAGGGGCTGGAGGTTGAAATAATAATTGATCATGCCTATGTGATGAAGCCTCCATAAAAATCCCTAAACTATGGGGTTTGGAGAACTTCTGGTTTGATGACCACATCCACATGCCAGGAAAGTGATACCCCAAACTTCACTGGGGCAGAAACCTGTAATCAAGACACTTCTGGATCTTGCTGTATGTACCTCTTCATCTGGCTATTCATTTGTATCCTTTATAATAATATAGAATATAAAAATGATATATTCTATTCTATATTCTATTCTATTATTCTATATTTATAATAATATACAATATCCTTTATAATAAACTGGTAATAGTTAAGTAAAGTGTTTCCCTGAGTTCTGTGAGCCATTATGGTGAATTATTGAACCTGAGGAAGGGATCACGGGAACCCTTAATTTGTAAACAAGTCAGTGGTTAACCTGAGGACTGGCGTCTAAAGTGAGGGGCAGTCTTGTGGGACTGAGCCCTTAACCTGTGGGATAGCTAGTGTCAGAACTGAACTGACTTGTAGGACACCCAGTTGGTGGTGTCCACAGAGAATTGGAGAAGAGCTTGGTGTGGAAAACCCACACATTTGGTGTCAAAATATTGTGAGCAAAGAAACAGTTTTCCTTTAGAGGAGTTGTAAGCTTAACAATTCTCAGAGCTCACACAAGACTGGATGATATTCTAGTTGTTGTTTTTTTATATCTTTATTGGAGTATAATTGCTTTACAATGTTGTGTTATTTTCTGCTGAACAACAAAGTGAATCAGCCATGTATATACATATATCCCCATATCCCCTCCCTCTTGCGCCTCCCTCCCACCCTCTCTATCCCAACCCTCTAGGTCATCACAAAGCATAGAGCTGATCTCCCTGTGCTATGCCGCAGCTTCCTACCAGCCATCCATTTTACATTTGGTAGTGTATATGTGTCAATGCTACTCTCTCACTTTGTCCCTGCTTCCCCTTCGCCCCCAGGGTCCTCAAGTCCATTCTCTACGTCTGCATCTTTATGATATTCTAGTTTTGACAAGCCAAAATGAAGAGACCTTGTTGAACAGCTAGGGCATACAGTAGAGAGTCAAGAAGGGCCATACTTCAGTGGTAGGGCTAAACTATACCTAAAAGACCTAGATCTTCTAGACCTTCCCTACAAAGCTTAAAAACAAGTCTCAAATAAATCAATCTTATTTGCAAATAATTTAACTGTCTATCAAAACTAAACTCAACACTTCTTATAGGAAGAAGACAAAATCCAAATACTCAACAACATAACATTCACAATGTCCAACATCCAATCAGTTACTAGAAATGTGGAAAAGCAAAAACACTCTGACTTAAACCAGGAAGAAAAATTTCAACAGATACAGATCCAAAAATGACAAGATAATAGAATTAGCAGACAAGAACTTTAAAACAGACATCATAAATATATTCAAGGATCTAAAAGAAAACATGAAAATGATGAGGAGAGAAATGGAAGACATTTAAAAAGCAACAACCAAAAAGATCTTCTAGAGCTAGAAAATATAATACCTGAAATGAAAATTTTCCTAAATGGAATTAGACACTGCAAATTAAAAGTTTAGACATTGATTAATGAACTTGAAGACACAGCAAGAGAAACTATCCAAACTGAAGCACAGGGAACAAAGTTTCAGTTATGCAGGATGAGTAAGTTCTAGCAATCTAACGTACAGCATGGTGACTATAGTTAAGAATACTATATTGTTTTTTTGTGTTTTTTTTTGCAGTACGCGGGCCTCTCACTGTTGTGGTCTCTCCTGTTGTGGAGTACAGGCTCCGGACACGCAGGCTCAGCGGCCATGGCTCATGGGCCTAGCTGCTCCGTGGCATGTGGGATCTTCCCGGACCAGGGCACAAACCCGTGTCCCCTGCATCGGCAGGCGGACACTCAACCACTGCGCCACCAGGGAAGCCCCTATACTGTATACTTGAAATTTACTAAGAAGGCTGACCTTAAGTGCTCTCACCACTCACATAAAAAAAAGGAAAAGGGAGCTATGTGAGTTGATGGGTATGTTAATTAGCTTGATTGTGATAATCATTTCACAATGTATACATAGAGCAAAACATCACACTGTACACCTTAAAATTATACAATTTTTTTTGGTCAATTATACCTCAGTAAAGCTGTAAAACAAAACCAACAAAAACAAACTGAAGTACAGAGAGAAAAAGGATGGGAAGAAATTAACAGAGCCTCAGTGACCTATGGGGCAATATCAAGTGGCCTTACATGCATGTTACTTAAGTCCCAGAAAGACAGCAGGAGAATATTTGAAGGAATAAGGCTGAAAATATTCCAATCTGATGGAAGCTATAATTCCACAGATTCAAGAAGTTCAATGAATTCCAAGCAGGTTAAACACCAAAATCCAACAAGACATACCATATTCAAATTACTGGAAGCCCATGATAAAGAGAAAAATCTTAAAAACTGTCAAAGAGGGACTTCCCTGATGGCTCAGTGGTTAAGAATCCATCTTGCAATGCAGGGGACGCCAGTTCGATCCCTGTGGAACTAAGAGCCCACATGCCACGGGGCAACAAAGCCCACACGTAGCAACTACTGAGCCCAGGCACCACAACTAAACAGAAGCCTGCGCACTACAATGAAAAGCCCACATGCCACAACTAAGACCCGATGCAGCCAAAAAATAAATAAATATTTTTTTAAAAAAACTGTCAAAGGAAAAAAAAAAGACATTACATACATGGGGAAACAAGGATAAGAATGACTACTGACTTCTCATCAGAAACAATGCAAGAACTAACACAACATTGTAAATCAACTATATTCCCTTAAAAATTATAAAGAAAAAGAAACAATGCAAGAAGATAAGTAAACAACAATGTTAAGTGATGGGGAAAAAAAGAACAACCTAAAATTCTATACTCAGCAAAATATCTCTCAAAAATGATGGTAGAAAAATAGTTTCAGAAAATGAAAGCTTAGAGAATCATTGCCAGCAGACCAGCACAAAAAGAAATATTAAAGGAAGTTCTTCAGGCTAAAAGAAAATGATATGAGATAGAAACTTAGTTGTACACAATGACTAGAACTAGAAATGGTAAATATATGCATAATTATGAAATATTTTCTCAGTAAAATTTACTTATATATAATTGACTGCTTAAGCAAATATAACAACAACATATTGTGGGGTCTACTATATATATAGTAGTAAAATGTACAACAATAGCACAAAGGATGGAAGGGAGAAATGTAAGTATGTTTTTGTAAGTTTCTTACATTAAAAGTGAAGTGCAGGACTTCCCTGGTGGTGCAGTGGTTAAGAATTCACCTGCCAATTCAAGGGACACGGGTTCAAGCCCTGGTCTGGGAAGATCCCACATGCCGCAGAGCAACTAAGCCTGTGTGCCACAACTACTGAGCCTGAACTCTAGAGCCCACAAGCCACAACTACTGAGCCCGCGTGCCACAACTACCGAAGCCTGCGCACCTCGAGCCCGTGCTCCACAACAAGAGAAGCCACCACAATGAGAAGCCCGTGCACCGCAACAAAGAGTAGCCCCTGCTCGCTGCAACTAGAGAAAGCCCATGCACAGTAATGAAGACCCAATGCAGCCAAAATAATAATAATAATAAATAAATACATACATAAATAAAAATTCTTTAAAAAAAAAAGTGAAGTGGTAAATCATTAGAGAAATGCAAATCAAAACCACAATGAGGTATCACTCACACCAGTCAGAATGGCCATCATCAAAAAATCTACAAACAATAAATGCTGGAGAGGGTGTGGAGAAAAGGGAACCCTCTTGCACTGTTGGTGGGAATGTAAATTGATACAGCCACTATGGAGAACAGTATGGACGTTCATTAAAAAACTAAAAATAGACCCAGCAATCCCACTACTGGGCATATACCCTGAGAAAACCATAATTCAAAAAGATACATGTACCACAGTGTTCACTGCAGCACTATTTACAATGGCCATGACATGAAAGCAACCTAAATATCCATTGACAGATGAATGGATAAAGAAGATGTGGTACATATATACAATGGAATATTACTCAGCCATAAAAAGGAACAAAACGGAGTCATTTGTAGTGAGGTGGATGGACCTAGAGTCTGTCATACAGAGTGAAGTAACTCAGAAAGAGAAAAATACCGTATGCTAACACATATATATGGAACCTAGAAAAATGGTACTGATGAACCTAGTGGCAGGGCAGGAATAGAGACGCAGATGTAGAGAACAGACTTGTGGACACAGGGTGGGAAGGGGAAGCTGGGCCGAATTGAGAGAGTAGCACTGACACATATACACTACCAACTGTAAAATAGATAGTGGGAAGCTGCTGTATAGCACAAGGAGATCAGCTTGGTGCTATGTGATGACCTAGAGGGGTGGGATGGGGAGGGTGGGAGGAAGGCTCAAGAGGGAGGGGATATATGTATACACATAGCTGATTCACTTTGTTGTACAGCAGAAGCTAACACAACACTGTAAAGCAATTATAATCCAATAAAGATGTAAAAAAAAAAAAGTGAACTGGTATGATATTATTTGAATGTAGATGTAATGCATTAAAATACCTCTTATATATAATGCAAACCCAAAAGCAACCACTAAGAAAAAGAGTGAAGAGATATAGTTAATTGGACAAAAGAAATAAAATGGAATACTAAACAATAACAATATAAAGACAGAAAAGGGGACTTCTCTGGTTGTCCAGTGGTTAAGACTCTGTGCTTCCACTGCCGGGGGTGTGGTTTCGATCCCTGTTTGGGGAACTAAGATCCCAACATGCCGTGTGGTGTAGCCAAAAAATAAAGACAGAAAAGAGGAAAAAACAAGGATGGATTGTGTAAATAGAAAAACAGCAAAATAAGAGTCTAAAACCCAACTGTATCTATAATTACATTATATATAAATAGTAAAAATTCTAAGGAGCCCATTTGAAAGTCAGAGATTGTCAAATTGTAGGAAAAAACAGACCACAACTATGTATTATCTTACAAGAGATGTAGTTTTTAAAGACAGATTTAAAGCAGAAGGAAAGAAAAAGGTATATAATGTAAATACTAATCAAAATATAGCTTGGCTACCTTAATATCAGATAAAATAGACTTCAGAGCAAAGAATACTGCCAGAGATAAAGAAAAACATTTCATGGCTATAAAAAGATCAATTCATCAAGAAGATATAATAATCAATGTATACACATTTAATAACAGAGATTCAAAATATGTGAAGCAAAACCTGACGGGGATGAAAGGAGAAACAGGCAAATCCATAATTACAGATAGAGATTTCAACACTTCTTCCTTAGTAATTGACAAAACAATTGAACAAGTTAGAAAAACTAGGGAAGAGAATTCCCTGGCAGTCCAGTGGTTAGGACTCTGCACTTCCATTGCAGGGTGCATGGTTTCAATCCCTGGTCAGGGAACTAAGATCCCACAAGCCTCACCGTGTGGCCAAAAAAAAAGAGAAAGACTAGAAAAGACCTGAATGCTAACCAGCTTGACCTAACTGACATTTATAGAACACTATTCTCAACAACAGCAGAATACAAATTCTTTTCAGGTGCACGTGAAACATTTACCAAGACAGAAATCACATAAAATATGCTCTGTGATCACAGTAGAATTATATTAAACCAATAACATAAAGATATCTAGAGAATCCCCAAATATTTGGAAATTAAATAAAATACTTGTAACGACTCATTGGTCAAAGAAGAAATTACCAGGGAAATTAAAAGCTATTTTGAAGTAAATGCTAACTAAAATACAATATATCAGAATGTGTGGGATGCAGTTAAAGCAGTGCTTGAAAACAATTTAGAGCTTTAAAGATTTATATTCTAGAAAAAGAAAGGTCTAAAAATCAATCATCTGAGTTTCTACTTTAAGAATCTAGAAAAAGAAGAGCAAATTGAACCCAAAACAAATAGAAGAAAGGAAAGAAACAGTAATAGTAACAGAAATCAATGAAATAGAAGATGGACAATCAATAGAAAAAAATCAATGACACCAAAAGTTGATTCTTTGAAAAGAAAACAAAAAAGAGGGAAAAAACCTATAAATAATATCATGAATGAAAGATACACAGCACTACAGATCATTACAGACATTAAAAGAATAACAGGACACTAAACAATTGAAATCATCCAACCTACCTCTTCAAAGGAATATTTTTCTACAGTGTGAAGAGCATCTTGTGTCTCATTCCACCCTCCAATAGAATAGATGCAGTCATTGAGTGCAGCCACCCCAAGATATGCTCTTCTGGTTCCCATTGGAGGAAGTGGAGACCAACGCTTGGAAAGTGGATCATAAACTTCAAAAGAACGAAGCTCTATTCCTTCATTGCTGATGCCCCCAATCACATAAATTAAACCTGGAAATGGAATATTTTTGCTCAGATGCTATAGAAAATAGGATACAAATAATTATAAAAAGTAATAATTGTGATTTAAGTTTGCTATCTGATATTATACTTAATGCAGGGCTTACAATATTCTTTTAAGAGAGAAAATTGACTTCTGTCTAGTTTATCACAGCTCTCATTTAAGCATGTTACAAAGAATTAGGGGTATGAATTTAAAGTGGCATTGAAGGGCTTCCCTGGTGGCGCAGTGGTTGAGAGTCCTCCTGCCGATGCAGGGGACATGGGTTCGTGCCCCGGTCCGGGAAGATCCCACATGCCACGGAGCGGCTGGGCCCGTGAGCCATGGCCGCTGAGCCTGCATGTCCGGAGCCTGTGCTCCGCAACGGGAGAGGCCACAACAGTGAGAGGCCCACGTACAATAGAGTGGCATTGAATTTTCAAAGAACTTAATGATGCTATAACAAAACAATTTGTCAGACAAGGATTTCTGATCTTATTGTTTGCTTAATGATCTCAAGTTCCAGATCCACTGCTACCACATATAGGTAAAAAAGGATGGGGAGAAGGATTTGTTCCCCCTTAAAAACTGTCATACACTTAAACTGGGAATGACATGACCCTGTTGGTGACAACCTAACGGTTGCTCAGATGGACAAAATGAATTTAAATTAGAATAGTTTATGGCTAGATTAAGGTATCAGATACTGTACAGTAGACTGTAATTCAGAGTTCCTTATTAAATTTAACTGAAAATAATGGTTCTGACAATCAACAATTATTTTTTTTGAGTATCTACTGTTGTTCCTAGAGGTCTAAAGTGAGAAGTTATAAGGAATGGCATTTTTAAAAAATTTATTTATTTGGCTGCACAGGGTCTTAGTTGCGGCACACAGGATCTTTGTTGCCGCGTGTGGGATCTTTGTTGTGGCATGCGGGATCTTTAGTTTCAGCATGCGGAATCTAGTTCCCTGACCAGGGATCGATCCCATGCCCCCTGCATTGGGAGTGCAGAGTCTTAACACTGGACCACAAGGGAAGTACCAAGGAATGGCATTTTAAGAAACATGAGCTAAATGTTAGTAAACTTGGGTTCTAGCTCCAGCTTTGCTAGTAACCAACTATGAGAAAAGACAACTCACAGCCTCCTGATCTTCAGCTTCCTCATCTAAAAATAAAGGGGTTGAAATAGAGAATCTCCAAGATGCCTCTCTAGCTCTATGATTTTAGATGGGAAGATAAAAATAATAAATAAAAAACAATTAGAGAACACTATAATATTAAACAATAGAACATAGTCTGCACCATGTAATTTGAGTATTTAGCTGCTAGCAGAAATCTGAGAAGGTGCTCAGAAGGCAGAAAGAATTTCAGCTGGGAACAGAGCAGGCTGAATTGTCACATAACAATGGGCAGACTGCTTCCTACTCTACAGGTACATGTAAATCTGTTCTCCATTTCTGGACAGAGAATAAGGTTCTATTTGAGAGTGCTTATTAATTACCTCTCAGTGTATAATAGACAATTACAATTAAAATAACATCTGTATACCACTTTAATATGTAGTACAACATTTTTCAAATCTGTGATAGCATTGTGTGTGTACTGAATCACAATGTATTCTATAAAAAAACACTGAAGAAGCCTATGACACTATGAAGATTGTTTTTGATAATCTCTCCCTACTTAGAAATATATACTAAGGCCTACAAGGGAGAGAAAATAACAATAATGGATGACAGTTCAAATGCTTATTTTGCTAATTAGGTATTTTTGCCCATCTGGAATTCTTAATTCTAGCTTTGTTTATTTTGGGGAAAAAAATGATTATTTTGGCAATACAGAAATAAAGATATAAGAGGTTTAAAAATATAGGAGATTAGAAGCAGAATTTCCACACTGTTAGTGTCAATTATTCAAAACTAACAGACATAAAATATACTTTTGTGAAAATAAAGCCTCAAGCTCAAACAGTTTTTTTAAGAAATATATATTCAGGAAAAATATTTTATAAAGCAATTACCTTGCATTTCACAACACCCAAAGTAGTAGCGTGACATAGCCATGTTGCCAACTACTTCCCATTTATTTTCATCGGGATCAAATCGTTCAATGGTGTTCCCTATCTCAGCTCCAACCCAACCACCTGAAACCAAACAGAAAAATATTATTTTTGGAATAAAGGAATTTTATTTATGAAAAACACCTTGGAGGGACCTCCCTGGCGGTCCAGTGGTTAAGAATCCGCCTTCTAATGCAGGGGATGCTGGTTTGATCCCTGGTTGGGGAACTAAGATCCCACATACTGCAGGACAACTAAGCTCGCGTGTTCTAGAGCCCACGTGCTATAGCTAGAGAGAAGCCTGCCGGAGTAACGGAAGAGCCCACGCACCGCGATGAAAAGATCCCGCATGCCACAGTGAAGGTCCCGCGTGCCGCAACTAAGACCCGATGTAGCCAAATAAATAAATAAATATTTAAAAAGAAAAACACCTTAGAAAACATCTAATCTGACAACTTTATATTATGGATGATTATCCTATGGACCAGAGAGGTTATCTGTCCAAGATCACATGAAAAGTTAGAATTTGATTGTAAGTAGAACTTGGGTCTTTTAAATCTCTGCCTAGGTTTCACAAGAGATCTTTTTTTTTTTTTTTTTTTTAAATATTTGGCTGTGTTGGGTCTTTGTTGCTGTGCGCTGGCTTTCTCTAGTTGCAGTGAGCAGGGTCTACTCTTCATTGCAGTGCACGGGCTTCTCATTGCAGTGGTTTCTCTTGTTGTGGAGCATGGCCTCTAGGTGCACAGGCTTCAGTAGTTGTGGCACGTGGACTCAGTAGTTATGGAGCACAGGCTTAGTTGCTCTGCGGCATGTGGGATCTTCCCGGACCAGGGCTTGAACCCGTGTCCCCTGCATTGGCAGGAGGGTTCTTAACCACTGCGCCACCAGGAAAGCCCTCACAAGAGATTTTTTAAAAATAAAACAAAACAAAACCAAAAACTTCAATCTATTGCATAGGAAATATGGTACTTTGCAAAACAACTTTTTGAAACAACGTCTGTGTATTCAGAATGGTTATCCTAACCATGAAATTTAACTAGTCAGCTAAAATGCTCCCCTAGACATCTCATCTATATTTTATGTCCATCTCCTTCTAAGAATTCCATACTTGACAATATCTCCCAAGTAATATAATTTTGAGAATAAGAACTTTTAAAGCTAAAAAGACACAAGTTTGTTATGGGAAGGAAGGAAAATTTCTAAAGTAAGCAGAATTTGACTAAGAATTTAAATAATATTAGATATCCTTAAATTGGAGAGTGTAATTACCCAAAGCATAGATAGCCCCATAACACACACACACTCCCAAGCCACAGCGGGGGTGATTCATTGAAGCTACTGTTGTCCACTGTTTAGTAACTGGATCATAGCATTCAGTACAGTCAAAAATCATTGAATCCTTTTCACCTGAGTTAAATAAAAGAGACACATATGAGAAGATTTAGTAATACTAATAGCCTAGAATCACAATACAATATTCAGCAGCATTCTGTGTTGTCAGAAATTCAATTATTATGTCTGATTTTATACTATTCTTTAAAATTTATTTGCCCACCAAGTGTTATTTTGAATCCATAGCACTGTCATTTATTAAAGCCCACTTAATGAAGCAAAGTGGGCTATTATCTATTTCTAATTCTACCACCCAAACAATCCATGTAATTTTTGAGGATACAATTTGCATTTTAACACTTCTATATTTTCATAGTTTAGATAGCTGGCTCTGCTACAATTTGAGTTTTAATGCAATGCTTATCTAGCAACAAATAGAAAATGAAAAAAACATTTTTAAATACCACTTAAAATAGAATTTTAAAATATACTATACCTAGGAGTAAATCTAATCAAAGATTTATAAGAACTTTATAGATATAATTTATAAATTTTATTTAGATAAAGTTTTAAATTAAGGAATATCTAAATAAATGAAGAGATGTATCATGTTGATGAGTTACAAGTGTCAATGTAAAGATGATTATTCCCAAAATGATTTATAGATTTAATGAAATCCCAGTTTTTAAAAAACCCTTTCTTTCTTTTTTATTGTATTTAAATACACATAACATAAAATGTACCATGTAAACCATTTTTAAGAATGCAGTTCAGAAAAAAAAAATACAGTTCAGTGATGTTAAACACATTCATATTGTTGTACAGCCATCACAACCATCCATTCCCATAATCCTTTTCATCTTGTAAAACTGAAACTCTATACCCATTAAACAATAATTCCCCATTCTCTCCTTTGCCAGCCCCTGGCAACGACCATTATACTTTCTGTCTTTTTGGTTTTGACTATTCCAAGTATCTCATATAAGTGGAATCATACATTATTATTTTTAAAAACAGATTTGATAAACTAATTCTAACTTTCATATGGAAGTATGAAAGACCTAGAATAGCCAAGCACTCCCAAAAAGAATAATAAGGAAAGAGAAAATGCCCTATTAAATAAGCCTATCAGACTTAAAATAGAGCTTTAATAATTAAGATAGGAATAAACAGAGAGACCACTAGGAAAGAAAGGAAATTCTAGAAACAGATCCACACATATATGATTACTTGGTATATGACATAGTTTGCATGACAGAGCAGTGGGGAAACAAAAACGCTGGGAATTGGTTATATATATGTGGAGAAAAATGAAACTGGTTCCTTACTAATACTATCTGTAAAAATTCAATTACAGGTGAATTACAGACATAAATGTAAATGGCAAAACTATAAAATTTTAGAAAACAATAAAGGTATATATCCTCATGACTTTCCAGTAGACAAAGGATTTCTTTAAAACGATATAAGAAATACTAACCATAAAGGGAAAAAAATAATAGAGTTGGCTACATTAAAATTAAAAACATTCATTTATCAAAAGATACCACAAAAAGAGTAAAAGATGAAGCAGAGGAGTAGGAAAATATATTTGCAGCACATATAATCTTATGAGGGCCTAGAATCCTGATGTATACGAAACTCTTACTGTGCAGAAAAGAGTCACCATAAGGCCTAAAACTGCCTATGGTTAGAAAGGCTTGCTCACAAGGTTGACCCTTACCTGGAGTCTGGGAACATGGCTAGTAAAAAGTTCCCTACACTCACATAAACTTTTCCCTAAATGATAACAGTGGCTTTCTGCAGTGGTGAAAATGTTCTGGAATTAGTGGTGATGGTTGCACAATTTTGTGAATATACTAAAAACCACTGAACTGTACACTTCAATGGTGAATTTTATGATATGTGAATTATATCTTAATTTTTAAATATAATACTTAGAATATTAACCCAGATATGAATGTATCTAAAAGGAAATAAACTATTGACTGTGAGTATCTCTGGGTGGTATGATTATAGTATGGGTGATTTTTATTTTCTTTTTCATATGCTTCAGGTTTACCAAATTTTCTACAGCAAATCTGAATTACTTTGGTAAAAAACATTTATTTAAAAATTATATATTAAGTAATATGTTAAGATAGTAATGTTTATAGTATTAATAATGGCTAGTAAAGTCATAGCAGTTTTTTTTTGTTTGTTTTTTGCTGTACGCGGGCCTCTCCCGTTGCGGAGCACAGGCTCCGGACGCGCAGGCTCAGCGGCCATGGCTCATGCGCCCAGCCGCTCCGCGGCATGTGGGATCTTCCCGGACCAGGGCACGAACCCGTGTCCCCTGCATCGGCAGGCGGACTCTCAACCACTGCGACACCAGGGAAGCCCAGTCATAGCAGTTTTGACGGGCTCCCATTTGTACTTCTGTGGTATCAGGAAAGGGGATACATATATATGGAAGTGTCGCAAAGGACACTGTGACCCTAGGTTAAACTGGAGAGAGTTCACGCAATGCAACTGCCGAAATGTACATAAAAAGAACTATTAGAGTTCTAGCCAAAGATTATATAGAGTTATAGTCTTTATACTGACAGATGGTTATTGCTCAAAACTCTAATTTCTTTGTTAGGATTTTCAGATGCACCATGACATTTATTGATTTAATAAACAGTTTTTGAGTGATGATTATGTTCCCTCCAAAAGATAAAAATCAAATATTCCCTACATCTCTCTCATTTTAAACTGACGGTATCATAGTTGGAAAACAATAATATGATTTTTGATTTACAGCTTTCAGTATTTTAGTATGACCCATAGAAATAAAGCAAAAAAATTGGCTGTAAAGGTTAGAGATGATCTACCTAGGCTGGTTGCTATAAAGACAAATTATTCAGAAGTAAATATTTATATCAAAGGTGTTAGTATTTATTTCTCTTTAGATCCCTCTCTAATAATTATTTCTCTCCCAAATTCAAATCCCCTTTTAATTTTATTCATTAATCATTTTAGAATTTATAGTAATAGTTTCAGAAAACACAGTGATTTTAATCAAGAAATATATCCCAATGTCTAGCTGACATGGTTTTTATACATCCCACTGCCCAGATACTTGGTTAATTTAAAATGATTCATAATGCAGGTCTCAGAATTAAAAAAATTTTTATCACAAATGTTGATCTAAATTTTGGCACCACATTTTCATAAACAACTTTTCATTAAAACCAAACCTAAGTATTTGCCTTGTAATAAATTACCGTGTCCCTCTGGTATAAAATATTCAATATCTTATGTTTCCTTTTTCTTTCATTCATTTACTCAATAAATATTTATTAAGCACAACTGTATCTGCATACACCCCATAGTATCTAGCAATATATATAAGGCATATAAGAATGCAGTCAACTTAGAGCTAGAGACTAATAAGGGAAATAAGACATTTTCATTATTACCTCCAATTGCGTAGACCATCCCTCCCAGAACTGCTACTCCCAGTCCACATCGAGCCTGATGAAGTGAAGACACAGTGGTCCAGTACTGGCTAAAGGTGTCAAAACGTTCTACACAACTGAGGGCTCTACTATCACTCCAACGACCCCCCTGCAACCGAGTATATCCACCTGAATAAAGGAAGGAAAGGAGGTACACAGCAAATCCCTTACTGCTAAATATGGAAATGGTAGTAACAAGAAAAATGTAGCCCTCTATGTCTAGACATTCGATATAACTACTGCATAGTAAGTAATAAGTGCTTTAGAGTCTGCCATATATACATCTATTATTCTTAAATGTGCCAGGTCCTGAAAGATTATGGCTTAAAATGCAATGAGGTCAACCACAATGTTCTACCACCTGGTCTTGGTTATAATCAAATGTTAGATGAAACATAAATCTAGGAACTGGTTATCTGTCTAGTTAGGAAGTTTCATTGTGACTTCTATTAATGTCTTTTTCAGTTAAATATAGTGAGTTGGGGCTTCCCTGGTGGTGCAGTGGTTCAGAATCCACCTGCCAATGCAGGGGACACGGGTTTGAGCCCTGTCCCGGGAAGATCCCACGTGCCACAGAGCAACTAAGCCCGTGCACCACAACTACTGAGCCTGAGCTCTAGAGCCCACAAGCCACAACTATTGAGCCTACATGCCACAACTACTGAAGCCCACGCGCCTAGAGACCGGGCTCTGCAATAGGAGAAGCCATGACAATGAGAAGCCTGCGCACTGCAACGAAGAGTAGCTCCCACTCACCGCAACTAAAGAAAGCCCACTCACAGCAACGAAGACCCAACACAGCCAAAAAGTAAATTAATTAATTAATAATAAAAAAAATAGTGAGTTGAAATCCTTCTTTGACTGCACATCCCATCATTAAAAAAGTTTAGCCAGCACTCAAAAATTACACATTTATATATTATAGTATATATAAAATTATACAATGACATACATACTAAAAATTATACTATACATAAAGTTTTTATATATAATAAATTATATTACATATATAAATCTGAACAATCTGTTGACATATATATCAAATATTGATAAGGTTTAATGCTATTTTTAAAAAAAAATGGAGGGAGTTCTCTGGCGGCCAGTGGTTCCGACTCGGCACTTTCACTGCTGTGGCCTGGGTTCAATCCCTGGTTGGGGAACTAAGGTCCCGCAAGCTGCGCGGGGTGGCCAATAAACTACACAACACTACACTACAATAAAATAAAATAAAAATGGAAAGGTTCTTACCATATTCCTATGGGTTATCCTGCATATCCACACTTTGGAGACCACTAGTTCCTATCATCCCTAATGACCATCTAAGATGCTGTGAATAGTTAAAATGTGTGAGATTTATTTTCCTATTTCTCACAAGAATTCAAATATTTAATTTTTAAAGCAGTATATCTTAGGCAGTTATTTGATAATAATTGGGTATATAAGAACCCAAAGATTTAAATCACAGAATAACAGATGTCAAATAAATAGCTATTTATTCTTAGATGTGTCCACTGTACTATATAAATACAATTTCTAAATCTGTAGCCTGTATGTGCAATTAAGTATGCCTATCTGACATACCTGCACACTCTGACATGTATGATAACAACAAAAACTTAAAAGGGTTTTATCCTGAAAATAATTTCTATTACTTTTTAAAAGGTTCTCACCTACTGCATACAGGTACTTTCTTGCTTTCTTCCGAGGTCGAACCTTAGATGTCTGCAGAAAACTAGAAAATTTGTTCTCTTTGGGAGATTTGCACACCTCACAGTACTCTTTCAAAAGTGTTTGCAATGCAACACGAAGATTAAAATCGGATATTCCTAAAGCAATGTTGAAAAAGATAATGTTTAATCAATTTTTAAATAATATTGAAAAGACATGTTTCCATGAAAATAAAATACATTTAACAATCAAAAAATGAAAACTCATCATCAAACAATGGAGTATGTTTCCAACAATACCAAGTATTATTTTGGTACTAAAGAATATATACTTTCCTTAAATCAAAGATTGTTTTAAAAAACATGCTTCATTAGATCCAATTTGAAAACACATGTATGAGGATCTCTAAACAAAGATGCCAAGTAAAATAGGAGCACAATTATCTAACAAAATGAAAAAATAAAATTGCCCAAAATTCTATACTTACAACCTGCTAACAAAAGGATATAAAATTATGTCATACACTTTGAAAATGATAGTCAAAGCAAGAAACAGAAGATTCTGGTCGGATGAGGTCCATTTCCTAAAAAGACTTTGAGCATGATTGGGTAGGTTATTCTGCTCAAGGGTGCTTAGCTGAAAAGATGAATTGGGAATGAAAGCCAACCTGTGTCCCACTGGCAAGCTATAAGAACTGGCCTCCGTGAAAGGGCACTATCTTCTAATTTGCACAAAAGCACCACATATGCCAGTAAGGAACTGTCTCTAAGCCTTGTCTGTATGACCAAAAAACAATATTGAGGAGAAAAGGTCAACTAACAAAATATTGAGAAGTCTCACTAGTAACGTAAGAATTTGGAGAAAGGGCAAATAGCAGATAAAAAGCAGAACTGAGAAGTCAAAGAACAAAACCATTAAAAGAAAAATCCTTTACAGGCCCATCGGTAAAGATAGGGAGGATCACCAGGGTTTGCCATTTAACAGAGCTCAGTGGTAGCCAAAAGCCACAGTAGTGAGACACATCCTTGGCTGGGATAAGTAGCTCTTGAAAACAGATCAATACAGTAGTAGGATCTTACAAGAGAGACCTCAGAGCCCAGGCCCCCAAGCAAGGACCTCAGCCTTAGCAGATCTCTATTCTTTCACTACCTTATGCCTCAGGCTAGAAAGAAGTGGTGAGAACACAACACAGAGCCCTCAAATTTTACATGGGAGAAACAAAGTAGTTACACTAAGGTAGAAAGGGTGTCAAAGAGAATTATCAGAGCAAGCAGGTTTGAACAGAGTTGCCCAAGTTAAGAATGAGCAATATATCATGAAAAAGCAATACAGCTATGTAAATATACCCCAGGAAAAAGAAGAGAAAGAGACTGAAGAATTCAGTCTGGAAGAAAACATTAGCCACAAACAGAAACAGACTCCCCATACACAGGATAGAATTATTTAAGAATACAGATCCTATATAAAAAAAAGAACTCAAAGGCAAAATGAGACGCATCGTGAGCTTCCCTGGTGGCGCAGTGGTTAAGAATCGCTTGCCAATGTAGGGGACACGGGTTCGAGGCCTGGTTCGGGAATATCCCACATGCCGCAGAGCAACAAAGCCCGTGCACCACAACTACTGAGCCTGCACTCTAGAGCCTGCAAGCTACAACTACTGAGCCCGCGTGCCACAACTACTGAAGCCCAAGTGCCTAAAGCCCGTGCTCCACAACAAGAGAAACCACCGCAATGAGAAGCCCATGCACCACAACAAAGAGCAGCCCCCGCTCGCCGCAACTAGAGAAAGCCCATGTGCAGCAACAAAGACCCAATGCAGCCAAAAATTTAAAAATAATAATAAAATAAAATGAGACGCATTGCTGAGGAAACAAAGTGAGAACTGAAATGACAGTAGTGCAGAGTTAATAAATTGGAAACAAGAAACTCATCAGAAAAAAATCAAATTAGCGATTTGGAGTAAAGACTTGAGAAAACTGTGAATACAGAGCAAAAGACAAAATATTTTAACATTAGAAGATGATAAATATGAAAGACAAAAAAGTTCCAGTGAAAGGATGAAGACTACCAAATGAAACATTAAAAGTGTTCAGGAATTTCATACAGGAAAAATTTCCCAAAGTGAAATTAAAATTGAACCTTTAAAAGGAAAGGGCGGGGACGTCCCTGCCAGTCCAGTGGTTGGGACTCCACTCTGTGGGGGCGTGGCATTGATCCCCGGTTGGGGAGCTAGGATCCCGCAAGCCGCAAGGCTTGGCCAAAAAAAAAAGGAAAGGGTATTTGATATAGTCTAAGGAAAAATGTCAAACTTTAACACAAATCAAGAATAATGGGGCTTCCCTGGTGGCGCAGTGGTTGAGAGTCCGCCTGCCGATGTAGGGAACACGGGTTCGTGTCCCGGTCCGGGAAGATCCCACATGCCGCGGAGCGGCTGGGCCCGTGAGCCATGGCCGCTGAGCCTGCGCGTCCGGAGCCTGTGCTCCGCAACGCGAGAGGCCACATCAGTGAGAGGCCCGCGTAACGCAAAAAAAGATAATTCTTTAGGCATCCAAGCAGAAACAGCAAGTCATAAAAAAAAAAAAAAGAAAACCATGCCTTACAAACTTGGGGTGGGCTGGGGGAATCATCATAAATTAAGAATATTATGCCCACCCAAATTTCTGTTAAATTAAAAAGCAACAGGCAGAACTTCTCAGATGTGAGAAAAAAAAAAATCAGGAAATAACAGTTATCATGAGCCTTCCTTGAAAAAAATACTTAGTGATGAAATCCAACCGACCAAATGATGAATCAAAAAAGAAAGCTCAGGGCTTCCCTGGTGGCGCAGTGGTTGAGAGTCCGCCTGCCGATGCAGGGGACACGGGTTCGTGCCCTGGTCCGGGAAGATCCCACATGCCGCGGAGCGGCTGGGCCCGTGAGCCATGGCCGCTGAGCCTGCGCGTCCGGAGCCTATTGGGAGAGGCCACAACAGTGAGAGGCCCGCGTACTGCAAAAAAAAAAAAAAAAGAAAGCTCAGGGAATTCCTTGGCGGTCCAGTGGTTAGGACTCGGTGCTTTCACTGCTGTGGCCTGGGTTCAATCCCTGGTCGAGGAACTAAGATCCCACAAGCCCTGCTGCGCTGCCAAAAAAAAAAAAAAAAAAAAAAGGTCAGGACTAAAAAGACTATCGTTAAAAAACTGGTAGAGAGCATTAAATCCACTTAAATACAGAGCAAAAGCACAGAGCTAGGAGAATCATGATTGAAAAAATTCTATGTAAAGGCTGTGTAAACCTTGAGGGGGGTAGGGAGAAAAATAACAATGCTAATTACCTCATTTTTCTTAGCAGAGAGTCTAAACTTTAAAATTGAAACACAAAATGAAACTATGGTTTCACCTTTTAATGATTTTCATCTTTTGTTTTTAACTCTACAAAAACTTTTAATGAATATTTCTTGGGATAAAGAAACATTTATCTGAAATTAGTTATTACTTTAGTTTCTTCTTTGTTGATTTTTAGTGAGATTTAAATACATTTTTGTAGTATAAATAGTATGATAGAATGATTCTTATTCTTATAAATTTTTTTTTCTATCCATCCATGCAACCATACACCCACCTATCATCCATCCTCCTATACAGAGACATCTAGAATGATGTTTAATGAATGTTAATTATAACTGGCTATTTCTGGGTGATAGACTTGGGTGATTTGTTGTTTTTTTATACTTTATTACCTAAACTTTTTATAAGAGTATGTACCATTTTTGAAAAGTAAAATCATTCTCTAAAATGCAAGAAAAATATATGTTATCATATACTAATAATATTAAATTGCCTGAATTATTCCTGTGGTAAATACAAAAAATATACACCAGGGGGAAAATCTACACATTTCACATAACATAATTTAACCATTTCAATTAAGTCTCTTGCTCCTTCACTGAATTTTGTGGTAGACTCTCATTATTTTTCTGTATAAATTGTCCATCTTTTCTCCAATATGATCAAAGAGATAAAGTTTCAAAAATAGTGAAACATATTAAGGTTAACTTTAAAAAAAATCCTCCATTTATTTCTCCCTTGCCTCCCTGCAGTTTTACTCCAGTAAAATATCTTTAGGTGATAACTATTGGGCAGTGCAAGTCTTAAACACTGTATTACAACACTAAAAAGCTGTAGGAAGACATGTCCCAATTCTAGGGAACTTTCCTTTGCTCCTAGCAGAGGAACTTTCCTTTAGCACTCTGTATCTGCAGCACTTGGGAAAAGCCAACTCAACCATGAAAGCCTTTGTTCCACTCCTAAATTCTCACATGATACATGCAAAAATGTGTCTGGATAATTTCTCTCTTCTTGTTTTACCATTTAAATACAGTCAGTCTTCATTTTTTGTGGATTCCTTACTTGTGACTACATCTACTCACTAAAATGGATTTGTAACCCAAATCAACATTCACAGCACTTTCCTCGTAGTTCACAGACATGCCACAGAGTGGCAAAAAATTTGAATCACCTAACATGCATGTTCCCAGGTGAGACTGAAAGAGGTGACATTCTGCCTTCTTGCTTCAGCTCTCACTATAAACAAGTGTCCTCTTCACACTCTATTTAGTGTCATGGTTTTCACATTTGTGTGTTTTTTGCTGGTTTTTTCACTGTTTAAAATAGCCCCCAAGCATACTGCTAAAGTGCTGTCTAGTGTTTGTAAGTGCAAGAAGGCTGTGATGTGCCTTACAGAGATAATGGATCAACAACATATAATATTAAATGAGGTAGTTCTGACAGACACACACATAAAACAAAGTTATGTACTGATCAGCTGACAAAAATGCTTGTAAGAACTTACCCTGTATTTCCCTAGGAACAATGGCTCAATATTTGCCAATTCAGTGTTCTTGGCAAATTTATAGAGGATAACTACCGTGAATAATGAGAACTGAATATATATGAATAATGAGAATTAACTGCATATACATTAATACAAGATATCACTCAGAAAAACCTACAAAATTCTGTTAACACTGTTAAGAATGGGAAAAAACTAAAAATCCACAGTAAATATAATTCCTTCACAGAATTACAACTTTAATGCTAATATTGTATTTAATTCATAATAAAATATTTGTAATTCAGTCACATCCTAAATCTTCAGTGCATGACAAGAGTAAAACCTTCAAATCTTGAAACCAGGTCCAAAGTAGTTTTTAAAAGTAAATTTAGTTATAATTTTTCCAATATAAAGATAAAATTTATTTTATACTATGGTGAAAAGTATTTTCAAAGTTTAGAACCTAAATATATTCAAAGGCTACACAGAAGCTATATTATATCAATATACAATTCATTTTATAATGAGAGGAGTTACAATATTTATTGAGTTTTGGTTTTGTGTTTAGCATGTATGTTTTCCTCAAATGCTGGGTTTTGGTGAATTTTTCAGTGGCAAGAAGAAATCTTACACTAAAATAATTAGTACTGCCAAAAATAGCACTAGTATTTTAACTTTGTCAGTAATTTTATCTCCCTTGGTACTTAGTCTCAAGAAAGTATTTAAAGATTTGATTAAAATAATGGGTAGAAATACTGAAGTACTGGGACTTCCCTGAAGGTGCAGTGGTTAAGAGTCCACGCTCAATGCAGGGAGGGCAGGTTCGATCCCTGGTTGGGGAACTAAGATCCCACATGATGCGTGGCGTGGCCAAAAACTTTAAAAAAAAAAAAAGAAAGAAAGAAAGAAAGAAAAAAAAGAAATACTGAAATACTACTATCTACCCACAAAACACAGAAGTTGTATCTTGCATATAATAATCATTCAATAAATGTCTGCTTATTGAACTGAAAAATTAAAACACTATCACGTTTCAAACAGAGGAAAGGTCACTGGATAATTAACTGACTAACTTAACATGAAACAAAAAAATTACCTTCTATATACTTTAAAAGCCTCTGAGGAGGTAATAAAGGGAATCGAATTGGGTCTAGCACTTCCACCACATGTTTTCTTCTCTTTCCGAGATCTTTCAGAATCCACTGCATTGCAGCTAAGAAGACCTGGTATTCATCCTCGATGCTAAGCTCTTCACTTCGCAAAATTTTGATCAGCTGATCTTTTGTAAGTGCCAGGAACTCCTCCCCACTATGAACCTCCAAGAAATGGACATGAATGTAGTTTTCTGTAAATTCCAAAAGATCATGGCAGGCAATCTGCTCAGAGAACTGAAAGATCCCAATGCAGTTCAGTGGATCAATTTGTCCTTTCAGAAATTCACAGCAAAGATTAACAACTTCAGTCAACTGTAGCATGTCTGCTGCAACAATCAGCTCTTGGACATTATTCACTCCTATGTTCACTATACCTAGGGAAGTAAGGAGACAAAATAACCAATAAAATAAAATAAACATTTGACTTATATTCAAAGACCATTATATTCAATACTTGATTCCACTGATAGCTTAGGCTTTGCCGGGTAGATACTAAGTATAAAGGCAACAAAGAACTTGTAGAAAGGTGCAGAACTTAAATGATAATGGTACCCCACTATTAACTAAGTGTTATTCATGTAACACTTAACAATGAACCAGGCACAGCATTAATTGCTTTATACATTCACTTAACCCTTGCTACAACCCCATATAATAGGGTTTTTTCCCCTTATTATTATTTTTTTAAATTAATTAATTATTTATTTTTGGTTGCACTGGGTCTTCGATGCTGTGCGTGGGCTTTCTAGTTGTACTGAGCAGGGGCTACTCTCTGTTGCAGTGCGCAGGCTTCTCATCGTGGTGGCTTCTCTTGCTGTGGAGCATGGGATCTAGGCGCGCAAGCTTTAGTAGTTGCAGCACGCGGGCTCAGTAGTTGTGGCTCGCAGGCTCTAGAGCACAGGCTCAGTAGTTGTGGTGCACTGGCTTAGTTGCTCCGCGGCATGTGGAATCTTCCCGGACCAGGGCTCGAACCTGTGTCCCCTGCATTGGCAGGCGGATTCTTAACCACTATGCCACCAGGGAAGTCCCCACTTTCATATATGCTTATAATGACTTTGGGAAGACATCAAATACTCAATTATATTTAGAAGGGAAAAAAACCACTGTAATTCTACCTAATAAGGATAAACTCTCCATTCAATCTTATACTTTCCCTTTATCCCTTTAAAACATTCAACTAAACTATGTGTCTAAAGTTTGTATTCCCAAATAGATTTATAAACTCTGTTGGGGCAAGGCTTGTTCTTTCTGTATTCCCAATGCCTAGCACACACTAGGTGCTCAAAAAAATTATTATATATGAATGAATGGCCAAAGACATTATGGTGAGAGGAAGACTATGGCTTGATGAATGCAAACAGGGGTTTTTTGAAAAGTATAGGAAATGGAATCCACCATGGGAATAAATGGTAGTGGCTGCAGAGAAAACTGTGATAAGACTTAATTGAATGAAATGAGAATTCACTACAAATTTGGAGAAGATAAGATCATGGGTTGTGATGGAAGGTAACTGAATGACTGCTACTGGATGAAACCAAGAGTTACTTGAAAGTACTAAAAAGAATGCCCTACAGCTTAATAAGGCTTTACAGATTATTAAAAGCACTTTTACAGCAACAAAAAAACTAACAACCCAATTGAAAAATTGGCAGAAGACCTAAATAGACATTTCTCCAAAGAAGACATACAGATAGCCATCAGGCACATAAAAAGATGCTCAACATTGCTAATTATTAGAGAAATGCAAATCAAAACTACAATGAGGTACCACCTCATACCAGTCTGAATGGCCATCATAAAAAATTCTACAAATAACAAAGGTTGGAGAGAGTGTGGAGGAAAAGGAACCTTCCTACGCTGTTGATGGGAATATAAGTTGGTGCAGCCACTATGGAAAACAGTATGCAGGTTCCTCAAAAAACTAAAAATAGAGTTGCCATATGATCCAGCAATTCCACTCCTGGGCATATATTGGGACAAACCTATAATTCAAAAAGATACAAGTACCCCTTTGTTCATGGCAGGACTATTCACAATAGCCAAGACCTGAAAACAACCTAAATGTCCACTGACAGATGAATGGATAGATATACAATGGAATACTACTCATCATAAAAAAAAAAAAAAAGAAACAGGGACTTCCCTGGCAGTCCAGTGCTTAAGACTCTGTGCTTCCACTGCAAGGAGCACGGGCTTGATCCCTGGTCGTGGAACTAATATCCCTCATGCCTCGAGGCCAAAAATAAATAGATAAATAAATAAATAAAGGATTTAAAAATTTCATTTGCAGCAACATGGATGGACCTACAGATTATCATACTCAGTCAGAAAGAGAAAGACATACCATATGATATCACTTATGTGTGAAATCTAAAATATGACACAAATGAACTTACCTACAAAACAGAAACAGACCCACAGACATAGAGAACAGATTTGTGGTTGCCAGGGGGGGGGGGGGGGGGGGGAGGGATGGGTTGGGAGTTCGGGATTAGCAGATGCAAACTATTATATACAGAATGGAAAAACAAGGTCCTACTGTATAGCACAGGGAACTATCAATATCTGCTGTATGGCAGAAATTAATACATTGTAAATCAACTATACTTCAATAAAATTAAAAAATAAAAATAAAACAGTAAGCTACATGTAAAAGAATGAAATTAGAACATTTCCTAACACCATACACAAAAATAAACTCAAAATGGATTAAAGACTTAAATGTAAGACCAGACACTATATAACTCTTAGAGGAAAACATAGGCAGAACACTCTATGACATAAATCACAGCAAGATCCTTTTTGATCCACCTCCTAGAGAAATGGAAATAAAAACAAAAATAAACAAATGGGACCTAATGAATCTTAAAAGCTTTTGCACAGCAAAGGAAACCCGACACAAGACAAAAAGGCAACCCTCAGAATGGGAGAAAATATTTGCAAGCGAAGCAATTGACAAAGGATTAATCTCCAAAATATACAAGCAGCTCATGGAGCTCAATATCAAAAAAAAAACAACCCAATCCAAAAATGGGCAGAAGACCTAAACAGACATTTCTCCAGAGAAGTTATACAGATTGCCAACAAACACATGAAAGGATGCTCAACATCACTAAACATTAGAGAAATGCAAATCAAAACCACAGTGAGGTATCACCTCACACTGGTCAGAATGGCCATCATCAAAAATCTACAAACAGGGCTTCCCTGGTGGCGCAGTGGTTGAGAGTCTGCCTGGCGATGCAGGGGACACGGGTTCGCGCCCCGGTCCGGGAAGTTCCCACATACCGCGGAGTGGCTGGGCCCATGAGCCATGGCCGCTGAGCCTGCGCGTCCGGAGCAACGGGAGAGGCCACAACAGTGAGAGGCCCGCATACTGAAAAACGAAACAAAACAAAAATCTACAAACAATAAATGCTGGAGAGGGTGTGGAGAAAAAGGAACCCTCTTGCACTGTTGGTGGGAATGTAAATTGATACAGTTCTCTATGGAGAACAGTATGGAGGTTCCTTATAAAACTAAAAACAGAACTACCATATGACCCAGCAATCCCACTACTGGGCATATACCCTGAGAAAACCATAATTCAAAAAGAGATATGTACCACAATGTTCATTGCAGCACTAGTTACAATAGCCAGGACATGGAAGCAACCTAAGTGTACATTGACAGATGAATGGATAAAGAAGATGTGGCACATATATACAATGGAATATTACTCACCCATAAAAAGAAACGAAATTGAGTTATTTGTAGTGAGGTGGATGGACCTAGAGTCTGTCATACAGAGTGAAGTAAGTCAGAAAGAGAAAAACAAATACCATATGCTAATACATATATATTGAATCTAAAAAAAAAAAAAAAAGGTTCTGATGAATCTAGGGGCAGGACAGGAATAAAGATGCAGATGTAGAGAATGGACTCTTGAGGACACGGGGAGGGGGAAGGGTAAACTGGGACAAAGTGAGAGAGTAGCATTGACGTATATACACTACCAAATGTAAAATAGATAGCTGGTGGGAAGCAACTGCATCTCACGGGGAGATAAGCTCAGGGCTTTGTGACCACCTAGAGGGGTGGGATAGGGAGGGTGGGAGGGAGACGCAAGACGGAGGGGATATGGGGATATATGTATACATATAGCTGATTCACTTTGTTATACAGTGGAAACTAACACAACACTGTAAAGCAATTATACTCCAAAAAAGATGTTAAAAATAAATAGATAAAATAAAATTCTAGCTCTACCCCAGCAGTATGACCTTCACCTTATGAAATCTAAATATACTTTCTGAGGGTTTAAAAACAAAAGTATTTTTACATTTATTAAAATTTATCTCATCTAACCTTCACATGAATTAAAAAGTGCTATTATCCCCAGTTTATGAATAAGGAGAATGAGGCTCTCACAAGCTCATTTCTATTTTTTAAGTACCTACTTTACATTACCTATAAAACTCTGTAAAGGCACAGGCCACACCTGTCTTGTTTACTATCATATCCCCAGTGCCTAGCTCAAAAAATATATTCACATATATATTGAAAGAATGAATGAATAATTGACTAAAGTTAAATGAAATGCTTTGTATCACACAGCTAGTTAGTGGCAGAGCTAGATCACAAACCCAGGTCATTTGATTTTAAGTGAAGTGCGTAAAAATCTATGGTGAGAAGAATCTGTTAAGACCTATTAGAATTGTGATCGGTTAATAAAGAATGTCCAGAGGAGGACTTCCCTGGTGGCGCAGTGGTTGGGAATCTGCCTGCCAATGCAGGGGACACAGGCTCGAGCCCTGGTCCGGGAGGATCCCACATGCTGCAGAGCAACTAAGCCCATGTACCACAACTACTGAGCCTGTGCTCTAGAGCCTGCGAACCACAACTACAGAGCCCGCGTGCCACAGCTACTGAAGCCCGCAGGCCTAGAGCCCATGCTCCGCAACAAGAGAAGCCACCGCAGTGAGAAGCCTGCGTACCGTGGTGAAGAGTGGCCCCCCCTCACCGCAACTAGAGAACAGCCTGTGCCAGCAAAGACCCAACACAGCCATAATTAATTAATTAATTAAAAAAAATGTCCAGAGGAGAGATTAATAGAATAACAGGTTTTGCTGCCCCATCCCAAAAAAGGAAATGCTATTACAATGAAAATCAAAAATCATGTTTTTAAAGAACTAATTGTATCAAAGATTACAAAGTTCCCTGTCCAATAAATACCCAATATTCATTTTCATTTAATCCGTACTAACAGAACCTTGATTTTGTTGTGAGTGGCAACTGTGTCCTGCTGAAAATTAAATTTCTCATCCTCCCTTGCAGATGGGGGTGAATTTTTTTTTTTGCGGTACGCGGGCCTCTCACTGTTGTGGCCTCTCCCGTTGCAGAGCACAGGCTCCGTACGCGCAGGCTCAGCGGCCATGGCTCACGGGCCCAGCCGTTCTGCGGCATGTGGGATCTTCCCGGACCGGGGCACGAACCCGTGTCCCCTGCTTCAGCAGGCAGACTCCCAACCACTGCGCCACCAGGGAAGCCCTGGGGGTGAATTTTTGACTGAGTTTGGCCAACTTGATACAGGTAGCAGTTATTGGGGAGGGCTACCAGAAAAGCTTAAAAAGGGATAGACTCAGCCGGCAGGTCCTTTTACCTTTTCCTCTTCTGCCTTCCACTGGCTAAAGTTCACTGATCATGAGATTAGAATCTACAAGCTATAGATGGTGGAGCAAAATGTTGGAAGAATAACAGGCTACTAATGACAAAAAGAAGCCACCATACCAGCCTTGGGATGGCTTCTATGGATTCATTTTTGTTGGAAAAATAAACTCCTGTCTTGTTATTTTATATCTTTTACTAGGGGCCAAATGCTGTTCTTTACTGTTAACCAATTTTACCTTAAATGTCAATATTCTACAACGTTATTATCCCCCAGATATGCTCAGTAGCTTTTATTTCTCTAGGTTTTACTACTTTTTATTCCTTTGATGGAAGTGCTAATCATCAGCTATATGGAGATGATGCCATGAACATTCTCTTTCACTAGATATCTCTTGTTGCTACCGTCAGACAGCAGAGGCAGAATAAGCAACTTGTGGAACTTCTTCTGTTTTTATGTTGTTTGACACTAATTGCATTGGATTAATCTGTATTAATTTATACTTTGCAAATAAGAGAAGCAGGGGCATTTATGAAATAGTTTAATCAGCTCACATAAGTCACTTAGAAAAGTGAGGTCAAGAACCCCTCAGTGTTAATCTGTACACTAGTCAATACGCAGAGCTGCACTGCTTTCAGCAGATAAAAGATAATCATTTTTATTTTTTTAATTTATTTTTTTAACGTGATAATCATTTTTACAATCGCAAATTAAAAGCTATTTTCTGAAAATTTCCAAAAAGGAATATGAAACTACACAAAGAAAAGAAATCACCTTGGGACTTCAGTGGTGGCGTAGTGGTTGAGAATCCGCTTGCCAATACAGGGGACATGGGTTAGAGCCCTGGTTTCGTCATTTTCCAGGTTTAAATAACATGCTTTAAGTAAACAATACTTTATCAGGCCATATCCCACCAAGTAGTCCTTTAAGGAGAGCAAGGTATAGTCTCAAAACTAGAGTGTAAACAAACATAGTCTTTGTTTTCAAACATTTTTTCCTGATTATAAGAGTAATATATATTCACTACAGAAAAAAACTTTAGGGACTTCCCTGGTGGCGCAGTGATTAAGAATCCGCCTGTCAACAATGCAGGGGACATGGGTTCGATCCCTGGTCCGGGAAGATCCCACATGACGCGGAGCAACTAAGCCTGTGCGCCACAGCTACTGAGCCTGCTCTCTAGAGCCTGCGAGCCACGACTACTGAAGCCCACGCGCCTAGAGCCCGTGCTCCGCAACAAGAGAAGTCACCACAATGAGAAGCCCGCGCACCACAACGAAGAGTAGCTCCTGCTCCCCACAACTAGAGAAAGCCAGCGCACAGCAACGAAGACCGAATGCAGCTAAAAATAAAATAAAAATTAAATCTTTTAAAAAAACTAAAACAAAATAACTTTAAGGCAGAAAAGCACAAAAATGAAAATCACATTTTCTCATACACATACACTTTTTTTTTTTTGGCCACACTGCACGACTTGTGGGAAGTGTGGAGTCCTAAAGACAGGACCACCAGGAAATCCCTATATTAACATTAATACTTTAGTGTATCTCTTTCAAATCTTTTTTCCATGTATATTTATGTTACATACAAGACATATTTTACACTATGGTTTTTGTGTACATTTTATAATGTATTAAAACTCTTCAAAAACATTTTAAAAATAAAAGTTTGTTTAAATTAATACATGCTGATTATAGACATATTGAGGAAAAAACAAAAAAAAGGGAAAAATAAGAATCTTCCGTATTCCATCATTTAGAGATAAACGCTTATAAATATTCTAGTCTCTTTCTGTGCACAAATACACAAATGAATTTTTTTTTTTTACAAAATTGTGGTGATACTTATATCCAGATTTTTTTCACTTAATATATTGCAAACATTCTTCCATGAGAATGTATATGTGTGTGTACATATATACAAATATAATTTGTGAGAACTAAAAATTATTCCATTATATATACATGTACCATAATTTATTTAACCATATAACCTACTGAGGGACAATCAAACTGTATTCCATTATATACTATTATAAATAATGTTACAATAAATGTAAATATTTGCCTGTATCACTAATTAATTCCTTAGGATTCCCAGAAAAGGAATACTGGGTCAAAAGATATGAACTTTTTATTTTGTTTTGATTTTTTTGGCCATGCCATGCAGCATTCAGGGATCTTAGTTCCCCGACCAGGGACTGAACCCGAGCCCCCTACAGTGGAAGGCGAAGTCTTAACAACAACTGGACCACCAGGCAAGTCCCGATATGACGTTTTTGAAGGCTCATAATAACATATTGTTAAATCACTTTCTATATGTTAGATCAAGTTATATTCCCATAGCAGAACGTGAGTGATTGCATCATTCTTCACTCAAAGCTACAAGTTCACTTAACATACCTGTGTAAATGAAATCTAGAAGTATTTGAAAGATTCCAGCTTCAATTCCTAGAATCTGTACAACATCTTTTGAGGACTCTTTCATTCCTCCAGCGAACAAAGCTGCAAAGTAAGGACTACTGGCAGCCAAAACCAGCCGATGAACTTTGAAAGTTTCCTTTCCAACTTGCAGCTGCACATCACAGAAATGCTGTCCATTTCTCATTTTATTGATCTGGGCCAAGATGAGTTGAGCATGTTTATCTGATGAAAAAGGACTATCACCAGCCTTGGCACAGCCCTCATTAGCCATGATGATGACAGATTAATTAAAAGGACTGTTGCCCATAATCTGGTCCCTGAAAAAAAAAAAAACCAAAGAGACCAAACAATGTATTTTTGTGTTTAACATGTCTTCTATTCATACACGTATGAAACATTCCCTATCCTCAAGGAGCTTACAATCTATTTAGGGACATAAAAACACATATGAAACAAATAAGGGCTAAATTGTGTGGTACTATTTCTAACAGGGTTTCAAAGAAGGGAATAAATAATGGGGCCTAAAATAATTAGATGGCGCTTCACAGCAGAAATGGAACCTGTACTGGACACTGAGTGACAGTGTATTAAGATATGAGGAGAGGGCATAAACCCTTTTGGGTGGAGTAAAGAAAATGAGGAAAGGCACAAAGATATAAAGATATTTTTGTACACTGCAGTAAGGAAGCACACATGGCAGCCAAAATGAACTTTCAAAAAACAATTGTGATCAGGCCAACTGTCTGCTTAAGATCCTTCAATTTGTACACTTCCCTTAGCACACAAAGCCCTTCAAATTTCACCTCTACCTATCCAGTCCTACCTCCTATAATCCTTTGAACTTAATACTCCAACAAAACCTAACAATTTGCAGTTCTCTAAACACATCTCTTTCATGGCACCCTTCCCCCTCCTTTTCTTTCTGGATCTTTGTTATAAATCAAGACTGTTCAAACTTACTTTCCTCCAGGAAATCTTCCCTGTTCCTCTTTCCTCTGGGTTTGGTGCTCACCCTAACCTTACCTATTTTACAGTATATTATCACATTCTACCTTGTCAGACATTTTACCACCCTACTCCCTACACAGACACACAGACACAACAAACACACACACACTCTGAAAGTTCTCTGAAAGACAACTCCTTAGGGACTATCTTTCATAGCTGTAGCACCAGTATCTAACATATCTTGTTTTCAAATGTTTGTGAAATAAATGAGCACAAAGAAATAACAATAATAGCTTAGGTTGTTTTTGTTTAATTCTGATAACTTTTCCACACATTATGCCAATTGTAATTCTCACAATAATTAAGAGGCTGGAAGAAAAAAATATTGTTATTTGAAATAAGAGAAGGAAACCGAAGCTCAGTTTCCCAAGGTCACAGAGTTAGTATAATGACAGTCCTGGTATTTAAACCCAGGTCTTCTCACTCTAAATCCTGGGTTTTTCCCATCATATCATGTGCATATAGAGAAGGAGCTTTGAAACCCAAGCATAGCAATTTAACATGAACCTTTACAGGTTTATGGAGAATAAACATGACAATAGTCATGTTTCAGAACTGTTATTTGAGCTTTCAGGGGATGAGCTAAGAGGTAGCAAAGTCTTAGAAAACAGCCTTCCAGCTTTAACAATGAGAATCAAAGGGATAAATCCAAGTTACTTTTTGAATAAAGAAACCATGAGATCCAGTAATATAAGAGATATGGAGATGAAGCACAGGGGAAATCTAAGATGACTAAGGTATTTAGGCATCAAGGAAAATTAGTAATAAGACTGACAGAAATGGTGTGACCTGATGTTAAAGAAAAGGGGGGGCTAAATTTATAGCATTCAGTCAAACTTATTAAAGTAAAAATAACTAAGCTGATTATCACGATTATCTAGGAATTAACTTATTGAGAAATTTTATTGAAAAGTTCCGAGGTAGCTGCTAAAACTTCACATCAACATATATGTCAACATATTACATTTAACTGGCATATAAAAGCAAACAGTGTATTTGTCTCTACATAGAAATTTGACCTGCAGATATTATTAAACATGGCATGGCTGTCAGGCTTTCTTCTGTTTTAGATTTCTTCCTATCAGCAGATTTTGGACCCAACTGGTTTGTTTAATTACAAGGTACCTCCTCTGCCCCCAACTTCAGGGCATCAAGCAGGGCATCAAGCACAGCTACTGAAATGCTGCCTCCTGCTACAAAAAAGTTACTGAATTATCCATCCACTCTGGCAGCCGACAGCAGAAATCCTACTCTATTACTACTACGCTTCTTAGTAACTGCTGATACTATCCCACTGCCACTGGAGTACTTCATTCCAAAAGGCGGCACGTGGTATGACCCTATTTCCAAAAGGAAAGAGCATAATTCAGGGACATCGCATACGGATGTAAGGGACGTGCCCCAAGAGACACAAACTTGAAAGGCAGATTATTTAGGAAACGGTGGAGACGCCCAGAGGAAGTAAAGAGGACCTGTTTAGTGGCCTCGAAGTCACTGCTGCGAGGATCTGGAAGCTGCTTCATTCAGCAAAGCGTGTCAGAAAGAATCCAGGACTAGCAAACGTCAAAAAAAATGAGGCTCTTTGTGCTTGACTTGGGGGCTGGACCTGGAGAGCTACCCCTAAGCTGCTGCGACACTAAAGGCAGATAAACATTCCGGTGCTACCTAAACGGCGGGGAAGACATCTCAAATACTTCTGGTGACAACAGACGGGCCGGAACTCGGCCTCGGATTCCCCAGTGGGGGCGGGGAGAAGAGAGGCAGGAAGGGACCGGACTAGACGACGTTCCGGGCGAAAACACTTCGATTATTAGAGGCACGCCTGAACGGCAGGAGGAAGCCGGTTCCTGAGGCTCCTCGCACTCTCCTCCTCAAGGATCCCGAGAGCCGGAGAGAGCCGAGGAGAAAATTCCCAATCCCGTCATAGGCGCCCCCGGGACGCAGGCCCTTCTTACCCGCCGCTTCCCCTTCCCGCTGGCGCCCGCTCAGGCTCTGCGTGCGCAGCCGCGATAAGCTAGCGCACAGACGGGGCGGGGAAAGCCCGGCGGGGTGACAAGGCGCGGGTGACTGGGCAGTGCGGATCGTTGAGGGCTTGAGGCGAGGCCCGGCCGGCTGAGGGGGCCTCTCCGCTCCGCTGGCAGGGCGGGTTTGCGCGTGCGCTCTGCTCTTTCGTTCACGGAGAGCGGCGGCTTTCCGTGCCGCGCTGCTGCGGCGGTGGGCTCGTGCTTGATTCCCGGCGGGCAATGGCCTTTGGCCAGCTTAAGCTCCCACCTTCTGGGGCTGGCCGGCTTGCTGTTTCCACGCCGCCTACCCTCTCTCGATTCTTGTGGCGTCTCAGACAGCCAGCGAGCGTCAGTGCTAATGAAAGAGTCGAGATCTCCTCTCCTCACGCAGCCTATGACGCTGCTCCCCAGAAGTCAACAACTGGCTGGCTAAACGGCTTGCAGTTTGCACCTCCAGGCCCATCCATCCTTCCAAGCTCCTGACTGCCCCACGGAGGGAACACACAGAGTAGAATTCAATGTTACCCACACCCAAGATCTGGACAAAGTCATTTCTGCAGTGAAAGGAATTGCAGGTGTATATGTCACTTCTTTTTCTGCTAGGTACAATATATTTTCCTCTTTTTTGTGTGTATTAATTTGTAAGAATCTTTCTTACAAATTCTATAACACTGTTATTTACGTTTACAACAGATCATTTTCCTAGGTCGGTTTACAAAGCAGCACACTTCTCATTTGCATGTGGGTCACTGAGGAGAAGAACTATGGGATTTTTTCAAAACAATAAAGATGGTGAGTAGCGCACACACAGACACACACAAAAAACACCCCCACATCACCGCACCCCTCACGCAGGGCTGGGCGCTTCTCTGTTCCTTACCATTCACTCAGATCACTTTGAGTCTCTGCCTGACTGAGCCCCGCGCTATGAGTGGATGTCTACTTTGAGTGAAGGGACAACTCAAAACGTCCAGTTATTTAAACTGTTGAACCTCATAATATGGCACATTTAAAAATGGCTTTCAAACTTTCGGACCCCAGCTCACAGTGAACAAAAACATTCTACATCAAACCGGATACCACATACCTACCACACAGATAGATATACACATCTGAAACAAAAATTTCACAAAACTCTTGTTGGGGAGGGGGAAATTTCCCGCTGTACTCATCTTGATTTCTTGTGTCTGGACTAATAATAAAATTGACACAAGACAGTTTAACAGGAAAAAAAAGAAAATTTAGTTGTTCACAAGGAGGACTCATAGAAAGGGGTTTAAGAAGTGGCCAAAGCAGACAGCTTTTATATATTTAAACAGAGAAACAATCAATTTATGAAGAATTGACAGGACAAAGAAACTAGGTTTTGGGAGTTCAATTAGCGAAGAATCTAAACAGTTTGGGCTTGGGGTAGTAAATGGGAGGAAGTAACAAGGTTTGTTTATACAGGCTTTTTGACCTGAATTCCCTATCTCTGGAGATAAGAGTGTCCTTCTACCTCCAAATGCAGGGAGTGCACCTTTCACGTGAGAGATTTATTTCCTGCTTTCAGGGAGATAGAAAGGAGGGTTAGAGTGTCTCTCTTGCGTTGGCCATCTCTTAAGTTACTTTAATTCAAAGAAATTGGGACTTCCCTGGTGGTGCAGTGGTTAAGAATCCGCCTGCCAATGCAGGGGACACGGGTTCGAGCCCTGGTCCGGGAAGATCCCACATGCCACAGAGCAACTAAGCCCATGCACCACAACTACTGAGCCTGTGCTCTAGAGCACGTGAGCCACAACTACTGAGCCTGCATGCCAAAACTACTGAAGCCTGTGCGCCTAGAGCCGGTGCTCCACAGCAAGAGAAGCCACCGCGAGCCACAACTACTGAGCCTGCATGCCAAAACTACTGAAGCCTGTGCACCTAGAGCCGGTGCTCCACAGCAAGAGAAGCCACCGCGATGAGAAGCCCACGCACTGCAGCGAAGAGTAGCCCCAGCTCACTTCAACTAGAGAAAGCCCACCTACAGCAACGAAGACCCAACGTGGCCAAAAATAAATAAATAAAATAAATTTAAAAAAAAAGATCAATATGCCATTGAGGTACATTTTGGGGCAACCTACCCTGGGCCCCAACACTTATTTATATTTACTACCAGCAATGCACTAAATTTCTATTGCTTCTTTTTGATTTCATTACCAAAAAAATGCTGAAAGGGAACTGTTGTAAGGAAAAATTGTCAAAGACTTGGAAATGAGCAAAAGAAATTACTTTTCAGTGTAAGCCTGGGCATTGTCTAGCAGACACTGGAAGGATTTGAATGCATAGGGATGTCTTTCTGTTGACTAAGATCTTTTACAAGAAAACTGGTAATATTTAGAATAATTCTTGTCCACGTCGAAGAAAAGATACCCCCAAACATTACATTTTATTGACCTATAGGGTATTAAACCACTTTGCCTCTGTTAGTGAATTCATTTCAATATTCTTGTTTCTTAGCAAATTCGTACAACATTCCTGTAACATTTTACTGGCTCACTCATTAATTAACGAGATAAATAACATTTTGACGTGTTTATTTTATATTCCTATGAAAATCGTCAGTTTACCTTTCAGAAAATTATACCTCAGCACCACTAAAATTAATTTCACAATTTACTATTGTATTGCACCTAGCAATATGAAAACTGGTGCTTAGAGCATATACCTAGGAGCAGAATTGCTGGAACATAGGATATGTGCATCTTCAATTTCATTAGAAAATACTTCTTTTCCAAACTCATTTTTCCAGTTTACATTTCCACCAGCAGCAAATGAGAGTTGCCTGGCTTCACATCCTTGCCAACACCTAGTATCATCAGATGTTTCAATTTTGTATAATCTGATGAGTGTAAAATGGTATTTTATTTTTATTATAATTTACATTCCCTGATTATTAATGAAATCAGGCAGTAAAAAGATGTTTATAAGCTGCTATGGACTGAATTTTGTCCCCCCACAACTTGTATGTTGAAGCCCTAATTCCCAATGTGATGATATTTGGAGGTGGGGCTTGAGGGAATTAATTAGGATTAGATGAGATCATGAGGATGGGGCCCTCATGATGGGATTAGTGCCCTTATAAGAAGAGACACCAGAGCATGCTTGCTCTCCCTCACTCCACCCACACATGCATGATAGAAGGCCATGTAAGTGTCTAGTGAAAAGGTGGCCAACTAGCCCCCATTTGCATAAAGAAGCAGTCATAAGAGCACATAGGGAGATGATGGCTGCCTATCACCAAGCCGAGAGAGAGAAGCGCAGAATGAAACCTACCTGGCTGGCAACTTGATCTTGGACTTTCCAGTCTCCAGAACTGTGAGAAATAAATTTCTGTTGTTTAAGCCAGGGGTCTGCAACCCCTGGTCCGTGGAGTGGTACCGGTCCACAGCTTGTTAGGAACCCGGCTGCACAGCAGGAGGTGGGCACTGAGGAGCAAAGCTTCATCTGCCGCTCCCCATCGCTCGCATTACTGCCTGAACCATCTCCCCTCCCACCCCCGTGGAAAAGTTGTCTTCCACAAAACCAGTCCCTGGTGCCAAAAAGGTTAGAGACCACTGATTTAAATGACCCAGTCTGTGGAATTTTGTTATGGCAGTCAAAGCTAACTAATACATAGGCCAGTTAAGTTTCCTTTTGTGTAGAATGGCTATACATGTGTTTTGCCCAGTTTTCCATTGAATTTTTAGTTTCTTATTTAGGATGTTTTTTGATTATATGTGTTGCCAATTTTTTATTCATTATCTCTCTTTTTTTTTTTTGGCCACACTGTGCGGCTTGCGGGATCTTAGTTCCCTGACCAGTGATCGAACCCGTGCCCCCTGCAATGGAAGCACAGAGTCCTAACCACTGGACCACCAGGGAATTTCCTTCATTGTCTCTTTTAATGAACAAAAATTTATAATTTTACCAGTGTATTAGTCTATTTATTTATGTTTTGCACTTTTGGTATGTTGCCTAAGAAATTCTTCTCCTCCCCAATGTTATAAAGATATTATATTATATTTTCTTCTAAAAGTGTTATAATGTCTCTTTTCACATTTACTTCTTTAAGTCACTAGGAATTAATTTTTGAGTATGGATTGGGATAGGGATCCAATTTTTTTCCCCATATGAATAACTAATTGTCACAACATTATTTACTGAATATTTCATATGTCCTCACTAATCTTCAATGCTAGCTCTTTCCCATTTTATGTTTCCTTTTGGGCTGGAATCAGTTCTCTATTCAGTTACATTGGTCTATTCATACATGCCCTGCTGCTTTAATTACTATACTTTTGTAATGGGTCTTGATATCTGGTAGAATAAGTTTCCCTGTCTTGTTCTTCTTCAGTGGTGTCTTGGCTATTCTTGGAACACCTGGTTCTTCCACATAGATTTTAGAACCAACCTGTCAAGTTTCACACACAAATACATACAAGGGGGGAAGGAGAGGTTCTACTAATATTTCAATAAACCTATAGGACAATTTGGAGAGAATTAACACCTTCATAATATAGAATACTTTTATCCATTAATAAAATTAAATTTTAGAAAAGTTTAAAGTTTTATATTTTTATTCATAAGGGTCTTATATATCTTTTATTAACTTTATTCCTGAGTACTTTCTCTTTGTACTATTATAAATAATATCTTTTTAAGAATTACATTTTGTTTGTTGGGGTACTTCTGTGTGTTGATTTTATGGACAACAACATTACTTAATTCACTTATTAATTAAAAAATTATCCATAGGGGCTTTGGGATTTTTCTGTGTAAATAATCATATCATCTGCACATATGACAGTTTTGCTTCTGTTTTTCCAAACCTTATACTTTATTTTTCTTGTCTTACTCAGCTAGCTAAGATCTCCAGTGTGAGGTTGACTGCAGATGCAGAGTAGTGTAGGAATTAATGCATAGCTTTGGAGCCAAATGCCTAAGTACAAAATCTAGCCCTGCCACTGAGTCCTTAAGCAATCTATTTAACTTTTCTTGAAACTCAGATTTCTCAAGTTAAACTATGCCTAATTATTGTACTTCATATCATTGTTGTAAGGATTAATTTAACATATATAAAGCAGTTAGTATCTGGCAACTGTTAGCACTTTAAAATTATTAATAAAACAAAAATAGTAATAATAGGGACTTCCCTTGTGGTCCAGTGGTTAAAAGTGCACGCTTCCATTGCAGGGGACTCAGGTTCAGTCCCTGTTCAGGGAACTAAGATCCCTCATGCTATGTGGCGTGGCCAAAAAATTAAAAACATTCGTTTTAATTTTTTAAAAAAAGTAATAGTAAATCAAGTATCCTTACACAGGTCCTGATTTTAAATAATATTTTACTATTAAATATAATGTTTGCTGTAGGTTATTTTTTGGTAGGCTTATTTTTATCAGGTAGTTCCCTTCAAATCCATCTACAACTACTACAATTAGTACTACTACAACTGATAGTGATGATAATACTGAACACATATGGTATTTGTTATGCTTTTAATCCCTAAATTTATTGCATCTCTTGAGTATTTCATGAATTGCCTTTTGGCAAACACCTTTTTTGTATCTTTTTTTAAAAACTGAAGTATAGTTGATTTACAATGTTGTGTTAGTTTCAGGTATACGACAAAGTGATTCTTTCTATATATATTCTTTTTCAGATTCTTTTCCATTATAGGTTATTACGAGATATTGAATATAGTTCCCTGTGCTATACAGTAGGTCCTTGTTATTTATCTGTTTCATATATAGTAGTGTGTATCTGTTAATTCCAAACTCCTAATTTATCCCTCTCCCTGCCTTTCCCTTTTGGTAACCACAAGTTTACTTTCTATGTCTATGAGTCTGTTTCTTTTTTGTAAATAAGTTCATTTGTATCACTTTTTTTTAGATTCCACATATAAGTAATATCATGTGATATATGTCTTTCTCTGACTGACTTCACTTTAGTATGATAATTTCTAGGTCCATCCACATTGCTGCAAATGACATTATTTCATTCTTTTTTATGGCTGAGTAATATTTTATATACATATAATGGAATATATATATACTCCATTGAAATATATAGATATATATATTACACCTTCTTTATCCATTCATCTGTTGATGGACACTTAGGTTGCTCCCATGTCTTGGCTATTGTAAATAGTGGTGCTATGAATTCTGTACCTGTTTAGATGATCATATGATTTTTCTTCTTTAGCCCGTTAATGTGCTAAATTGCATTAATAGGTTTTTTAATGCTAAAATAATCTTCATTTCTGATGCAAATTTCACTTGGTCCTCATGTGTTTATCATTAACTTAACATTGCTGGATTTACTTTGCTAACACTTTTTAAAAATATATTTACTTACTTATTTGGCTGCACCAGGTCTTAGTTGCAGCATCTGGGATCTTTGTTGTGGCATGTGGACTCTTAGTTGCGGCATGCATGTGAGATCTAGTTCCCTGACCAGGGATCAAACCCAGGCCCCCTGCATTGGGAGCACAGAATCTTAACCATTGAACCACCAGGGAAATCCTGCTGAGACTTTGCTTAGAATATGTGCATCAATATTCATGAGTGAGCCTAACCTTTAATTTTCCTTTGTTATACTACTCTTTTCTGATTTAAGTATCAATATTATACTAACTAACCCCCGACATGGTTTTAGGAGTGTTTTTCCTTTTTCTTTTTTTTTTTTTCTCTACATGAGTCTGAGTAAGATTGGAATTGAGTAAGATAGAAGCTGTTGAACTTGCCTGTAAAAATATATGGATCTGTTGTTTTCTTTGTGCAAAGATTTTTTTCAATCTCTATCACATTTTCTCTTTATTCTTGAGCAATTTTGCTAATTTATATTTTTCTATAAATTTGTTCTATTTAATTAAAATTTCAAATTCATTCACAGACAATGAAACAACAACATTGTTAACAATATTCTCAAATTTTAATCTCTGCTATTATCTATAGTCATGGCTCCTTTTTCATATTTATTTACGAATCTTTTTTTCTTGATAAATCCTGCCACAGGTTTCTCAATCTCATTATTCTTTTCAAAGAACTGACTTTTGACTTTGTTGATCCTCTCCGCTTTATCTTTGTTTCCTACCTCATTATTTTCTGTTTTTATGTTTATTATTTCCTTATTTTAGCTTTCATTGAATTTATTCTTTGCTTCTTTATCAGTTTAAGTTTTTCATTTGCTTAGTTCCTGACTTTTCAGTCTTTCTTATTTTAAAATATAGGTTTAAGGCTATAAATTTCTGTCTAAATATCGCTTATAGTGTAAGCATGAATAGTACCCCTGGGAGTTAGGTAACAAAGTAGCCCTGTTGGTTATAGATAGAAAAGAGGTAGAACTGACTACTGAAACATTGTTAAATTTCCTGGCAGTAGTGCTTAAAAACTCAGGCTCTGAAATCAGAATGTCTGAGTTGAAAACTTAGACTCTGACTCTTACTAGCTGTGTGACTTTTGGCTAGTTACTTAACTTCTCTATGTTTCAGTTTCTTCATTAGTAAAATGGAATGAATATCTATCTACTTATGGTGGTGTTATAAGTATGAAATGAGTTAATGCATGTAAAGTATTTATGCCATTTTCAGGAATAAACATTACCTCTTACTTTTCTTACATGTCTTTGTTGGTTGAAATGAGTGACCATGAATTTAGAGTGGCATCAGTCTACCCAGCTGAATGATTTTTCTTCAGCAGTGCTCCACAACCTGCCTGGATGCAGAAAATCAACCATTTGAATTGATCTAGGGTTAAGGTTTTGCTAGGTAGGTACTATGAAAAGAAAATCGGTCAAGGACCTTGAGAATGTTAATAAGATAGTGGTTGAATGGACTAGAAGAGTCCTTCTCAGAAGCCACAAGAAACTTGTTCAGTGTAGCATGACAACATACTCGAGGCCCCCAGATTAAGTCCTAGGTCTACCATTTGCGGAGATTCTCCTCTTGGTAATTTTCTATTTTTACTGAACTGAGGAAGGAAGAGAAAGGAGTCATGATAGTGAGCTTCACTTACTCATTTATTCAACCAGTGCTTAATGAGGGTCCACAATGTGCCTGGCACTTCAGGTCGTGGCGATATAGCAGTGAACAAAACAAAGTTCTTGCTTTTGTGGGATTACATGCTAGTTGGGGAGGCAGAAAATAAACAAATAAATGAATAAATATGATATGTCAGGGGATGATAAGTGTTATGAAGAAGAATAAAGAAGGATAAGAGAATAGAGAGTGACATATTGAGGAAGGGAGTGCTGTTCTAGACAATGTGATCAGGGACAGCCTTCTAAGAAGATAACATTTGATCAGAGGCCTGCTTGGAGAGAGAGACCATGTAGAGGAGAATTCTAGGCAGATAGAAAAGTAAACACAAAGGTCCTATGGTGAGAATATGCTTAGAATGTTTAAGGAACAAGGAAGCCATTGTTACTAGAGAAACATTAGCAAGGGGGAAGAGACTCATAGGATATGAAGGCAGATGGGTAGCTAGGAACAGTATCATGTAATGCTCTGTATGCCAGTAGAAGACCTTTGGCTTTTCTTCTGAGTGAAATAATTATTCTATTTGTTTAGTTTTTTTGTTATTTGTTTTGTTTTGTTTTTTGAATGACAAATGGCTCTCACACATTTCTGTATATAAAACCCCAGTCAAGTTGTTTGACATCAGTCTTTTGAGTCCTTAAAGAACTAGGTGTGCCCAGAGATCTGACTGTTGGCAGTCAGTGGAGGGGACAATAAGGCCAGTTTCTCTGTCTAGCCTAGGTACTCTTCTCCCCTATGTCCAGATTTCTCACCTTTTCTGTTCTCATTGGTTGTAAACTTTAGTCATTATGTCACTTTTGTCTCCAACTAGCCCTGAGAGACCAGGACATACAGATTTGGGGAGTAACTGAGGAAGCAGATTGCAAGGCTAGGTGGATGCGGTCATTGTGAGATGTGGAATTTCAGCAGTTCTAGGTGGCGACCTGAGCCAGGATGAGATTTTGGAAACAGACGGTTGAAGTGGAGTGGAGAAGAAACAGGCATAACTCACCTACTCTTGATAAATGTTTAAAACTAACAACACTTTTTTATTTTTATTTATTTATTTATTTTTGTGGTACGCGGGCCCCTCTCACTGTTGTGGCCTCTCCTGTTGCGGAGCACACGCTCCGTTCGCGCAGGCTTAGCGGCCATGGCTCACAGCCCAGCCGCTCCGTGGCATGTGGGATCCTCCTGGACCGGGGCACGAACCCGTGTCCCCTGCATCGGCAGGTGGACTCTCAACTACTGCGCCACCAGGGAAGCCCAACAATTTTTTAAAAAGTCAAGTTTATTGAGGTATAATTTATATACAATAAAATTCACTCTTTTTGACTGTACAGTTCTAAGTTTTCACAAATGTATTGTACTAGTCCAGGTTATCCTTAAAGCCGATGCCAATGTGAGATTAAACATACAAGGTTTTTTGTTGTTTTTTCTGCAGTGCGCAACATATGGAATTTCCCCAGTCAGGGATCAAACCCATGCCCCCTGTGTTGGAAGTGCAGAATCTTAACCACTGGACCACCAGGGAAGTCCAAGGAGTTTTTTTTTTTTTTTTAGGACAACGCTTGTGATAGTAATGAGAAGGGAGCCAGGCAAGGGTGGGAGAGCTCTCTGATAACAATGCAAGCCTGATCCTGAGTGAAAAGAGAAGGAAAAGAGGTTGGGAGTGTCCTTGAATGCTAGGAAATCTAAGGAAAGATCAGTAAGCAAGGCCTTTGGGAATCTTTGAGCTAAAGTTGACCTTCTAAGGACCTTTCCCCAATAGACCTGCCTTAGTACCCTTGCTGTGCCCAGTTGTTGTCTGAGAATAGCCCATTGAAATGTAGCATTGGTTCAAATATGGTGATGGATTTCTGGGTCCAGTAGCTAGGGCTTTGGTCAATTATGTTCCCTGTTGTTGAAAGTGTGCAAGGCACACTCATGTGTCCATCACAAGTATAAAGTCATGTACCTGCCACAATCAAAATATAAACTATTTCCAACACCCCATAAACTGACATAACTTTTGAAGTCCTGTTTTCCTTTATTTTCTAACCACAAGTATTTTCATTATCTCCAAAGTCCTTCAGCAAATTGCTTGGTAAATTTCTGGGACCAGTTATCATAGTGGATCTCAACAGCTTAATATATGGTTTCCATTAATAACTGAATTCATCATGCCAAAGTGGCAGCTTTTCACTCCCACTGGGCAGTTCAAGGATCAGAATCTTAGTAATATATAATTATAATATAATATATATAATAATATATAATATACAATCCCTTTCGGTATGGTGAACTCTCACACCAGTTAGTCATTGGCTTCCACAGGGATGAAAGTCATTTAACCTTCCAGACATCTCTGGATGAGACAGCTAATGTCAATTGTCAAGAGAAGTGCAGATGTGGACTTCCCTGGTGCTACAGTGGTTAAGAATCCGCCTGCCAATGCAGGGGACACGGGTTCGAGCCCTGGTCCGGGAAGATCCCACATGCCACAGAGCAACTAAGCCCATGCACCACAACTACTGAGCCTGCACTCTAGAGCCCAGCTGACACAACTACTGAGCCTGTGTGCTGCAACTACTGAAGACCGTACACCCTAGAGCCTGTGCTGTGCAACAAGAGAAGCCACCACAATGAGAAGCTAGCGCACCGCATTGAAGAGTAGCTCCCGCTTGCTGCGACTAGAGAAAGCCCGCACGCAGCAACGAAGACCCAATGTAGCCAAAAATAAAAAAAAAAAAAAAAAAGAGAAGCGCAGATGTGAGCCATTATCAGCCAACAGCCACAGCAGTTGGGGGATGGTTGTACCAGCCTAGTAAAGAAGATCTGCAACATTATCTGCTGTGCCTAGTATCACATTCAATTGTCACAAGGTTCTATCAATCCTATTCTCTCAATATCTCTTGTTATATTCTGATTACCATTGGGTTATCCCACCCTCTTTCATCATTTCTTGTCTGGAAAACTGCAAGCCATCATCATCTTTCACCTGGATTATCACAATAGCATCCTAACCAGTCTCCCTCTTTTAGATCTTGTTCAATTCCAATCCATTCTCTACGGAGCAAGTAAAATGATCCATTTAAAACATAAGGTACCTTTTCATGATAAAAACACACAATAAACTAGGAATAGAAGGGAACTCTGCCTATCTGATAAAGGGCATGTATAAAAACCCCCACAGCTTACAGCATTGATAGTGAAAGACTAAATACTTTCCTCTTAAGATCAGGAATAAGACAAGGATGACTGCTCTCATCCTTTCTATTCGACATTGTGTGGGAGGTTTAACCAGGGAAGTTAAGAAAGAAAAAGAAATAAAAGGCATCCAAGTTGGAAAGGAAGAAGTAAACAGTTTCTATTTGCAGATGACATGATCTTGTATAGAAAATCCTACAGAATCCACACACATACACAAAAACTATTAGAACTAATAATTGAATTTGGTAAGGTTGCTGAATACAAGATCAATGTACAAAAATCAGTTGTATTTCCATGCACTAGAAATGAACAAAATTAAAAAAACAATTTCATTTATAATAGCATCAAGAATGATAAAATACTTAGGAGTAAATTTAACAAAAGAAATGAGTGTAACTGAAACTACAAAACATGGTTGAAAGAAGTTGAAGGAGAACCAAGTAAATGGAAAGACATCGTGTGTTCATGGATCATAAAACAATCTGTTAAGATAGCAATGCTCCCCAAATTGATCTCAGATTAAATGAAATCTCTATTAAAAAAAGCCCAGCTGGTTTCTCTGTAGAAACTGACAAGTTGATCCTAAAATTCATATGGAATTCAGGGGATTCAGAATAGCCAAACCAATTTTTAAAAAGAAAACAATGTTGGAGGACTTACATTTACCAATTTCAAAACCTGCTACAAAGCTACAGTAACTAAGACAGTGTGGAGCTGGCATAAGGATAGACATATAGATAAATGAATAGAATTGAGAGTTCAGCAATAAACCCTCACGTCTATGGTCAATTGATTTTCTTTCTTTTTCTTTTTCTTTTTTTTTTTTTTTGCGTTATGCGGGCCTCTCACTGTTGTGGCCTCTCCCGTTGTGGAGCACAGGCTCCGGGTGCTCAGGCTCAACGGCCATGGCTCACGGGCCCAGCCGCTCCGCGGCATGTGGGATCTTCCTGGACCCGTGTCCCCCGCATCAGCAGGTGGACTCTCAACAACTGCGCCACCAGGGAAGCCCTTTTTTTTCATTTTTTAATGACAATTCTTTTTTGTTTGGCTGCGTTGGGTCTTCATTGACGTGAGCAGGCTTTCTCTAGTTGCGGGGAGCAGGGGCTACTCTTCGTTGTGGTGCGTGGGCTTCTCATTGCGGTAGCTTCTCTTGTTGCAGAGCACAGGCTCTAGGCACATGGGCTTCAGTAGTTGCAGCACGCAGGCTCAGTAGTTGTGGCTCACGGGCTCTAGAGCACAGGCTCGGTAGTTGTGATGCACGAGTTTCATTGCTCCGTGGCATGTGGGATCTTTCCAGACCAGGGCTCGAACCCGTGTCCCCTGCATTGGCAGGTGGATTCTTAACCACTGCGCCACCAGGGAAGTCCCTATTGTTTTCTTTCTAATTTTACAAGCAATATATGTTCACTGCAGACAACTAGAAATACATAAAAGCATAAAGTAAAAAATAACAATCACCCATAATCCTCACCCCCCAGAGATAACCACCAAGCACTTAAAAAAAATTATTTATTTATTTTGGCTGCACGGGGTCTTAGTTGTGGCATGTGGGATCTTTAGTTGCAGCATGCAGACTCTTAGTTGCAGCACACATGCAGGATCTAGTTCCCCGACCAGGGATTGAACCCGGGCCCCCTGCACTGGGAGTGCGGAGTCCTACCCACTGGACCACCAGGAAAGTCCCACCACCTTTAGCATTTTGATGTATATCCTCTCAGTGTCCATGCATTTTATTTTTAATTGAAGTATGTTGTATGGTCAATTGATTTTCAACAGAGATGCCAGGACAATTCAAAGGGAAAAGCAGAGTCTTTTCAACAAATGGTGCAGGACAACTCTTTATTGCACGCAAAAGAATGAAGGTGGACCTCTCCCTCACACCATATACAAAAGTCAGCTCAAAATGGACCAAAGGCATAAATATGAGAGCCAAAACTATAACATTTTAAAAGAAAACATAGGGAATTCCTTGGCGGTCCAGTGGTTAGGACTTAGTGCTTTCAGTGCTGGGGCCCAGGTTCAATTGCTGGTGACAGAACTAAGATCCTGCAAGCCATGCAGCCAAAAAAAAAAGAAAGAAAGAAAGAAAAAATAGGCACAAATTTTCATGACTTTGCGTTAGGTAATGGCTTCTTAGATACAACACCAAAAGCACAAGTGGCAAAATAAAAAATAGATAAATTGGACTTCATCAAAATTTAAAACTTTTGTGCTTCAAGTGACACCGTTAAGAAAGTGAAAATAATTAGCAATGATGAGCTTTTCATGTGCCTTTTGGCCATCTGTATGCAGATGATGTATTATTGACAGTTTACATAATCCAGATCTATGCATCATCGTGGTGGGTCATGTGGCCCCTTACGAGATCAGGAAGGAATGCTATCTTTTAAGGAGTTGTCTTGTTTATGGTAGGAGAATTTTGCTCTTTAGGTTGAATAAGTCTTTCTGTCATTGGGGGAGATTTGGTGATGCATAATGCAGGTACACAATGCACAGGGTGGGGAGAGAGGAGGCCGAAGTGCAGAGATTTTTTTGTTTATATTTCTCTTGTCATGCCATAAAAATATGACTTTTATTTCACAGTACATTTTAGTATCATGATGAAATCATAGATTATATATTTGATTTGGTTCAACTCATTGAAGTTATTATTCTTTTCAATACTCAAATTATCCTGTTTTTGGCTAGTGGGAATCCCTTTCTAGTTGGCTCCTGTATCATTTTGATGTACCACCAGTAGTCTTTGATAACTTTCTTGCTTTTGGGCACAACAAGATATTTCAGGCTCATCTTGACATTTCTTGTCCCAGGCCTGAGAATCAGCCACTTATCCAAGGACCTCTAGATCCTTTATTTTTATTTATTTATTTATTTTGGCCATGCTGCAGAGCTTGCAGGATCTTAGTTCCCTGACCAGGGATCTAACCCACGCCCTCAGTAGTGAAAGAGCAGAGTCCTAACCACTGGACCACCAGGGAATTCCCTCTAGATCCATTTTAATGAGAAATGGTATTTAGACACCACAATCTTGGTATCAGAGGGAACTAACTGCTACTGTTAGAACATACCTCATTTTTAAAAAAGATCCTGAGTTGTTAGTACATGGTTTGGATAATATCACTGTTCTCCTCACATGGTTACGTTAAAGACTAGAGAATGGAGACTTTCCAATTAAGCAATCTATTTCACATAGCCTGAATTTATTAACCAGAAGCTCACTATTGTTTTTCTCTTTTTCATTTCTCCTGAGAAATAAAAATTTGAGCTGGAAATGAGGAGTAGCGAAGAAAAGTGTTTTGATGAAAAAGCTTGCTTTTAGGTTTCAACAGAAAATTTATTGTAGAATTACCAGAGACAAGATGGAATTTCTCATATTAGCCAAAGAAATATATAACCTTGAAATGCAGAGGAGATAGAAAACATCTCAGTGGTTCCTTCAGGAAGAGGGATATGGAAGAAAAGGTGTGTCAGCAAGTTATAGGAAGTACCTACTACTTCATTTTGGTGCCCAGTCCAGAAGTGCTCAATTATTCTGCAGTCATTGCATATACTAGTTTGGCAAGCAAATTAATAGAGAATAAAAGAACAGGTGAATAGCCTATTTACACATGAGAATAGAACTGAACTCAAAATTCACAGTCCACCAGTGTCTTTACTTCCCTCAAAACTTAAAGCTTCTTGAATCTTGGTTGAGGACTACTCTCCATCTAAAACATGCATTGGTTTTGACCTTTATCTAATACTCATGGATTTATTTTGGTTAAGAAAAGAGATGAACGCTGGCTGAACATTTTGTGATCTGGATTACATTTCCTCTAGGGGTCAGTTTCAGGGCTTCCAGGGAGTTGGGTTTAGCCAGAGAATCACACCTCAAACAGGATGTTTTTCCAACTGGGTCTTTTTTCACAAAGCACTTTTCAAAGACAGTTGCTTATCTCAAAAGCAGTAGTTCACAACCTTGGCTGCTCATTAGAATAACCTGAGGAGTTTTTAAAATGATACCATGCCTAGGACTTCCCTGGTGGTGCAGTGGTTAAGAATCCACCTGCCAATGCAGGGAACATGGGTTCGATTCCTGGTCCGGGAAGATCCTACATGTCGCGGAGCAACTAAGCTTGCGCGCCACAGCTACTGAGCCTGCGCTCTAGAGCCTGTGCTCTGCAACAAGAGAAGCCACCACAATGAGAAGCCCGCATACCACAACAGAGTAGCCTCTGCTCACCACAACTAGAGAAAGCCCGCTCGCAGCAACAAAGACCCAATGCAGCCAAAAAATAAATAAATTTAATAAATAAGTAAATAAAATAAAAAATAAAAACCCTTCCCCCGAAAGCCACTGGGGAGTTTGGGTCTTTAAAAATAATAATTCAAAATAAATAAAACAATACTATGCCTAACCCCCAGAGACACTGATTAAATTGTTTTGGGATAGGGCACCGGCTTCTTAAGTTCTAAAAAGTCCCAGGTGATTCTAATGTGCAGCTAGGGATGAGAACTACTGTCCTAAACAGAGTAAAAAACCTGAAGGATTTTGGGTTAAAAAAAAAAGGTACCTTTGATAATAGGACAAAAAAGTTATACACAGAGGACAGTATATTCCAAACTGTTTGATTATATACTCCATCAGAAAGATATTTTAAGTGTATTCCAAATATAGGTATATTTATTTTTATGTAAATTATATATAGCACAAAGTATAAAGTTAAAAGATATAAATATGACAATTTTTTTAAAAAGTTTTCACTTCATTATGAATGGTATAAAAAACTCTTTAATTTCTTTCTATAGAGAGCAATGAAAGAGAGTAGGCTTAATTCTTCCTAAAAATCTTGACTGATTATCTTGTGCAGCAGTAATTTGAAGATCTAGTTCTAATTGAATTTAATCTAGTTCTAATTTGAAGATCTAGTAATTCATTTATATACTTAATTTTAATGTATATTCTAGTTTAAAAAATTAATTAGGAAAAAGATCCATGAGTCCTTTCAGTCCTGACACTAAAAGATGTGAATAACTAAGTGACTGTATTCGCTATCTGTTGCTATGTAACAATAGTGTCATGAATTTAGTAACTTAAAACAGCACACATTTATTATCTCATAGTCCCAGAGAATCAGGAACCAGCGCATGGTTTAGTTGGATCTTCTGTTTCAGGGTCTCACAAAGTTATAATTAGCTTGTTTATCAGGGCTGCCATCTCACCTGAGGCTTGACTGGATAGGGACTCACTTCAAGCTCGTGTGATTGTTGGCAGCATTCAGTTCCTTGCAGGCTGCTAGACTGAGGGCCTCTGTTTCTGGCTGGCTGTCAACAGGAGGCCACCTCAGCTCTTTGCCAGGTGTTCCTCTCCATATGGCAGCTCACAACATGGCAGCTTGTTTCTTTCAAGTCAGCAAAGGAAAGATACTCTCCAAGTAAGACAGTTACAATCTTAGGTAATGCAATCACATACAGATAACCTTTGCCGTATTCTGTTGGTTAGTAGCAAGTTACAGGTCTACACGCACATTCAAAGGGAAGGGATCATATAAGAGGCAAGGATCATGGAGCCCATCTCAGAGTCTGTCCACCACAGTAACTAAATACCTAAATACACAAGTGAAAGAGGGAAAAGGGAAAGCTATTTTTCATGGTAACAGGTGTCGACTGAAAAAAAATGCACAACCTAAAAATTGAGAATTATGTTTTATTTGGTGGTTTTTCTAAGGACCTCAACCCTGGGAGGCAGCCTCTCAGATAACTCTGAGGGACTACTCCAAAGAGGTAAGGGAGGAGCCGGGATATATAGGAGTTTTTGCAACAACGACCAGGTAGTGAAAACATCAAAGATCACTGTTAATTAAAGAAAACCAGATATCTCAAGTAAATGAATTTAGCGCTTTTCTATGTATGGGAAGATGCAAGAGTCTGGGCTCACTGAAATCATTCCTCTGATATTCATCTTAGCTATCTAGAGCCGGTATCCTGTTCTTTCCCATCCTGAGTCCACTCAGGGTGCACCCCTGGGGTGGCTGCAGTGGCTGAGGGCCGGGCAGCAGGGAGCCCATCTGTCTCCATCCTGAGTTCCCACAGGGCTCACCTTTGGGGGTGGCTGCTGAGACGGCTGCAGCACCCTTTGTTGACTGACAGGGCGGGCAACATTTCTCATTCACACAGGCCAACTTATCAACGTAGAAAGAATAGTAGACAGGAAATCATTATTTTCCAACCACCTTAGCAATAAATGATATAAATAAGAATAATCAATGGAATAAGCATATAAAAATATGTTGGAGAACAGGACATTTACATAGTCTCAAAGTATCTCCTCATAGACTTTTGCTTCCAACCATAATTTAGCTTCTGGCATAAAAAAAATTCTAAAAATATGAAGAAAATATTTGAAACAACTTTCAGATGTTAGAAAACAGGCAGAACAGGAGAGTTATCCTTGAGAGAAAGGAAACAAATGTGGTGAGTTCTATAATTGCCCCAGCTTACTTCATGGAGTGCATTCCCTGCCACAGTTCAAGGAGGGAGAACTCAGAGTTCAGCATTCTCCCTGAGTTGAGGAGACAAAGTTGAGAATTTGAGGAGGCCAAGTTGGACAGAATTTTCAGGGTAAAGTACCAGAGAGGAGAGAGCAGCACAAAGAAGAAGGAGCTGAAAAGGGTAAGCAATTTGGAGGTCTTCAGAAGGTTCTCCTCATGTCTTCATCTGGGTACTGATCAGTACATGTGCATAAGAAAACTATCCAAGTCTTGGGAAAATAAGTGGAAAAATTCTGGCCTCACTTAGCCTAGAAACGTTTCATGTCCCCCAAAGCCAGAATACATCATCAGGTAGTGTACCCAGAAGAGTATTGCTTCACTTGTGTGGCAAAATTAGCCCTAGACTAAAAGTTGCTCTGGTCCCAAGTAACAAAGCTTAAAAGCAAGCCTTGAAAGGATCAAACTATTTCTTGGAAAAAAGCTCAAGAATATTTATAGGAATGCAAAAAATATCCAGCACCCAATAATTGACAAAGTTAAGGCATCCAACCAAAAATTACCAGTCATGTAAAGAAGCAAAGAATATAACCTATAATGAGGAGGAAAATCAATCAGTAAGCAACAGATCCAGAAATGACACAAATGATAGAATTAATAGACAAGGACATTAAAATTATTATAAATACATTTTGTATGTTCAAAAAAGTAGAAGGAAGCATGAGCATGTTAAAGAAAAACACAGAAGATATAAAAAAGTCCCAATAAACTTCTAGAGGCAAAAAAAAGAATGAAATGAAAAAAAATACATTAGATGAGATTAACAGCAGATATTGCAAGTCAGTTGACCTGAAGACATAGCGATAGAAAATAGCCAAAAGGAAAAACAGAGAGAAAAAAGGCTGGAGAAATAATGGCCACAAGCACAAGCTGGAGATCACAAGAATGCCTTGAAACCCGGGCCAGTTCTCATTGTCTCTGACCTTGATGGCATGTGTATCCTGCAGAAACCTTGAACAACACTGTCAACTCATTTGACCTAATTGACATTTATAGAACTCTAAACTCAACAGACTATAGATCAGCAGAATAGATATTGTTTTCAAGTGCACATAGAATATTTACCAAAGTAGACTATATTCTGGGCTTTAAAACAAGTCTCAATAAATGTAAAATGATTCTTATCATATGAAATATGTTCTCTGACCATAAATAAAATTAAATTAGAAATCAATAGAAGGAATGTAGAAAATTCTCTATTTGTTAATTAACACATTTCTAAGTAACACATTGTCCAAAGAACTCAGAAGGGGACTTCCTTGGTGGCGCAGTGGTTAAGAATCTGCCTGCCAATGCAGGGGACATGGGTTCGAGCCCTGGTCCGGGAAGATCCCACATGCTGCGGAGCAACTAAGCCCATGTGCCACAACTACTGAGCCTGTGCTCTAGAGCCCGCGAGCCACAACTACTGAGCCCACATGCCACAACTACTGAAACCCATGTGCTGAGAGCCCATGCTCTGCAACAAGAGAAGCCACCACAATGAGAAGCCCGCGCACCGCAACCAAGAGCAGCTCCCAGCTCGTGCGCACAGCAACAAAGACCCAACGCAGCCAAAAATAAATCAATACATAAATCTATAAAAAAAAAAAAGAACTCAAAAGGGAAATTAGAAAACAATTTGGACTTAATGAAAATGAAAACAGAACATATCAACATGATATCAATACGTGTGAGATACAGGTAAAGCATTCCATATGGGGAAGTTTATAGCATAAATGTGTGTATTAGAAAGAGAAAAGCTCTCAATGACCCAGGCTTCCACCTTAAGAAAGTAGAAAAAAAACCCAAATGAAACCCAAAGTAAGCAGAAAAAAGGAAATAAGTAAAATAAGAGCATGTGGGACTTCCCGGGTGGTCCCGTGATAAAGAATCCGTCTTACAATGCAGGGGACGCGGGTTCGATCCCTGGTCAGGGAACTAAGATCCCACATGCTGCAGGGCAACTAAGCCCGTGTGCCACAACTACTAAGCTCACGTGCCTCAACTAGAGAGCCTGTGTGCTGCAAACTACAGAGCCCACACACCCTGGAGCCTGCACGCCACAACTAGAGAAGAGCAAACCCACGCACCACAACTAGAGAGAAGCCCACGTGCTGAAATGAAGAGCCTGTGCACCGCAGTGAAAGATCCCACATGCCTCAACGAAGATCCCGCGTGCTGCAACTAAGACCCGACGCAGCCAAAAATAAATAATAAAATTAAAAAAAAAAAATCTTAAAAAAGAGCATAAATCAATGAAATAAAAACAGAAAAACCACAGAAAACTGATGAAACTAGAACTGATTATTTAAGATCAATAAAACTGATATGACTTTAGGCAAAGTGATCAGGAAAAAATAAGGTATAAATTACCAATATCAGGAATGAGAGAGAAGACATCATTACAGTTCTTATAGACATTATAATCATAATACTGTATGGAGATAGTATGAACAACTTTATGCAAAATTTTTGACAACTTAGATGAGATGTATAAATTCTCTGAAACACATAAACTACCAAACCTCACTCAAAAAAAAACATAACGGGACTTCCCTGGTGGTCCAGTGTTTAAGACTCCGGGCTTCCACTGCAGGGGCCACAGATTGGACCCCTGGTCGTGGAACTAAGATCCTGCATGCTGCTCGGTACTGCCAAAAAAAGAGAAACAACCTGAATAGTTGTGTATCTATTTTAAAAACTCAACTTTTAGTTAAAAACATTTCCCACAAAAGGAACTCCAGTCCCAAATGGCTTAACTTATAAATTCTATCAAACATTTAAAGAAGAAATAATACTAATTCACAAACAGTACACAAAGTCTTCAAGAAAATTCTTCCCAACTCAGTCTATGAGACCAGCATTATCACACCGATGCCCAGACTAGACACTCATTATGTCTCCTATAGCTGTGTTTGTTTTACCAAACCAATATTGCATCAAAGTTCATGCATTGGACTTGGTTATGCCTCTTTAGTGTATTCATATCTAGAAAAATTCTTCTACCCTTTTTTTTCTCTCTCATGACATCAATTCTTTGAAGAGACTCATTAGTTACCTCATAAATGTCCTATGTTCTGGATTGTCTATATGTGTCTTAATGGTGTAATGTATCTTGTTTGTTTGTTTGTTTGTTTTGGCCACCTTGTGTGGCTTGCGAGATCTTAGTTCCCTGACCAGGGATTGAACCTGCACCCTGGACAGTGAAAGCACAGAGTTCTAACCACTGGACAGCCAGGGAATTCCCTATCTTGCTCTTATATTTCCTGTAACTAAAAGTTAGGGCTGAAAATTTGCTTAAATTCAATTAAACATTTAGGCAAGAATATTTCATAGGTTTTGCTGTGCACTTCATACTGTATCACATCATGAGGCTAATCATGCTAGTTTATTCCATTAATCGGGCTTGGTTAAGTTAATGACTCCCAGATCTCTAAATCGTCAAGATTGGTTTTTCTCTGTGCAATTAGCAACAAGATAACTTGTGGGTGATACTTTGGCACAGTGCAAATATCTTGTTCCCCAAAAGCCTTTCACTCAAGGATTTCAGCATCCACTGATTTCTTTTTCCATGCCTTAACCAATTATTTTACGAGGAGTAGAAAAATGGCAATTTGTTAATCCTATCAATATTACCTTTTTACCTTCCCTGTAAAGAAAGGCTTCCCCTCTTCCACTGGGGATTAAACATAGCTCCTCCTAAAAAGGCAGGGTAAATGCTTAATTTCATTTAGTTGCCAGTTTTCAGAATATTGTATATACAAGCTTATTTTCAATTAGCTCTCTCTCTTTTTCTGTCTCTCTCTGAGAGTCACTATGGACTTTTTAATTTTATTTACTCAAATATTTAAAAAACACAGTCATTATTCTTTTTTTAAAAATTTATTTTATTGGGACTTCCCTGGTGGTCCAGTGGTTAAGACTCCGTGCTTCCACTGCAGGGGGCACAGGTTCGATCCCTGGTCGGGGAACTAAGATCCTATGTGTCTGAGTGGTGCAGCAAAAAAAAAAAAAAAAAAAAAAAAAAAAATATATATATATATATATATATAACTGAAGTATAGTTGATTTACAATGTTGTGTTAATTTCTGCAGTACAGCAAAGTGATTCAGTTATACGTATATATATTCTTTTCCATCATGGTTTATTACAGGATATTGAATATAGTTCCTTATGATATACAGTAGGACTTTGTTGTTTCACAGTCATTATTCTTTTTGACTCTCAAATAATCCCAAAGTTGGTCAATGAGAATTCCTTCAAACTGGCTCCTTGTGTTTATGATATGTCTCCATTAGTCTTTGAGAGCTTCCTTGTTTTCTGGCATGATAAGATATCCTTGGTTTACCTTGTACTCTACTTGCCTCATACCTTTCATAAGCTATTTCTTTAAGGAACTGTGGCTAGTTTTAGTGAAAAATAATAATTAGTGGTCACAGTACAGGCTGCACTGATTACTATCAGGGTTTTTCTTCATTTGGATTCCCCTGAAAGCAGACCCTGAGACAAGGGTTTGAGGTCAGGTAATTTCTTTGGAAGATGATCCCCAGAAATACAAATCAAGAAGTGGGGAAATGAATCAGGGAAGGGAAAAAAGCCAATAAAGCGTGTATTAATGAACAAATTACTACTGTGAGCAAATGGGGCTCAATCCTGCTGAGAATCCTCTGAGGAACAACCTAGAATGTGCCCCAGAACTGTCCTACCCAGGGACAGAAATGCTGGGTTATTTACCCACAAACTCTCCTCACTGTTCTAGAACTATCCCTAGATTTTTAAATCCCAGCACTTTCATCAGGAGTTTGAGTTAATAAGTGTGTACTAGAACTATTCACTTCAGGTGAACTCAGAGCAGGTGTAAGAGGATGTGTGGGACAGGGCATTCATAGAATCTACTACAGGTTATTCCTTGCAGGTGCTTTCAAAAGACAGAGCTGGAAAATACATTTTTTTAAAAAAACTGAATTAATGTTAATATTTCCAATTCAAAATGAACATTGCATTTTTTCTTTACCTTAGAATTTAATATTGTATCCCCTTTCTTTTATACTGAAAATCTTGGTTCTTATTAATATTAACATTTATTTGTTTTATTCTATAATATACATTATTAGATTCAACTTGCATTATCAATACGACTACCAACAATTAAATTGTTGAATAATGTTTAAGATTTTTTTGCAGTTTTTTCATCCTTAGAATATACCCCCCTTTCTAACCAAAAAGTAGCATGCTTTATGCTTATTCTGTACCTTGCTTTTTTTCACTTAATATGTCATGGCGCTCACACCCTAAAGTATATTCTTTTTTTTTTTATTGTGGTAAAATATACATAAGATAAAACCGTTTTAATGTGCACAGTTCAGTGGCATTAAGTACATTCACATTGTTGTGCATCCACCTCCAGAACTTTTTAATCTTTTCCAGCTGAAACCTTGTACCCATTAAACAATAGCTCCCAAGTGCCCGTCATCGGATGAATGGATAAAGAAGATGTGGCACATATATACAATGGAATATTACTCAGCCATAAAATGAAACGAAGTTGAGCTATTTGTAATGAGGTGGATAGACCTAGAGTCTGTCATACAGAGTGAAGTAAGTCAGAAAGAAAAAGACAAATACCATATGCTAACACATATATATGGAATTTAAGAAAAAAAAATGTCATGAAGAACCTAGGGGTAAGACAGTAATAAAGACGCAGACCTACTGGAGAACGGACTTGAGGATATGGGGAGGGGGAAGGGTGAGCTGTGACAGGGCGAGAGAGAATCATGGACATATACACACTAACAAACGTAAGGTAGATAGCTAGTGGGAAGCAGCCGCATGGCACAGGGATATTGGCTCGGTGCTTTGTGACAGCCTGGAGGGGTGGGATAGGGAGGGTGGGAGGGAGGGAGACGCAAGAGGGAAGACATATGGGAACATATGTATATGTATAACTGATTCACTTTGTTATAAAGCAGAAACTAACACACCATTGTAAAGCAATTATACCCCAATAAAGATGTTAAAAAAAAATCTCTTACAAATATATGAATGTCCTTAGGCTTAAAACATTATATACTTTTTTTTCCCATCTAAGAATAAAATACTGTTTACTGAGAAAAAAAACAAAACAAAACAAAAAAAAAACAAAAAAACCCCACAATAGCTCCCCATTCTCCTTTCCCCCCTAGCTCCTGCAACGCCTATGCCACTTTCTGTCTCTATGAATTTGACTACTTTAGGTACATTATTAAGCAGAATCATACAATATTTGTCCCTTTATGCTGGTTTATTTCACTTAGCATAATGTCATCAAGGTGCCTCCATGTAGTAGCCTGTGTCAGAATTTCCTTCCTTTTAAAGGCTGAATACAATTCTACTGTATGCACTTACCGTACTTTGTTTATCCACTCATCTGTCAGTGGACACTTGGGTTTCTTCCACTTTATTTTGTTGTGATTAATGCTGCTATGAAGACAGATCTATGCATATCCATTCAAGTCCTTGCTTTCAATTCTTTTGAGTATATATCCAGAAGTGGAATTGGTAGATCAGCCTCATTCTTTTTTTTTTTTGCTATTAGGGATATTATCACAATGAAAATAACCTCGTGCACACGCTGTGCATATATAGTTTTATATTTTTAGAGGCATGTGGATCACTGTTGGGTTGTTCATCATTCCAATCACCCTGACTCCTTTAGGTTCAGCTCTTTCATACCACTCTCATACTCCACTCAGGGACCCAGGTACATTCTATTGATCTCTAGATCTAACTAGCTAGAAGCTCAAGAAACTTGGGATTCTCTGTAATCATTTATCACTTATATGCCACTCTTGGGAGCACAGGAATCTTGCTACTGCCCCTTGCTGCACTGAGGAGCAAGGAGCTCTGTGAGGTGGGCTCAGATTTATTTGCCCAGCTCTACCACCCAGCCATCTCTGCTCCGGGGCTTGCTGCCTTTGTGGTCTCTACCTAGCAAAGGTTGCAAGGTTTACCTTGTGCTTGGATTTTCTCTAAAACTGAAGTTTCTGTCCTAACCACACCTTATCAGTCAACTTCAGGTACAACATCTCCTGTATCCTCTTTTCTTCCCCTCAACTCTTCTGCCCAACTTCAACATACCCCAAGCTAGTCTTAGTCACAGGAAGCTTGCTTTTATATCACATGCACTTGCAGCTTAAGGTTTTAACTCTCAAAATCTAAGAAACAACTTTTTGGCCTGCTATGTCATTTCTTCCCTGAAGAACTAAGTGAAGCAGTAAGCCTGCTGAATGGTAGAAGAACAAAAAGTACAAAGAAATGCAGAGGAACAGACTCAATTCATTTATTCCTCCACCAATGAGGATTAATCTTTTTAGTAATCCAAGAATCTTCCTGGAGAAAATTGCAATTTTCATAGCCAGGAATTAAGGGCATCCAGGTCTCCTTCTGAGGCTGAGGGGCTTGTACTTTGATTCCAGTGGAGGAGCCCTAGAGGTGTTTCTGCCTTCCTTCTCTGTGCCTGAGCTGAACCAGGCCCAGATGCATACTGGGCAAGGTTTCTAACACATCTGGGCACATCCTAAGACATTCTGCTCCCAGGTCCCCTCTATCTCAGCTCACACAAGGTTCCCTGGGTGGATTGGCAGGAAGAGCATCATGTGGCTGAGCTGAGGACACTATCTGCTTAAGAACGACCAGGTTCTTGGGCTTTCTAGGGCCCGATAAAGTGGACCCTTGCTTTTCCAGGGGCCCCTGTATGTCTCCAGGAAGGGAGCAATGAGAAACCAATTGGAAAGGAAACAGAAGAGACAGAATTTTCTGGCTTTGGAGACAGACAAACCTGAATTCCAGTGCTAGCTGTGTCACTAACCAGTTACTATATAACCACGGGAAAATCAGTTAACCTCTAAGCTTACATCGCTTCATCTATAAAACGGATATGACACTGTTTCCAAAAGGCCCGAATGAGGCTCAAATGAGATAATACCGTTAAAGGGCCTCATAAGCTGTTTGTCCCTGTGCAAACACACGACACTGTTATTGTGAGGACAATTGCTTCCTGTATGGCCAAAGTGGCTAGTGGATTTCCTGCACCTGAAACACGCATCTGCTCAGACGCTGGCTGCTGTGCTGGGTCCCAGGGAAGCCAAGCTGTGTTTCCACCTTCATCCAGTTTGTTTTGTAACTTGGCCCTGCTTCAGCTTGGGCTGGCATTGAACACAGACTGTCCAGGAAGTTCTGCCTGGCCAATCTGGGCCTCCTGAGATAAGGGGTTAGAAAATCATTATCTGGATCCTGTACATCACAGAAAAGAGCTTCTCAGTTCTTGGCTCTTGGCTCTAGCTTTTGAGCTGCCCCATCCCACTCCTGTCCTCACCTCTCTCTGCTTTCTCTGTTTCCTGTCTCTGCTTCCCCTGTTCATGTTGACAAATGTGTTCTTTAGGCTCTGCCCTGGGCTGCGCCTGGCTGAACCATCAGTCATCTATTTAGCCCACCACTTAGTCTCTATAAGGCTGGCCCCAAGAACTTGCTCCTCGAATTTCTCCTGGATCCAGGATCACAGGGCAGCTTTGAAGGAGAGACCACTGGGCTTGGTTCAAGTTGCAGAGGAGAACATGGCAATATTGGTACCACCCCTCAAACCTCACAGGCTGACACACATGCCCACAGACATACACACAATAACACATGTACATTGCACACACATAATTTACATATACAGAGACATGCACATGGATGTGATCACCTATATACATAAATACACACTGACACAAATACCTTAGATCAGAAAGTCTAGGTTGGGTAGGGAAAGTGATTGACTCTGATTCCCTTTTACTCCCCAAAGTCTGAGACAGACAGGTAGAACTTTACACAAAGAAGGACTTGGCATTCTGAGGAATGTGCCTTTTCTGTCTTTAATGACCCCTTTTATTGACTGAGATCACCAAAGTAACAAAAGTTGCCTTTTATTGAATGTGCCTCTGTGTTCAGTACTGCCTTAGCCCCTTTGTATCGATATATGCCATCTCATGGAGTCTCCCCCCTGTTCTATGCAACCTGAATATTCTAGGCCTCACCAGACTATGGGTTCAAAAGAAGCCATCTTAATATTAATGTCCAATCACAGTGTTAATATTAATGTCCAATCACAGTGGTGCTTAGCCAACCATTTGCCATACAGGACCTTAGTCCCCCTCAAAAGTCTCCTCAGACATTCCAGGGAGTACTCAGAGGTGTCTCACAGGTATTGAGGGAAGTTGTTTATATTCTTATCCTCCAAACACCTCTTCAAGGAATCTTCCCATTGCCTGGTACCCTCTGCCAGAATTTTCCAGCAAGCATCCTCCAGCTCTGACCTTGGCACTGTAGTTTGTAGTAGAGGAGGGGAAAAAAGGGAATTATCAGCTCCCTACCTTTGCCACTGAGGCCCCAAAGCTTCCCCAAATGTACCCCAAGTCTCACAAAGACATGATGTATACCATGCTCCAGCCCTTCTGTGGCAGATGCTTTCGGTGCTCTGCCCTTCATCTTAGGGCTTTATCACTAAGTGCTCACTAACAAACTTCCACCTGCCTGCATCTGCATCTCTGCCTGAAGGGCACACAGCCCCTGTATCTGGCAGGCTGGAAATACAGTGGCAGGGGTGGCAGTGGAGGGAATTAATACTCCCTGGAGCAGTCCTCAACAAATGACTGATGGGAATTGGTGTATATAACACCATTCTCTCACCCTTGACATGCAAATCCTGAGGCCTGTATTCAACACAGTTTCCCACAGTTTCTGCATGGCATTAAGCTCCAGTCACCTACAGTGATAGCTGGTTTGATCATTTGTTCATTATGGACCTCCCTCCCTTCCTTTCTCACTCCTCACTTCCCTTCTAGTGTTTCCTGCACCACCTAATAAACTACTTGCTCTTGAATCCCTGTCTCAGGGTCTGTTTCTAGGGGAATTCAAATTAAGGCACCCACTCCAAGGAGATCAGTACCTCTAGCATGTACACGGACTGAGTCCCTGACAGTGCCTCCATTCATCTCCTCTTTCTCCCCAGGAACCTCCTCATATGTGTTAACTCATGCATACACTAGCCCACTAATTCTACCACAGTCCAGACTGAATTCAGTTTGCATTTAACTGGGACTCATGACGTACCTGTAAGAGGAGGGAACTGAGCGTCAGAGAAGGAAAGTGACATGCGTCCTTTGGCTGTATCTGTGCTGAGGTTTGGCATATATGGGCTTAATGGAGAGCTGAGGGGCTATTTATAGCTGCTCCTGGGTGGAAGCTTTGAATGTGGAAACATAGATGGGTTGCTGTTTCGCAATGCTGCCCTTAATCCTAGCAGCATGGTGACGTGAGGCTGGGGCTTTCCAATACTTACTAAAGGCTCAGAGTTCCTTGGTGGCCTAGTGGTTAGGATTCCAGGCTTTCACTGCCGTGGCCTGGGTTCAGTCCCTGGTTGGGGAACTGAGATTCCGCAAGCCGAGCACACCAAAAACAAACAAACAAACAAACAAAAAAAACCGCTACATTGAAAACAAACAAAAAAAGACTTTACTAAAGGCTTGATGGTGACACAGGAAATAAACAGAGAGTAGTAACATGATATTAGACCATCTATCTCACAAATAATAGTCTGTTTTCTTCACCCAAATATATCCATTCCCATTCAGACTTTGAGCTCCCTCAATGCAGCGTTCTGAACATAATCTGTGCCTTCCTGACCTGCCTGAGGCTGGTCTACAGAGTTCCCATCTCCTGAATACCGAAGTGATTATGACTTACCAATGGGGTCACAGACTTACAGTCTCTATCAAAATATATATTGACAATACAGTACATAATCACAATTCACTAGAGACTTCCTTATATAAGACGAGACCTCAATCAGATGTCTGCTTTGCCTTTCTTGATCCAGCTTCTTTGTCAGCTCTGCATACAATGGCCAGGGGTCTCTAAGAGGCTACTCTGGCTCTTCATTTGTCTTGCCTGCAGGTTTGTCTCAGTTTCTCCTCTCCGTCATTGACCAAATGCCTGGATTTTCTAAGCAAAGCTGTAATTGGCTCAGCATTCCTGCCTATTCTATCTTTCATTCACTCTGAGACTTTGAGGAGATTTTACTTTGTAGTACGTGAAGATGACAGAGTAATCTTTTCTACCTGTATAAGGTTTTGACAGGTTAAAGATTTCACCCTAGAAGACACAACTGCACGGCTGGTCAACCAGTGCCATTTGTACTCTTTTCACATTCAGAGCAAGGGCAGGCTTGAGAGTCCACACTGAGTTCTGGGGAGATATCAGAGAGCGCTGAATGCCCTTTAAAAGCACCTGAGGGGCTTCCCTGGTGGCGAAGTGGTTAAGAATCCACCTGCCAGTACAGGGGACATGGGTTCGAGCCCCGTCCAGGAAGATCCCACATGCTGCGGAGCAACTAAGCCCGTGCGCCACAACTACTGAGCCTGCACTCTAGAGCCCGTGAGCCACAACTACTGAGCCTGAGTGCCGCAATTACTGAAGCCCGTGCACCTAGAGCCTGTGCTCCGCCACAAGAGAAGACACAGCAATGAGAAGCACGCGCACTGCACTGAAGAGTAGCCCCCACTCGCCCCAACTAGAGAAAGCCCGCGCACAGCAACCAAGACCCAATGCAGCCAAAAATAAATATAAATAAAATAAATAAATTTATTTTAAAAAAAGCACCTGAGAGCTCTTAACTCTTACCAGCTGTTATTACTCAGAAAATATTGTGGCTGAGGAGTGGCTTACTCTAGATTGGGAAAACTGAGTTTGAAACTTTCCCTGACAACAGAATAGAACAGAGATGAGGAAGCCCAGGGAGACTATTTCTTTAGCTTTACTAAAAAGTCATAGGTCTCAGAGATACCCTTGAACCGTTGACCTTGCTATTGGGCCTACCTTGCTATTGCTGCTGTTGCTAAGTTATAGAAAAAGAAAATTGCCAGAAAGAAAATGTTTGGCTGGTAAGGTCAGAACCATTCAGCCTTGGCAAGTTGAACACATATGTATACATGTGTGAAGTCAGTTATACTCCACCCCCAGGAAAAAACTCCAGCCATATCTTCTCTAAGTCCCTAATTGTTTATATAGTTTTATTAACTTATTTGTTTGATTGAAAAAAATGTCCTGTATTTCTCTTGTGACTGAGTCAGAAAAGGGATGGGTCAGGACATCTGGAAACCACAGCTGGTAAGTCACACCTGCCTTGTTCAGTGTTCTGAAGACCTGGGAGTCAGGAAAAGTCTGGAAGGACTCAATAGAAGGCTTTATCTGGTCGGGCTGACATTTGCAGATTCAACCCTCTGCAGGCCTTCCATTCTTAAAGTTTTTTTAAGGTGCCTAGCATAGTCCTGGTACATAGATGGTGTTCAATAAAATTATTTTTGAAGGAATGGGTGAATGAATTTCAAAAGTAAATCTCTTTCAAAAAGCAAGTGAAGAAAATGGCCAGAGGAGTTTGAAGAGTCAAGTCATTATTTGGTGAAGGAGGACTGGGAATGAGGGAGGTCAAACAAATGGGGTGTGAGAATGTTTTGGAAGCCCTGAAGACCTAGTCGTGGGAGCAGATCCACCCAGAGGTGCTGATTATCCAGTTCTCTGCATTATTTCAGAACAGGCCCAGCATTCAAGGCTTGGCAAAAGTGCATGCTGTCTCTTAACCAGAGTCTGTAAAGGCCCCTTAAGATCTTTGAATCTATGTCTTCAGGGCACAAGAAGGCCATCCTTAGAGTATAATGGTTAGAGTGTTAGAGGAGAGGTTTTCAAGGCAGACAATTCGCTCCAATACACTTTAGCCCTGGTAACTAATGCTCTCGGCTGTCTGGTAAGCCTTTCTATTCCCTTTGCTCCTCTTGCCATAGGACATATAATTTGACCATGGCCTGTCAGAGTATTGCATCTCTCTGCGTCAGTGATTGGTCCACAGGGGACAGGTGACACAAGTAAAACTAATCAGAGTCCTTTTTCGGCTTTATATATAGAAGAGGAAACTTCTTTTTGGTTGCAGGTTCTTATCTGAGATAACGTAAGCTTGGGGCTGCCGGCTACCAGGTTTCCTACAGTGCAGAGAGCATGACAGCTGTAGGAGAGAAACCAAGTGAGTGAACGAGTACTGAATAATACAAGTACCTAGCACTTAACAGGTACTTTAAAAATGTTAGTTTCCCTTCACCATAAGCCTTGGAAATTCAGTCCTCAGTCAAAAACCTTTTAGGCCTTTAGTTTTTTGAATAGCAAATGGTCCCTCTTGGGCCTCTACTCTAACTATAGTCTCTATTTTTTATTCTCCCCAACCAGGGAGCTCAGAGGAAATGTTGGCAGAGCAAGTCTAGCAGGGAAGTTTCATGCAACTGAAGACAGAAATAATAAACAAGAAGACATAGACTCTGTCCTCAAGGAGTTGATACTGTTTTAAAAAATTTATTTTATTTTTTTATATTTGGCTGTGCTGGGTCTTCGTTTCTCTGCGAGGGCTTTCTCTAGTTGCGGCAAGCGGGGGCCACTCTTCATCGCGGTGCGCGGGCCTCTCACTATCGCGGCCTCTCTTGTTGCAAAGCACAGGCTCCAGACGCGCAGGCTCAGTAGTTGTGGCTCACGGGCCTAGTTGCTCCACAGCATGTGGGATCCTGTTGCTCCGCAGCATGTGGGCTCGAACCCGTGTCCCCTGCATTGGCAGGCAGATTCTCAACCACTGCGCCACCAGATAAGCCCCCTGGCAGGAGTTCTTTAGACCCAACCAAGTTGTCAATTACTTGCTGCGCAGTCTTAATTTGGATGTTTGGTGGTCGTCTGGGTGGATCTTTTCAAGTCCACGGAGATAGAGCAATAGGAGAATGAGAAAGACTGAGGGGGAAAAGCCTTGGCCTCAGTGCGCTTCTTCACGGCCAGAGAACTGGTCTCTGACATATCCTGCAGGCGACGTCAGCTGCCACTTAGCGGGCTACTTGAATCTACATGGCTCAGGATACGTCCCAGCCACCCTTCAGAGGGGAGCCATAGCCCAATAGGTGGATCAAGATTATGACCTTTGAGGCCTCGCATTTGGTGCCAGAAAAGATGTTGCAGGAAAGAGAGTGGGGTGCGAGAAGATGGTCACATCCCAAGTCATGTCTGAGTCCCTGGGATGGCCGCCAAGTGTGGGTTCTTGGCTTTGTGCAGGCAAGAATTCAAGAGCAAGACATAGTAAAGTGAAAGAAAGTTTATTCAGGGAGATACACACTCCATAGACAGAGTGTGGGCCATCTTGGAAGACAAGAGGCCAAGGAGTTGATACTTTAGGGAGGGAAAAAGTCACTAGCACAGATAATGACAACACAATATGCAAATGCAATGACAGAATTGTGCACTGGAGGCTGTAGGTAAGATGGGTGAAACCTCATGGAGAGATGCAGGGCAACGGAATGAAACTGCAGTCTTCATGAGCTGTTGCTTCATCTACAGGGTCAGCACAGATAAGTTCTCTAGGTAGCTGGTTCTGGTACCGCATGTAAGTGCCCAGCTTCTGTGCTGCAGTAAAGATTGCTGCAGTGTTGACTCTTGCTAATGGGGACTTCTGAACTTTCTGTACAAACACTGATTTGCCAGAAGACAGAGCTAGGAGACCTGGACATCCCAGGACTTCTATCCTAAAAGAGCTATGGCTCCTAGGGAGGAGGGGAAGACTGGGGGATCTGGTGGCAGGGCTGAAAGTAGAACCAGGCAGGAGACAACAGTGGCTGGAGAGCAGGTGTGGGCAGCCTGGAAGAAATGCAGACATTTGTGCAACAGCTGCAGAGGCCCCATCCATTCATCTGTCCTATCAGTGGGGGAGAATCTTCACTATCTTCACTAAGGAGTATGACAGAAACTGCGTACAGCTCTGCCCTGCCCAGAAGAAGGACTAGTCTGTAAACATCTGAGAAAATGCTCAGCTTCAATAGTGCTTAAAAAAAAACCACAAAATAAAGCAACACTGAGATACCATGTTTTCTCTTTCAAATTGGTCTTCCTTTTCTTAGATGGATGAGGGCATGCAGGAACTCCCAGTCACTGCAGGTGAAAGTGTAGGTTGATGCTTTTTCTGGAAAGCAATTGGCCTTAAAATGCTCATATCATTTGACCCGATGATTTCACTTACCTGTCCATTCTAAGAAGAGAAATTGACATATGGAGGCCATAATAGACATCCTTGGGGGGTGTATTCTCAGCTCACAGTGATTCACTCATCTCTGAGAACAGAGGGACCTATTTGTGTTATCACCCTCCTTAATTCAGCCTCAGAAGAGGGACCTTGATCCACTGGCCACTGTTCACTGGACCAGGGTAGACACCTGACCAAACTAGGTCAATTATATTGTCTTTCTTACTTAGGAATTCCGGTTTAGGCTGATATCTTGAATGGAAGTAGTGTAAAAATTCTGGAACTGTGTCAAGGCTATTATCCTCCAGATGAACTGAAAAACAGAGAACACCAGTCTACAGACAGAGGAGAATGAGGCAGAGCTGTGGAGAGAAGTAGAGATAAGAGACATAGACAAAACATTCCTGGACCATTACATTGCACATTCTAGTTGCTTTCTGCATTCCTGCCTTTTTATTCTGAGAAACACGGTATTCTTATGACAGCTTATATATTTCCCTTAAGCTAACTAGGTGGGTTTCAATTACTTGCATTCAAAAGCTTACTGTAGCTTTACAGTTAAGGGGATGGTTGAGTAAACGTACATTTTTTCTACAGTAGATTATCAAACTACCATTAAGGGCTATTTAATGAGGGCTATTTAATGACACGTAAAATGCTCAACTGACAATGATAAGTAAAATTATCAGGATATACAATTTTCTGTGCATAGAAAAAAGTTTGCAAACACACAAAACTTTTAGCAGTGGTTACCCACTGGAGTGGGTACCCTGGAGTAAACTTTCATTTTTTACTTCATACACTTTGGTTTCATTTGAATTTATACTTGGAGCATTGCTTATATAACTAAGGTTATATGAGAAGCATTTTCCATACTGCTATACAAATACTTTGTAAATGCTATTATTTTAATGGTTGTATAATATTGTGTTTTGAGAGGATATCATACTTTATTAAATCACTTCTCACTATTGTTTTCAATAATTTTTACTATTTTAAGCAATGCTGTGGCAAACATCTTTAATGCATAAAGTTTCTTTTTTCTATATTTTGGATATTTGCCTAGGATCCTTTTTTAAATAAATTTATTTATTTATTTATTTATGTTTGGCTGCATTGGGTCTTTGTTGCTGTGCTTGGGCTTTCTCTAGTTGCGGCAAGCAGGGGTACTCTTTGTTGCGGTGGGCGGGCTTCTCATTGCAGTGGCTTCTCTTGTTGCAGAGCACTGGCTCTAGGCGCGCGGGCTCAGTAGTTGTGGCTCGTGGGCTCTAGAGCGCAGGCTCAGTAGTTGTGACATGTGGGCTTAGTTGCTCCGTGGCATGTGGGATCTTCCCGGAACAGGGCTAGAACCCGTGTCCCCTGCATTGGCAGGCAGATTCTTAACCACTGCACCACCAGGGAAGTCCCTGCCTAGAATCTTTTTTCAGAAGTGGAGTCATTAGAGTGGAACATTTCTATGGTTCATGAGTAATTTTGGTCACGATGCTTACTCTGAAGGCTGTGCCTACTTCCTTGCCACCTGAAACACAGGTGAATGCCCAGGTCTAACTAACATATTGTCTCTACAGCCAGCCTTCTTGCAAATCTAATGGGTTAAAAAAACACTAGCACATCTCTTTGTTTTAATTTACGGTTCTTTGGCTGCTAATAAGTTAGAACATTTTTCATGTTTGTTAACTGCTTTAATTTCATCCTTTGTGAATTATGTGTTCCCTGTCCTCTGCTCCTTCATTCATTGGAAATGCCGATATTCATATAGACTTGTATGGAATCTTTATGAAACTGAGGTAAAAATCTGGTGTTTAAAACCATGTGAAAATGTGTGCAGAGAAAAATTAACAGCATTCAGGCCAAAGTTACTCTTTATGATAAGTCAATTTGAGTCAATCACCAATTCTTCTTTCCTATTTTTATAAATCTTTTTGACAAGAAACAAGAAACCTGAAGTCATTCTCAGCCCCAAGACAATCATCCCCCTGATTATTCCCTGAATCTTTCTTATATCTAACTCTGGTACCACCAGCCTAATTCAGTCTTTGTAGTAAACATTTACTGTTTTGTCTGTCAGACATCTCCTTTCTTGTGGGAATTGCCTCTCTTCCAATTCTATGCATGATTACTGCTGGAGATTGCATGTTTATATTTGACCATGCCCACCTGTTTGTGGTTGATTTATCTAGGGGCAGTCACCTGGCCCAAACTGGGCCAATGAGTTTCTTCTTATCTTTTTATATTTAGAACCAAGAGAGTGAGGTTAATCTCTTTTCAGTGACTGTAGATATTCAATGTAAAACATGGAAGCTGTTGTTGGCCATATTTTCTGTCAGATGAATTGGGGAATAGAGAAAGCCAGATCAGAGCAAGAAAAGAATATTAATTCAATACAGAGAAGAGTAATGAGATAAAGAGGGAAGATCTACAGTACTGCAGTTTCTTTCAAGAACAGTTTGTTGAACTCTAGTTCAGTCTGTATAATCTGAGTTACGTTAGGACTCTTCCAATACACCCTCTTTATCAGTTAGAGATATATGCAATTGCAAGTAATTAACATGGCTTAACCATATACAAATTAATTTTCCCCCAATAAAAGGGTGCTTGGAGATAGGCATGCGAGGATAAGAGTAGCTGTTCCAGGTTACAAGATATCATAAAAGACCAGGCTCTTCTGTCTTTCTGTTCCATTATCCTTAGTGTAAGGCAAGATAGTGACTGTCAAGCAGAGTCTGCTTTCTTATCATGAAGAGAAGGAAAGGACAAAGGACAAAGGATTGAAGGAATAAGCATACCTCTGGAAGCCTAACTCTAAAACTTTCTTTTATTCTCTCATTGGCCAGAACTGGGTCATATGGCCACCCTGAGTACATATTACCCCCACTTGCACTCTAGAAAAGTAAGAACTTTTAGCTACTTCTATGTACACTGCTGCCTCATACAAAACTGCGATTCTCTTAGTATGGAAGACAGAGGAATGAATATTAGATAGGCAACTAGCAGTGTGGTCCATGTTCCTTTTTGCTTATCTGGTTGACTTAGGGTTTTTTTTTTTTTTTGCGATACCTGGGCCTGTCACTGCTGTGGCCTCTCCCGTTGCGGAGCACAGGCTCCGGACACGCAGGCCCAGCGGCCATGGCTCACAGGCCCAGCCGCTCCACGGCATGTGGGATCTTCCCGGACCGGGGCACGAACCTGCGTCCCCTGCATCGGCAGGCAGACTCAACCACTGCGCCACCAGGGAAGCCCCTGACTTAGGTTTTGATCACTTACAATCAGATAAGTTTTGACTAATACAGTCTTCATTGTCTTTCTCCTGGATTACTGTATAAGGGTCCCCATTAGTCTCCCTGTTACCGATTTCCACTTTGTTTGAAATGATAATGCTAATGCAAGCAGCCTTCCCAAAGCACATCTCTGAGCCTGGCTATTCCATTGCCTATGTAACTTACTGCTCCAGGAACTCTCTAGTCTCAGTATTCTCCTTTCTCGTCCTTTGATGGATGATTCAGTGGCATTAATTCTCATGGTTTATACACACTACTTAGATTCATTTATCTGTCAGGGTCCTGTCAGAGAAACAGAGCCCATGCCAGTAGTTAAATAGAAGGAATTTCATATAGGTAACTAGTTACAAATGGGTCCAAAGTGAAACAGGGGATGGGCAAGCAACTCATAAATTAGCAACAGCAGGAAACCTCTACCATCCCTAGGGCTGGAGAATCAGAGGAGGAGGTAGTGTTAACAGAGCCTACAAGCTGAGACCACTCAGTGGGAACTGAAACCATAGAGGGAAAGACAGCCCTCTGAAAGCTGAGATGGGGAGGAAGGGACTCTGGTGAGATGTGGAACCATGGAAAAGACACAGTCAATGTTGGAGATGCTGCCTGAAGCAGAGGTCCTCCAACATCCCTCCCACTAACCAAAAGTAAGTAAACTAGGAAATTTTAGAAAGATAATTTGCATGAGCTAATCCTCTGCAAGATAGAGCAAAGTAGAGGAAGGGCAAGAAATGGATTTGAGACTAACACAGTTAATAGTGGCTGGAGTTTACAAAGATGTTCCCAAGTCTGTTAGGATTTTTTAAAAAAAATCTAACCTCAGAAGTATAAAACTTTAACAATAAAACAAGAAATATCAAGGCCAAATAGATTTTCTTATCCTATTCCCCATTAATTGCTACAATATAGACCATATTTTTAATTTGCTTCACCTTTGGGACATGGCTTTATGTTTTTCTGGAGATTCTAATAGACTTTCTTTTTTCTTGTTGAATTAAAAAACTAGCTTTCCTGTTACTTCAGGGAAGTTTCTTTACAATATCAATGAGATTTTTCATCTTCATAAACATGTTATCATTTGAATGGAATTCATTCCATTTTAGCTTTTGACTTCTCATTCTATTTTGAACAATTGCATTTTAGGCCTACTGTATAACTAAATCTTTATATTTATTTTCATGTTATTTTTATATTACTCATCTGTTTCTTCCCATATCCTCCTCTTTCTGGGGGGGGAATTCCTTTATATTTTTTGCTAGAATACACACTTGCACTAAATTATATATATTTTTTCAAGAAAAGTACTTAAAATTTTTCTGATTTATTACATATGTGTAAGTGTAGCTGATAAGAAATTTGATATTTGAGCTTGTTTTCTGAGGAAAATATATAGTTAAAATGAGGAGGGAGTAGCTAACAAGACTTTCCCCACCCAAATTCCAAAATAAGAAGTCTACAGCATGAACTCTCCTGAGCAGATTCTTCCGTTTATTCTCAGGATGTGTTTTAAAGTAACAGGGAAGCTAGTGTGTGCTTATGGAGAGAGAGAAGGATTCTAAGTAGTGCAGCTGTTCCCGGTGTTTCAATTAATATTTTGATCTCTGCTTCCTTTCTCAGATGCTTTCTGCTCCTGTTCACTCCAATTTAGAAATTCTCTCTCTTAGGAAGTCTATTTTCACCTCCATTTTAGCCTTTTCTGTTCATATTCTGGACTGTGGCTTTCTCAACTCTAGTTTATCTATCAATATGATCCTATCTGTAAAAAAAGTTTTTGTTTTTTAAAAATTATATTAGATACTGTATTTGTCAGGATAGGATAGGCTAGAAAGTAACCCTAAAATCTTAGTGGCTTACAAAAACAAATGTTTATTTCTTGCTTGCTCTGATGAGTCCAATCTGACTCTGTAGGTTGCTGTCTTCCACCTGACGACTCAACAATTCCAGCTGCTTCCCATGGGTCTCTACAACCACACACAGGGGAAGGGAGAACACAGCAAACTTACATTCCCTCTTTGAGACTTTGGTTTGAAAATTACATATCTCATTTCCTTTCATAGCCCATTGGTCAGTCCTGGTCATGTGATCCCACCTAACTGTGAAGAATGTTGGGAAATGTAGGCGCCAACATGGATATTTAGTGAGAAATAAATGTGTGTTGCACAGATACATGAAAAATAATATGTGTAACATATATGTAAGTTTGAAGCATAATAAAATAAACATCAGCAAATTTATCACCTAACCAAGTAACTAGAACATTATCAAGACCATTGACCTTGTCTGCTTTTGTTCTTGTGGGAATTTGTCACGAACTGGATTTCTTTATTTATTGTACAAATTCAATGAGATTTTTGGAAGGAGAAATTGTCAAAACATGTGCTCAGTTTAATATAGTAAATAAAACATCTTGACTTACACTTTTAAAAAAATATCCATGCCAAGGCACAGCATCATGAATTTTTTTTTTAGAAATTAATTAATTATTTTTAGCAAATTTTTTTGTTGTTTTAAGTTATTTATTTACTTTTGGCTGCTTTGGGTCTTCGTTGCTGCAAGCGGGCTTTCTCTAGTTGCGGTGAGTGAGGGCTACTCTTCGTTGCAGTATGCGGGCTTCTCATTGTGGTGGCTTCTCTTGCTGTGGAGCACGGGCTCTAGAGTGCAGGCTCAGTAGTTGTAGTGCACGGGCTTAGTTGCTCTGAGGCATGTGGGATCTTCTTGGACTAGGGATCGAACCCGTGTCCACTGCACTGGCAGGTGGATTCTTTTTTTTTTTTTTTTTTTTTTTTGCGGTACCCGGGCCTCTCACTGTTTTGGCCTCTCCCGTTGCAGAGCACAGGCTCCGGACGCGCAGGCTCAGCTGCCATGGCTCACGGGCCCAGCCGCTACCGTGGCATGTGGGATCCTCCCGGACCGGGGCACGAACCCACGTCCCCTGCATTGACAGGCGGACTCTCAACCACTGCGCCACCAGGGAAGCCCCTGGCAGGTGGATTCTTAACCACTGTGCCACAAAGGAAGTCCCTTGACTTACATTTTTAAAAAGCAAGTGCTGGACGAAGAATAGATTGGAAAGGGCAAATAGAAATGGTAATATAATTAGCAGTTTATTTTGGCTGTACAAATGAAAGATGATAGTGACCTGGACTAGCGAGGTAGCAGTAAAGATGAGGAGTGGACAAATTGAGATTTTTCTTTATATATAGATCCAAGAGGATTTGGCAATTAACTGCATGCAGAGGATATGGGAGTCAGTGGCATCCAGGATGACTCCCAGGTTTCTGGCTCAAGCAACTAGATAGATAGAAGTGCCATTTATCACGTTAGGTGAAAAAATATATCAGGAAGGAAGGAATGGGCTCATTCCAGGTTTGATGCAGAAAATGCACAAGATAATCCTAGGACATTCTCTTTTCCAGAAAGCAAGGAAACTACCTAAGAATACTGGAATTTGTCAAAAGGATGAAAAGACACAGGAGCCAAACTGAAGTAGCCCCCATTGACGAAAAATGGGGTATTTTGAACATCTAAGAGTAATGACTAATATGGATTGAAACCATGAGCCCTTAACTAACTCCAGAAAATCTCCAAAACTCGCTGATTTCTTTGGAGATGGCAGGGCAGTCATTATTTTGAAAATTGGTGAACAAAGAGAAAGATCAGGCACATACTTTGGCTTTTCCATGAAATGAAATATTAGACTTAGATCCCCTATTGAAATAACAGATTTAAGTAATGATTGTCACTGTCTGCTTAAAACATTAGGTGAATGGTTTATGAGAAGATCTATGATGGGTAGATGAAGTTCACAGTATCTGAACCTACTCATCAGTCTTATTATCATCACTGAAAATGGAACCACAAGTTATTATGTGCCTCCTGATATGATGTAATGAGAATACACAGCACCACTTATGAAGTATTCCTGCCAAGAAAAATGAACCTGAATCTCATCAAGCCTCCAGATATAACTACCAATTTACAGGGAAACACTAGGGAACACTAGGGATCGGGGAATATAAGAATGACACCACAAGGATCCAATCAGCTAAAGGCAGAATGTGGGAAATTCTATAGGAAAAACCACCTAGTTTCTTCAGCAAAAAATGGCATAAAAAGGAGGGAGGGGCAACTGTTTTAGGTTAAATGAGACTTAGGAGTCATATCAACCAAATCAACAAATGGATGTTGCTTGGAAAGAATTTTCAAAACGAATGCAAAAAGATATTTTTGTGACAAAAGGGGGAAATTGAACATAGACTGGTTATTAGATGATATTAAGAAATTATGATTCATTTTGTTAGGTGTGATAATGTGATTATGGTTATGCTTTAAAAGTCCTTACCTGTAGAAATATGTATTGAAATTACAAGCTGTCTGGGGTTTCCTTTAAATTCTCCAGGTAAAAGAAAAAGGTGTGGAGCATAAACAAAACAAGAATGGTAAAATGTTGATAATTATACAAACTGGGTGGTAGTGGTACATGGGGGTTCATTATATGATTTTCTCTAAAAACAAAAGAAGTAGGAAGTGAGCAAATACATAAAATGCAACTGAGATATCAAATGAGAATTGATCAATGGGTTAAACAACATGGTAGATATTGATAACATTGACCGGTGAAGTTTTGGTGGAGTGGTGGTAGGAGGAAGCTTAATTGGAGTATATTTAAGAGAGAGTGGATAATCTAACTACATAAAGACATTTTGGAGACAATTTGAACAATTTCGATGTGGACCAGATATCAGGTAATTTTAAGGAATATTGTTAATTTTGTAAGAAGTGATAAAGATATTGTGGTTAAAGAAATTTTCCTATTTTTTTAGAAGTACATATGAGTATTTAGAATTGAAATGACATACTATCACGGATTTGCTCTAAAATACTACAGCAACAAAAAGAAATAAAAAAGATAAGAGGAAGCAAATATGGCAAATGTTCATAATTGTAGAATATTTTGATTGGTTACATGGGGATTCATTATATTATTCTCTCAATTTTCGTGTATGTTTGCAATTTTTATAATATAAATTTTTATAATTTTATAATAAAAAGACTTAGGGACTTCCCTGGTGGTCCAATGGTTAAGACTCCATGCTTCCAATTCAGGGGGCATGGGTTTGATCCCTGGTGGGGGAACTAAGATCCCAAATGCTGTGAAGAGCAGCCCAAAAAAAAAAGGACTTAAAAATAAGATGGAGGGGAGACTGGAGAGAGCATATAGAGACAAATATTCTTAGAAATTTTGCTACATAGAGGAACAAAAATTATTAGGAGTAGCTGGTGGCAGAAGTGAGGACAAGAGAAACTTTAAGTAATCTGATGGAATGATCCAGGAAAGAGAGGGAAATTTATGATATAGGATAGAGGGGGCAGCATTTCTGGAGTGATATTCTTGAATAAATGGCAGAAAATGGAATTATTGTACAAGCGGAGGGATTGACTTTAGATAGGGACATGGATAGTTCATCTATAATAACCGAAAGAGAAACAAAATATGTGAGTGCAGATGCTGACAGGTGAGATGTGATGGTGGAATTCTGTGGAAACTGTCTCCTGAAGTAGAAAGCAAGTCTGTTACCTGACCGTGAGGATGGGAGAGAATGTACTGGGGTTTCGTAGGAGTTATGAAATCATCATCTAGGAGAAGGGAGAGTGAATGAACTAGGGACATATGGTGTGATTGTTGGGCAACAATAAGGCCCACTTGAAATTTATGGTTATGACTTTACCTCATGGTCTCATATTTTCTCCAGCTCTGTTCAGCTGCAACAGTACATGCAAGGCAGAGGCACAGGGTGGGTTTAATCAGGGTTTCGGTTTTGCTAAATGAGTATACCAAAATGAAAGAGGGACAGAAGAGTGAATGGTATATGCGAGCGAGTGAATATGAATGACTGTGAAATTCAGGCTGAATAAGAAGGGAGAAAAGATCATTAAGGACATGTTTATTAAATATGCCTGAGAGACAAAGTGAATATGTCAAGTAGTGAAGAGCTCAGAAAATAAATCTGAGCTAGTTATAAATTTGAAAGTCAACAGCATTATAGATGGCATTTTGTCACAGGAATTTATAAGATTACCTAAAGAAAATGTTTTGAGTAAGCAGAGTAGAAGATCCAAGGCCGACCTGTGAAGAATGCCAACAGTTAAGTCAGGTAGAGGAGGAGACATCATAAAGAGACCGAGAAGGAATGATCAGAGAGGTGGGAGGCAAACCCAGAATGTTAAAGCCACGAGAAGAAAGTAACTTTCATGAAAGAGAGAGTCAACCGTGTCAAGAATTGCTGACTGCTTTAGTAAAATGTTTAGAAAACTAGAGCTATGGACTACCCTGGCAGTCCAGTGGTTAAGACTCAGCGCTTCCAATGAAGGGGGCATGGGTTTGATCCCTTGTCAGGGAACTAAGATCCCACATGCCACACGACATGGCCCAAACCCAGAAACATCATAAAGGAAATGATCAACAGCTTTTTTTTTTTTTGCGGTACGCGGGCCTCTCACTGTTGTGGCCTCTCCTGTTGTGGAGCACAGGCTCCGGACGCGCAGGGTCAGCGGCCATGGCTCACAGGCCCAGCCGCTCCGCGGCATGTGGTATCTTCCCAGACCGGGGCACGAACCCGTGTCCCCTGCATCGGCTTTGACTACATTTGGCGTGGCCAAAAACCAAACCAAAACAAAACAAAAACACACACAACAACAACAAAAAAAACTAGAGAGAGACAAAGTGACACTACTGTTGGATACAGAGCTGTACCTAACTTGAAAAATTGTATAGTGCAACAGTTGTTGAAACTGTCTGGTACTGGGTTATGAATTGAAGAATAGAAAGTAGAAATAAATAGAAATTCAAGACATAGACTTAAACCCCTATAAAAGTTGAAATCTTCCCTTCAACTATAAATTCTCTGGGGCCAAGGATCTTGTTCATCTTAGTTTGCTCATCAGAAATAAGTCCTAACATGTAGTAGGAACTCTGAATATTTGTTGAAAGAATGAATTCAGAAATAAATGTAGGTAACACAGTAAAATATACGGAACGTGAGCTCTGGAGATATTCACCTGGCTAATGTCTACTCATCCATCAGATTAGCTTAAATGTGATTTCTTCAGAGAGTTCGACCCAGCACAATACCTAAAATAAGAGAAACTCAATAAATTTGCATTTCTAAAAGTTCCCAGGTGATGTTGCTGTTGCTGCTACTCTAGAGCAGTGCTTCTCAACTGAGATTAAAAAACATTTTTTTATTGCCTAGACTGATATTTTTGTAAAATACAGTAAAAAAGCTAGAAAAAATGAAATAACACAAAGACATACAAAATTTTTTATTATTAGATTCACAGACATAAAATGACTCTGCCAAATTGCTATAAATGTTTTTTAAGAGCTTACTCTCAGTTTCTTTACTTAATCTCTTTATAGACCGATAGCAGTTTGCCAGCTGGCTCAGGTCTGAGGACCACACTTGGAGTAGCTCTGCTCCTGATGATCTCTAAATTTATTTCTGCTCTGAAGAGTCAAGAATTTATTTTTGAGATGATTACCTTTAAAAAAAAGTTTACTATATGATTTATATTTGCTGTGTTTTATTTTGTGCATGTACCTTCTGCTAACTTGGAAGTTTGTAGTTAATTTTTGGTTCTTCCAGTGGTTACCTTTATAACTGTAACATTTCCTAATATTTCTTGAGACTTTACCTATTAACTCTCCGCTCTCAGCAATGACAAAATTACTATACTTCCACTTCTCACTTCCTTCCCTTCCCTTCCCCTTTAACATGTAATTTTAACAACAAACATTATTTTAAAAATTCTTCTGAAGATTACCTCTATACCTTTAAAGAATCTTCAAATAAGTTTGTCTCTATTATTTATTAGCTTTATTGGGTCTCTTTCTTTTTCCCTTCTATTTATTTATTTATTTTTGGCTGCGTTGGGCCTTCATTGCTGCGTACAGGCTTTCTCTAGTTGCAGCCAGCGGGGTCTACTCTTCCTTGCAGTGTGTGGGCTTCTCTTGTTGAGGAACATGGGCTCTAGGCACGCGGGCTTCAGTAGTTGTGGCACGTGGGCTCAGTAGTTGTGGCTCACGGGCTCTAGAGCACAGGCTCAGTAGTTGTGGCACATGGGCTTAGTTGCTCCGTGACATGTGGGATCTTCCCAGGCCAGGGCTTGAACCCGTGTCCCCTGCATTGGCAGGCGGATTCTTAACCACTGGGCCATGAGGGAAGCCCTTATTTATTAGCTTTAAACAATATCTTTTGCTCTCTCAATAGTAAAAGATGAGGAAATCCAATTTCTTTACCTCTCTATTTCCTATCATCTATTATATATATATATATATAATTTCATGTTGTCATAGATTATAATATTTTTATTGTGCTCTGAATTTTTAATGCTCATAGTTTTTTTCTTTGTTTTGTTTTGTGGTGTTTTTTTTTTTTTTTTGCTGGGCCGCATGGGCATGCGGGTTCTTAGCTCCCTGACCAGGGATGGAACCCTTGCCCCCTGCAGCGGAAGCACAGAGTCTTAACCTCTGGACTGCCCGGGAAGTCCCCCTCACAGTTATTTTAGTCTGAAGTTGCCGTATGTTTGCAATGATGGAGTTTAAGATGCTTTTAAAAGCTGTAGGCTTCCTCACTTTTCTTTAACCAACTTTTCATCCACTCTCTGTACCTTAAATATTTGGCTCCTTCCTAGACTCTTTTAATCTTTTACTTCAGTCATATACTCTGAGCGTATATATATATATATATATATATATATATATATATATATATCTCCACAACTTCAATTTCCATCTATATGCTCCCGAATTTTTAAGTCACCCTTCGTAAATGAGGGAGGGCAACATAGCTTACTCTTTGCATGGAATCATATTTAGAGAAGTTCACAGTTCAGCAACCAAAAGTAACTTCAAAATGATGCAAGTCCTTTACAGGCATTGCTTGGGAACTGAGAAGAGGATTTGTAGCAATACTCTTTACAGCTCCTCTTCGTCTCCTACCTACTTCCCTTACACACCACAAAACAACTACTCCCACCTACCACACAGCTTTCTTTTCTTCTCTCTGCTTCCCTACCTGTATCTTCTACCTTCCTCCCTTTCCTCCCGTCTTACAGCTCCTTCCCGTGTAGAGCAACTCAGCTTCTTGAACTAAGTTCTACTTCTTTTTTCCCTTTAATTATTCTTCTTATTTATTATTCTCCTTGTCCTGCATCCCCAAGCCCAAAGAAGCAGAGAAAGTTGTGAGCATATGCCTGTTCATAAGTTTCATTCTGTATATGTGTGTGTGTGCATGTGTGTGTGCATGTGTGTGTATATATATATATATATATATATATATATATATATATACTGAGAGCATTCCCTGAACTTTAGACCCATATATCCATCTTGTTTATCTCATAGGCACCACAAAATCAACATGTCCCCAAATTGTACTTCTTTGAGTACATTTGTTCTTTTTCTGAATGCATTTGTTTAATATTTCTCTTCCATGGAAGTTTAAACAAATACTTGTTTAGTTTGTGAATAAATGAGTAAATGAAATTATGAAACTTGTTCTTCCTTCAGTATTCTCTACGTCAGTGAAAGACACCATCATCCACCTGGTTATTTAAACCATAATCCTGAAGATTATCCCTGATTCATCCTATTTGCCCATTTCTCCTCTCTGGCTATTCATCAAGCCCTATAAATTGTACAGCTTTAATATTTCTTCAGTCTCTCCCTTCCTCTCTAACCCTACTACTATAAAACTCTGACAAGTACCTGTTACCTATTCCTTTGTAATAGACTCCTTACGGGTTTCTGGTCTCCACTTTTATTTCTCTTCAATATATCTAAGACATGGTACTCATAGTTCCAGAGAAGTCCACCATCCCCCTTTATGGAAAATCATCTCTCCCATACCTCTGTCAAGGGATAATCCTATGCAATCATATTCTGTACCACATGACACCATCTTCCCAGTTCCTAGACATTGCTGATTACACCAGGAAGGTACCCCTAACTAATGTGTAGGTTATCCAGCAGCTATTAAAGTACTTGACAGGTAAAGTTTGGCCAATTAGCTTCTCATCTTTAGGCAAATGAATTAGAAAATAGGGAATGAATCAGACATTAGAAGCAAGGAAGTTTTTAAAATTGCATAAAGAAGCCAGTTAGTACAGAAGAGGCGGTGACTAAGACAAAATTTTGCCTAAGTAGAAAATATTGGTAGATAGAAGTGATGATATAAAGCAATAATACAGAACAGAGGGTAAATAAGCTGGTTAGTTCTGGGAGGAAACACAAAAAGACACATGAGAGACCAAGAGAGAAACTTAGTCATGGTAATGACAAGAGTATAGAGTAAAATGCTCTACACTCCTGCTGCTGAGGGTCCTAGATATGCTTCCAGTTCCAAATTCCCTGAGGACAGCTGTACTTTTAGTCTTGAATTTCCCTGAGAGTCCTGTTTCCTTTATTGCCAAGTGTATCCTAATGTATTTAATAAGGCTTCAGTTTCCATCTGTAGCTGGTGCCCTGCCCAAGGTTACATTTGGATCCATCAGCTCTGCAAAACAGGTACTAGAAATCATCATAGTAAGTGATAATGATGGAGGATTAGTTACATGTAACAGACACCCAAAATTACAGTAACTTAAGACAGAGATATATTTCTCTCTCACATAATACTAGAGAGGGCAAGGATGGCAGCTCTGCTCCATGAGTTTATCTTGGCACTTTCTACATTGTTGCATTGCCATCCTTTTGATGTTTTCTTATACCTGTGGTCCAAGGTAGATTACTACCATGACCACTTTATAAGCAATAGGTAGAACAAAGGAAAGACATGGCTTTTCCCTTTTAGAGCATATTTCAAAAGTTGCTCTCATCACTCAAGCTCACAGCTCACGGTCAGAGCTTAGTTACATGGTTATATTTAGCTACAAAGAAGGCTGGAAAATTTGCTTTATTTTAGGTGGCATGTGTCCAATCATATGAAAAGGGAAGAATGGATATTGGGGGACAAGGATCTGTTTTTACCATAATTGTAATAAGGAATCCTTGAAGCTAACTCTTAGAAGAGTAATGTGGGCCCCTTCAAATCACCTAAGGAATCTTTCATAGAAGAGTAGAGAATGTTAGTATCACTGAAAGCAGGCTTTTCCAAGAGGGTATGTAATGATTCCTCAGCCCCCTAGAAACACTGAGAGTATCCTCCCTTAGGAGGATTAGCAAGCAATCATTGCCTAGGGAAAGGAGACATAATTAGACACTCTCTCTTTTGACTGTTTAAGAGGAAACACTGCAGATCTCTAGGATGTGGGCTCCTTGGGAAACTTGTCCTGGGACTGCTTGTTTCCCTGGAAATTCACTGTGCTGTGTATAGAAACGGAAAACATACAGGACTAAGAGCTTCAATTGTGGGAACTGTGGCCTGGGCATATTTGGCTGAGCTGGGTACCAAGGGAATGGGATTGTCCTATCTCAAAAAACCTTCGCTGGATTGGGAGGACCTTGTTATGTGGTCTGTATTAGTCTGCTTGGGCTGCCATAACAAAATACCCTACGGGAATTCCCTGGTGGTCCAGTGGTTAGGACTTGGCACTTTCACTGCCGTGGGCCCGGGTTGGATCCCTGGTGGGAAAATTAAGATCCTGCAAGCCTCCAGGGCGCAGCCAAAACAACAACAACAACAACAGCAACGAAAACCTAGACTGGGTGGTGTAAACAACAGAAATTTATTTTCTCACAGTTCTGGAGGCTAAAAGTCCAAGATCAAGATTCTAGCTGCTTGGGTTTCTGGTGAGAGCTCTCTTCTTGGCTTGTAGGTAGCCACCTCTTTGCTAGATAGTCACATGTCCTATTCTGCATAGGTGCCTGGGGTGGGGGAGAGCAAACACCCCCTGGTGTCTCTTCTTACAAGGATAAAAATCCTATTGGATCCAGGCCCCCTTACAACTTCATTTAACCTTAATTACTTCCTTAGTGGCCCCATCTTCAAATATAGCCACATTGGAAGTTAGGGCTTCAACATATGAATTTTGGGGGGACACAGACATTCACTTCAAACATGGTCCCAGGATGCAATGATGCTCATGGACTCATTTAATTCTAGCTGGACTTGACTGTGGAAATTGTACTGATCTTCCTGGAGTAGATTTCAAAGAGAGCTACACATTCTTCCCCTCTTTGAATCTATTACCCCTTGCCATGTCACTTTAGTTCGTTCCCACATTGACTTGCTTTGGCAGTGACTTGCTGTGTGATTTATGACTTGCTTTGGCAATGGCACAATTGCCAATGTGACTCCAAGAAAGACGTGAAAAGTGCTTTCACATTGAGGCTTTTTTTTCTATTCTTGGGACCCCTATACTGCTGCCATGTGAAGAAATTCAAGCCAGCCTGCTGGATGATGAGAGATATTTGACTTTTTTGGCCCCATTGTTATGGCCAACAGCTTGAAAACTGTCAGATGTCTGAGAAAGCCCATTCTAGATTATCTAGCCACCTGTCAATTCTCAGCTAACTGCAGATGCATTTGCAGACTAAGAAGTGATCAGCTAAACTGGCCCAGGCCATAAGAACCAACCAGCTGACCCACAGAATTGTCAGATAAATAAATGCTTGTTGTTTTAATTCACAAATTTTGAGATGCTTTGTTATGTAACAATAGATGACTACCATACTTACCTTTTAGAATATATAGGAACATTGGAGTTCTTAGATAATTAAGGAGGAGATACTAGACTTCCTGATAATATGACATGAGGAGCCTGAGTGACTAACTAGGAAACAGAAAAGAGATGTCATAACATGTATAAACCCAAGATTATTGAACAGTTTATATTTGTCATACATCTAAATACTGGTAGCCCTCAGTTCTGAACTCTAAAGCAATTTAATCAATAGCTCACCCTACCATCTTCACTTGGGTATGTCACTGGTACTTAAGAGAAAAAAAAAAAAAGAGCAAACATATCTGAAAATTAATTATAATCTCCTTCAAACTTCTTCTTCACTGTTCCCTATATCAGTTGTCCAAGCCAGAAACCTGGAAATCATTCTCGAATCTTCTCTCTTTCTCTCTACCCAGATGAGTCAACAGTTCCTGTTGTTTCTGCTTTCTGAGTCTCTCTAAGATTCACTTTCTTTCATTACGATGATCACTTTCTTTCTACATGTCATCATCACCTCTCTCCCAGATAATTGTAAAATTCTCTTAATTTGCATAGAATTTGCTAGTGGAATGGATGTGAAGTGTGTGAGAAGGAAAGGATTCAACTATCATTCTGAGGTTTTGGCCTGAGCAACTGAAAAAAATCGGCTTGTCATTTATTAATGTAGGGAAGATAGGATCAAGAGGGGGTTCAGGCCAGATTGTGTCACATGGCCACCTCTGGCCTGAGAAAGTGAGTATCTGGATGTATTAGTTTTCTATTCCTGTGTAATAACTTACCATAAACTTATCAGCTTAAAATAATAAGCATTTATCTCACAATTTCTGTGGACCAGGAGTCCAGATATGGCTGGGATATGTTCTCATCTGGAGATTCAACTGGAGAGGTTTGTTTCCAAGCTCACTCAGGTGTTGCAGAGGGAGGAACACTCCCAAACTCGTCCTGTAAGGCCACCATCACCCTGATACCACAAAAAAAGAAAATTACAGACCAATATCACTGATGAACACAGACACAAAAATCCTCAACAAAATTCTAGCAAACAGAATCCAACAACACATTAAAAGGATCATACACCATGATCAAGTGGGATTTATCCCAGGTATGCAAGGATTCTTCAATATATGCAAATCAATCAGTGTGATACACCATATTAACAAATTAAATAATAAAAACCATATGATCATCTCAATAGATGCAGAAAAGGCTTTTGACAAAATTCAACACCCATTTATGATAAAAACTCTCTGGAAGGTGGGCATAGAGGGAAACTACCTCAACATAATAAAGGCCACATATGACAAACCCACAGCAAACTTCATTCTCAATGGTGAAAAACTGAAAGCATTTCCTCTAAGATCAGGAACAAGACAAGGATGTCCACTCTTGCCACTATTATTCAACATAGTTTTGGAAGTCCTAGCCATGGCAGTCAGAGAAGAAAAAGAAACAAAAGGAATACAAACTGGAAAAGAAGAAGTAAAACTGTCACTGTTTGCAGATGGTATGATACTATACATAGAAAATCCTAAAGATGCTACCAGAAAACTACTAGAGCTAATCAATGAATTTGGTAAAGTTGCAGGATACGAAATTAATGCACAGAAATCTCTTGCATTCCTATACACTAACGAAAAATCAGAAGGAGAAATTAAGGAAACAATCCCATTTACCATCACAACAAAAAGAATACCTAGGAATAAACCTGCCTAAGGAGGCAAAAGACCTGTACTCAGAAAACTATAAAGCACTGATGAAAGAAATCAAAGATGATACAAACAGATGGAGAGATATACCATGTTCTTGGATTGGAAGAATCAATATTGTGAAAATGACTATACTACCCAAAGCAATCTACAGGTTCAATGCAATCCCTATCAAATTGTCAATGGCATTTTTCACAGAATTAGGACAAAAAGTTTTACAATTTGTATGGAAACACAAAAGACCCTGAATAGCCAAAGCAATCTTGAGAAAGAAAAACGGAGCTGGAGGAATCAGGCTCCCCGACTTCAGACTCTACTACAAAGTTACAGTATTCAAGACAGTATGGTACTGGCACAAAAACAGAAATATAGATCAATGGTACAGGATAGAAAGCCCAGAGATAAACCCATGCACCTATGGTCACCTAATCTATGACAAAGGAGGCAAGAATATACAATGAAGAAAAGACAGCCTCTTCAATAAGTGGTGCTGGGAAAACTGGACAGCTACATGTAAAAGAATGAAATCAGAACACGACCTAACACCATACACAAAAATAAACTCAAAATGGATTAAAGATCTAAATGTAAGGCCAACACTATAAAACTCTTAGAGGAAAAAATAGGAAGACCACTCTTTGACATAAATCACAGCAAGATCTTTTTTGACCTACCTCCTAGAGTAATGAAAATAAAACAAAAAATAAACAAATGGGACCTGATGAAACTTAAAAGCTTTTGCACAGCAAAGGAAACCCGACACAAGATGTAAAGACAACCCTCAGAATGGGAGAAAATATTTGCAAATGAAGCAATGGACAAAGGATTAATCTCCAAAATATACAAACAGCTCATGGAACTCAATATCAAAAAAAAAACAACCCAATCCAAAAATGGGTGGAAGGCCTAAATAGACATTTCTCCAAAGAAGACATACAGATGGCCAAGAGGCACATGAAAAGATGCTCAACATCACTAGTTATTAGAGAAATGCAAATCAAAATCACAATGAGATATCACCTCACACCGGCAGAATGGCCATCATCAAAAAATCTACAAACAGTAAATGCTGGAGAGGGTGTGGAGAAAAGGGAGCCCTCCTGCACTGTGGGAATGTAAATTGATACAGCCACTATGGAGAACAGTATGAACGTTCATTAAAAAACTAAAAATAGAGCTACCATATGACCCAGCAATCCCACTACTGGGCATATACCCTGAGAAAAATAATTCAAAAAGACACATGTAACCCCAATGTTCATTGCAACACTATTTACAATAGCCAGGACATGGAAACAACCTAAATGTCCATTGACAGATGAATGGAAAAAGAAGATGTGGTACATATATCCAATGGAATATTACTCAGCCATAAAAAGGAACGAAATTGAGTTATTTGTAGTGAGGTGGATGGACCTAGAGTCTGTCATACAGAGTGAAGTTAAGTCAGAAAGAGAAAAACAAATATCGTATATTAGCACATATATGTGGAATCTAGAAAAATGGTATGGATGAACCTATTTGTGTGGCAGGAATAGAGACGCAGATGTAGAGAATGTACATGTGGACACAGAGAGGGGAAAGGGAGGGTGGGACGAATTGGGAGATTAGGATTGACGTATATACACTACCATGCATAAAATAGATAGCTAGTGGGAACCTGCTGTATAGCACAGGGAGCTCAGCTTGGTGCTCTGTGATGACCTAGATGGGTGGGATGGGGGGGTGGGAGGGAGGTCCAAGAGGGAGGGGAAATATGTATACATATAGCTGATTCACTTCATTGTACAGCAGAAACTAACACTACATTGTAAAGCAACTATACTACAAGAAAAAAATTTTTTTCTTGTGGTTGTAGGACTGAGTTTTTTGTGTTTGTTTTTTGGCTGGCTTTTGGGCCAGAGGCTGCCCATAGCTTCTAGAGGTTGCCTGCAACTTTCTGCCACATGACCCTCTCTACAGGCAGTTCAGAATATGGTAGCTTGGTTCTTCAAGGCCATTAGGAGAATGAGAATGAGAGTGAGTCTGTTAGCAAGACAGAATCTTATATAATGTAATGTAATCATGGAAGTGATACCACATCATTTTTGCTGTTTAGAAGCAAGTCACAGGTCCCACTCACCTCAAGGGGAGGAGATCACACAAAGGCATAAACACTGGAGAGGAGGTGGATCATGAGGGCAACCTTAGAGTCTATTTGCCACACTGACTTTCTTAGTCCCTATAGTGGAAGGCAAGAGGTTGAAATGGAGTTCTGGTCCCTAAGTTGCCAAGGCTGAGTCAGTGGATTCTCTTGCCAGAGACTGTGAATCTGGAATGGTGATGCAATTAGAGAGGAGAGAAGGATAGAATCCCTTTGCACAAGTATGTGGCAGCAGCATAGCACATTGTCTGGTGGTGGTGTGGGAGTGGTGGTGACAGCACTGTCCTGAAATCGTCCCTAATGTGTACTCTGGAGAGACTCCTTGTTTCCTGCCAGTTTCATAAGCCTGATTTTCCAATCTCTGTTCTGTTCTGTGAGCCCCTCTGTATAGCCTTCTAATAATTCCCCCTTAGGCTTAGGATAATCAGTTTGTTTCTGTTGTTTGTAACCAAGAATGTGTCAGACCCTGTACATGCAGGGAACTATAAACAGCTGGCATAACTATAAATAATTGACATAGCAGGGATTAATAGGAGAAGGTGAGGTAGACAGAGACCAGATTTCAGATGGTCTTGCCAATCATAGTAAATTTAGTAGACCTCATCCTGAAGGTCATGGAAATCTATTTAACTGTTTTAAGCAAGGGAGTCACATGTTATATGAAGGTTCTTGTAAAGGCTTTTTGGAGGATGGGTTTGAAGAGAAAGGGACTTGCTGTAGGTGAATGATTTAGAAAGATTTCCCAGTCAAGTAGGTGAGAGAAGATAAGACTTGAGCTGAGGTAGTACCAGTGGGATGGAAAAAGGAGACAGATTGGAGAGATGGTAAGGTTATAGAAGCAGCAGGACTTGTTCATTAATTGGGTGTGGGGGCAGGAAGGGAAGGAAGGAGTCTAGGATGACTTCCAGGTTTCTGGTTGAGGCAACTGGATGGATGGTGGTGAGGAACTGAAACAGGGAATACAGGAACAGACTGATGATTGGCTGTAGAGTACACTGGTTGTGTGTGTAGGCTCTGGTATCTGTCAGACCTTGGTTTGAATCCTGGCTCTGCACTTACTAGCTGTGTCATATTGAGCATATTATGTAACTTGAATCTCAACTGTAAACTGGAAATAATACAACTTACCTCTTGTTTGCACATGTGTGAATTGAATGCACAGTGTCTGGTATACAGTAGTTATGCTATAATGTTAGCTATTATTACCTCTCAGAAAGGGTTTAGGGCGGAGGCCAAGCAAAAATGGGTGAACCCTTCAGTAAAGGCTTCTGTGAAAGAACTCCAGTCAAGACAAAAGAGGAAAAACATGGTGCTTTGGCAGACCAGCTAAAGCCAGAAGGAGGAGGTCAGACAGGGCTGAGCTACAGCCACGTTGCTGAGCAGATGAGTCACTGAAAGAGGCAGGCTGCGCTGCCCACCGCTGTGGCCAGGCTGGACTGGGCTATAACATGATGACTTCATTGTCAGTGGGGAATGATGGGGATGCCTTTTTGTCTTCGCCTTCCACTTGAAGGAATCCATCACTTCTTCCTCTTTTATAGGACTTTCCACACCCTGTTTTACTTTCTGGGAGCAACAGGAAACAGTGAAAAGGGGCAGAAAAGCCAGAATTTGAGTTTGCTCAGTGACCTGGTACATATTACTTCCCGTCGGTCTTCTTATCTATAACAGGAGAATGAGCAGACCTGCCTTCAAAGTGTGATGTGAAGATCAGTTGACGGTTGGTTGGAAGGTGCTCAACAAAAAGGCAGGCATTAGTGTTCTGTTTACTGGTTGTCTATTTTGTCTCCTTGCTGCTCCTGGTCCCTCTCCACCTACTTCCTTGAGGACGCTGATCAGTTGTAATTCACTTTTGGATCCCCACCACTTAGCTTGGCCAGACACACAATTTCATGAATGGATGAATGAATGAACGAATCAAGGAGCTTCCACGGCCGCAGCGGGCGCGTCGGGGCCCCGCCCTCTTCCGCTCTCCGCTCCCTCCCACCCCCACCACGCGGTGGGGCCAAGGGCGGGTCTCTCGCGACCGTTCGCTGGCGCGTGCGCGGGAGGCGGCGCGCGGCCAGAGGTGGCGGGCGGGCTCCCGGTGCGCGCGCGCGAGGGGAAGGGAGGGGCGGGGCCGGCCTACAGGCAAGCTGTTGGCGTCTGGCTGTGTAGCCGGCTGCTGCGGTGGAGGCGGAGGCGGCGGCGGCGGCGGCTGCTGGCCGCCCGAGCGTGCACCGGGTGGGAGAAGAAGACACTGCGGCGATGCTGCCGCCTCCGTAAGGAGCGCCAAGGAGGCCGCGGCTCTTGAGGCCCCAGAAAGCGCAGAGGAGCTGCTGGCTGGGGTCGGTGGCTTCGGGCGCCCGCCGGGCCATGGTGGCCGCGGGCGGTGGTTGGCGCGGTAGCGCCGCGGCCCGGGGCCGTGCGGGTCCGGGACATTCGCTGCGCTGACGTCCAGGGCCCAGCCGCAGATATGAAGCGGAGCCGCTGCCGCGACCGACCGCAGCTGCCGCCGCCGCCGCCGGCTGCCCGCCGGGAGGATGGGGCTCAGCGGGCAGCGGAGCTGCCCCAGCCCCTGCCCTCGCGCCGGCGAGCGCCGTCCGGGAGGCAGCTACTGGAGGAGCGGGTGGGGCCCGCAGGGCCCGAAGTCAGGGAGCAGGTAGTGCTGGCCGGGGTCTCGGAGGGAAGGGTTGGGGAGGGGGAGCCTGAAAGGGAGCGATGGGGGAGGGCGATCTCAGGCGGGAAGACTTGGGCTGGGGCGTTGAAGGGGTGGGGACTGAATAGTTCGGCAGAAGGAATGGGAGGTCTGGAGAGGCAGAAAAATGGGGAGTGGAGAAGTGGATGGAAGTGATGGTCTGGGGTTGAATAGGAAATGAGGGAGTACGGCTGAAAAATGGTCCTGTGGGGCGTTTGAGGTTAGGGGTTCTGGATGGGAAGAAGGGACGCTAGAATGTGGGCTGGGAGTAAATGAAGTGCAAAGAATAGGTTTACTAAAGAGGTATGGAGGAATTATCCAGAGGGGCAAATAGTCAATAATATAGTAAATGTTATCCTACGTTCTAGAGGTTATGTTGACAGTTGTGAAAACGGGTGTCATTCCTAAGCATTCTCTGATTTGGCCATCGTTATAGTCGTGTAGGAATATGTTCTGAAGCATTGTTAAAGTTTCTCTCCAGTAATGATTCATTTCACGAGAAAGCAGTTTTTAAAACATGTGCTTTGGGGATGCATGTGTGTAATCCCAAACCCAATACTGTGAACAGAGAATTCGTGGATATAGTCTCTGCCTTCTAGGATTGTACCACTGAAAACACCTTAGTGGGAGAACACAGATAGAAGTGTAAAAAGTTCATGGAGTTTCTGAATGGACAGGATATGTTTATATAATTTATTAATCAAGTGTAGGTGTATTTAGAAGTAGGGGATAAAGGTCAGTTTTATCAGGGAGGAGAAGTTGTCACTAGTAGCTGTAGGAAGTTCAGTGAAAGGAGAATATGTGGTTCTTGATCTTGTGGGAGTTACAGAAAAATGTTCTGTAGTAATGAACTCTAGTGACAGCTTCCCTTTCGCACACTCTACTCTAGACCCTAGCGACTTCATCTTTGGATCTTTGAAGAGTTCTGTTAGGTCTTCTGCCTCTTTCCTGTATGTTAAATAAGTATTTTCCTTAGACATCATTCTTTATTATATAGTTTCAGTGATGCACATGTTAGCCCTTGGACTTTTCCCTCCCTTTTTTTAAAAAATTAATTTATTTATTTTTGGCTGCGTTGGGTCTTCGTTGTTGTGCGTGGGCTTTCTCTAGTTGCTGTGAGGGGGGCTTCTCTTCGTTGTGGTGCACGGGCTTCTCATTGCAATGGCTCCTCTTGTTGAGGAGCATGGGCTCTAGGCGTGGGGGCTTCAGTAGCTGTGGCACGTGGGCTCAGTAGTTGTGGCGCACGGGCATCGCTGCTCCGTGGCATGTGGGATTTTCCCGGACCAGGTCTCGAACCCGTGTCCCCTGCATCAACAGACAGATTCTCAACCACTGCGCCACCAGGGAAGCCCCCCTCCTTTTGTTTTTTTATCTTGTATTCTCCACCTAGTCCTGAGTAGACTGTGCCATTTCTGCCCTTGCTTTCAGGCCACTGAGCATTGTCCTCTTACTGGAATTTCCTTCTTCATCCTTGTGTTTTATATTCTCTGCAGTTCCTATTTGAAACATTTAAAAATGTACTTAAAGCCCAGATCCTTTCCTGACTCAATTTACCTGGTCTAATTGACCTTATCACATGCTTCACTAAAGAGTTCAAGGTAACTTGATTTCTCCCTCTTCTCTATCTCAGGATTTCTGTGTTCTCTCATCTTTTAAATCTCAAAGAAGGAAGTATTCATCCTCTTTTCCAAGGCTAATCCCTCTATGTTCTTGATTTCATTCCCTCTCATAGGCTGTAGGCCCTTGTTATGTATGTTATTTTCTCTTTGTCTTATACCTCAAATAAAAACAAAACAACATGATTTCCCTGAGTTTTGTAACCTACCTAAGCTACTTTGTAATCTCATTTTTGCTTTACCAGCAACCTTCTTGAAAAACGAGTTTGTATTCACTGTCTCAGCTTCTTCACCTTGTATACATCCCCCATATTGTGATTTGGCTTCTACAAATAAATTCCCCCAAAGTGTTGTCTTCAAGGTTCCCAGTAACTTTGTGTGTTTGTTTATTTACTTTTTAATTGAGATGTGACTTATCTACAGTGTGCAAATCAAAGGTTCGTTCAGCCCATGAACTTTTACAGAATGAATACACCTATGTGACCACACCTCAGATCAGGATGTAGAACATTTCCAGTACCCTAGAATGTTCCTTTGTACTTTCTCCCAGGTATTACCCTTCTCCAGAGGTAACCACTCTCCCAAACTCTATCACCATGGATTAGTTTTGCCTCTTCTGAACTTCATATAAATGGAATCATACAGTTTGTACTCTTTTGTGACTAGATTCTTTCATTATGTCTGTGAGATTCATCTGTGTTGTTGCTTTTAGAAAAAGCTTGTTCTTTTTCATTGCTGTGTGATTTTCCATTGTGTGATTATACCATGATGGATACTAAAACTTTTCCTTTTTTTTTTAATTAAAAAATAATGTGTGTTGGGGCTTCCCTGGTGGCGCAGTGGTTAAGAATCGCCTGCCAATGCAGGGGACACAGGTTTGAGACCTGGTCCGGGTAGATCCCACATACCACGGAGCAACTAAGCCCGTGCGCCACAACTACTGAATCCCGTGCGCCTAGAGCCCGTGTTCCGCAACAAGAGAAGTCACCGCAATGAGAAGCCTGCACACTGCAAGGAAGAGTAGACCCCACTCGCCACAACTAGAGAAAGCCCACGCAGCCATGAAGACCCAACGCAGCCAAAAATTAAAAAAAAAAAAAAAATGTGTGGCTATTTGTGAAAAGTTTTCATTGTGAATTGCACAGAGAGATGCAGCAGTCCCAGGGACCTTTAAATGATTAAATATGATAGCCTTTCCCCATTCCTCATCTTCTCTGACCTCTGTGAACTATTTGTCACTCTTGACCATGTGTTCCTTCTTTTTTTTGTTTTTGTTTTTTTGTTTTTCTCTTTATTAGGTGCATTCAAGTGTACAATACAATTGTTAAACGTTTCTGGTGAAATAAACGTCGGTTATTTTATAGTGAGCTTTTATACTACAATTATGCATTTTAAAGTGTCTTTTATCTGATATTAGTATGACTACCTCAGCTTTATTTTGATTAATTTTTGCATGTGTTCCTTCTTGATATTTTCTTCTCTTTTGTCATAATGTCCATTCTACTCCTGTTACTCTGACTGCTTCTTGGGTGTCTTTTACTGTTTTCTGTCTCTGTCCCCAATATGTTCCTTGCGGATATGTCCTCTGTCCTTAGCTTTTTTCTTTTGGCCACACTGTGCAGCTTGGGGGATCTTAGTTCCCCCACTAGGGATTGAACCCGGACCCCCACAGTGAAAGTACCAAGTCCTAACCACCGGACTGCCAGGGAATTCCCAGCATTTTTCTTCATTGTACTTTGTTTTTTAGCAGGCTTACCCTATTTGTGGCAAGTGCTTAGGATGTATAATAGGGTCTGTAGTTCTCGTTCATAGCATTGTGTCACAGAACCTCCTTGTAGAGTGATCTGAGTCTCTAGGCCTGACCTCTTTCCTTAGCTCTACATTTCCATTTCTGGGCTTAATATTTCCACATTAGACCCTCAGCATTTGTGATCTTAACATTTGTGATTTTCATAAACTGATAGTGTCCTTGAAAGTCCATAACTAGAAATTATTTGATGTTGAAAAGTTAAAAATTTCAGTTTCGTGTGTTATGAGGCTGGATGGATTATTCCATTCATTCAGGGAATAAGAACCTGGCTGATCACCAAGCATCTACCTTTCACAAATGACTTTGTTCTCCATTTCTCATGATACGGAATAATGCTTGTTACATGTTATACCATGCGGGTATTTAGGAATAATTTCTGAACAGGATGCAGAACTTGGATCTCTAGCTCAGTGGCTTACTGTATCATTGAAATAGAATCCATTATTTCTCCTTTGAAATGTGGTCTCCCCGTGTCTTTCCTTTTTCTTGTCATCAAACTTGAAATTATATCCATGGTCTTTGACTTTTCCCTCTCCCTTGACCCCCTTATCCAGGTTCTGCTGATTCTGTCTTCATAACATCTTTCAAATCTTTGTTCTCACTGTCATCACCTTAATTCAGCATTTATAAATTTTTGTCTTGGTTGTTGTAATATTTTAACTGCATTTACTTGTTTTTAGTCTTTTAACCTCTGATTTATTCTGCATTCTAATTAAAAAAAAGATTGGAACTCCTTGCCTACCTGAGTTCCAGTGATAGATAAGTATTTGTTAAATGATCATTTTATTGCTTTATCTTCAGAAACTTTCATTAGCTTCTTGATACCATAGAATAAAGTTTGAAGACCTTGGCATTGAAGGTCTACTTGATACTTATCACTTTTTATTAGAATCAGAGTTAGAGGCCCCTTCTCTTGGTTCCCAAGACTTTGCTTTGTCTCCATTGTAGCGTACATTATTGAAATAGTTTGTCTCTCTCATAAGTAAGTTCTTTGAGGCCCTGACTCTTTCATTTACCTAGGGCCTAGTATGGTATTTGAAACATAGTTATTAGTCTGAATATTTATTAGAAACATAGATATGTGTGCTGGCACTTGAAACATGTATTTCCTCATTCTGATTGGCTGTCAGTCTCTCATCAGAGAAAAAACTCCTCAGAGGCTGTTTTATTCATCATTATACCAGCCTTTAGTGTTTTAACTGGTACGTAATGGACATTCAGTAAATATTTGTTTACTGCTTAGGCATTTTCATATGTATATATATATTTTAAATTTATTTATTTATTTATTTAATTTATTTATATTTGGCTGTGTTGGGTCTTCGTTGCTGCGTGTGGGCTTTCTCTAGTTGCAGCAAGCGGGGGCTACTCTTCGTTGCAGTGTGCGTGCTTCTCGTTGTGGTGGCTTCTCTTATAGAACACGAGCTCTAGGCGCATGGGCTTCAGTGGTTGTGGCACACAGGCTCAGTGGTTGTGGCACACAGGCTCAGTATTTGTGGCTTGCGGGCTCTAGAACTCAGGCTGAGTAGTTGTGGTGCATGGGCTTAGTTGCTCCAATGGCATGTGGGATCTTCCCGGACCAGGGATCAAACCTGTGTCCCCTGCATTGGCAGGCGGATTCTTAACCACTGTGCCACCAGGGAAGTCCCCATATATTTATTTTAATTAATCATTCATCTGAAAAGCTCTTTCTTCTCTGTCTTTGCTCATTAAAATTCTACTCAAGTTTCCAGGCCTAACTCATGCCACAGAAACTGTTCTGTGAAGTTGTTTTTCCATGATTGGGCTGTAGTAAATAGCACTTCTATCCTTCTGTATTCATTTTGTATTATTTCATATCTGCTTTTAAGTTGTAAATTACTGAGGGTAGGAACTATATCATCATTTTATCTATCATAATGCATAGTCAAGGGCTTTGTCACAATAGATGTTAAGTAGTTACTTGTTGACTGAATGAATTATTTGTGGACTGAATGAATAGAAAAAGATTAAAATATTTTGAATTTTGAATTCTCTTGGCATCATTAAGGAATTTTCAAAATTATTTTCATGGAAATCAGTATCTTCTCTTTATTCTGCACTATAATATTAGTATACGGGCAAAAGCATGGGGCACAAAACATACAGAGGGGAAGCTGCATATATTGTGTAGGGAACTGTAATCAATTTAGTATTGTTGGAAGTTGAACTTGAAGCTATAGATGTTGAGTTAAGAGACTAAAGGAGCCTAGATTGTAGATGGTCTTTAGTATTATGTAAAAAGATAGTAAGTAGGGAAGCAGGGTGGTCTTTCTTGTTTTTTAGCTGGATTACTCTGGCAGCTGTGTGGAGGATACAATGTAGGACATGGTGATTGAGACATGGGCATTTGAGAATTTTTCTGAGTTTTCAATACAGAATGTCTATTTATTTATTTATTTAGTTAGGCTGCGCTGGGTCTTAGTTGGGGCACGCGGGATATTTAGTTGCAGCATGTGGGCTCTTAGTTGCGGCATGTGGACTCTTAGTTGTGGCATGCGGACACTTATTGTGGTGTGCATGTGGAATCTGATTCCCTGACCAGGGATCGAACCCGGGCTCCCTGCATTGGGAGTGTGGAGTCTTACTCACTGGACCACCAGGGAAGTCCCTCAATACAGAATGTTTATTGGCCCTCCCTCCCCTCTTGTCCAGAAGTAATATGAATAAGGGCCAGCTCCTGAAAACCTGTTACCTTTGGAAGATTTGATTTCATCAGAGGTACTGGGAGCAGAGAGCCTGGGATGGTTGAAGCAGGTTGGACAGTGTTTCCTGATGAGGGTAGGACACATCTGCCTCCAGATTTTTCCCATCTTTGTTTTACTGGTTGCCCATAGCCTAAGATCAACCTAAAAGCTTTTTCCACCCCAGTTATTCATGGTGACCTATGATCAGGACTGTGAGAGGCAGCTTAATATTGCAATCATTATGCCTCCTTTATTGCTGGTCTTAGCTGCTTATGATTCTCTGCTAAATTTGCCACCTAGCTTTGTACTTTCTTGATAAAATCCCTATGGCACCTTGGTAATTATTACTTTTTATCAGCAGTTATTGGTTGTTTTTCTTCATTATATACATACTTGGGGTTCCAAAGAGTTTTGAAAACCAGGTTGTTGGGTCAAGGGCTAGCCCTGGGGGAAGAGGAAAAAGTCCTCAAGGGAGAGCAGAGACTAGACGTTATTGGCAGTAAGGACTTAGACAAAATGCATTGTTAGTCAGACATAGTTGACCACCTTTTTGTTGTTCCTCATTGTTAACTCCCAAACTCTTTTCTCTGCACTGTAGCCATGTGTACAGTGGAAGTACAGTAAATAATTGATGGGGAAAATTGACATAAACCTGAGCCTCTTACTTCCATATTCATTAGGTACTTTTCATCTTTACCAATAATTGTTCTGCCTCTAAAATCTTAGTTTTGAGCTTGCCAGACTCTGACCTTCACATCATCTTCTGTTTCTCTAGCTCACATTTATTTTAGGATTTCCTCTCCAAAAATTGTTCAAACGCTTTGGAACCTCTGGTCTGTTGATTTTTTTAAAAAAAATAAATTTATTTATTTATTTATTTATGGCTGCATTGGGTCTTCGTTGCTGCATGCAGGCTTTCTCTAGTTGCAGCGAGCAGGGGCTACTCTTCATTGCGGTGCACGGGTTTCTCTTTGCGGTGGCTTCTGTTGTTGTGGAGTATGGGTTCTAGGTGGGCTTCAGTAGTTGTGGCATGGGGGCTCAGTCGTTGTGGCTTGTGGGCTCTAGCGCGCAGGCTCAGTAGTTGTGGCGCATGGGCTTAGTTGCTCCGTGGCACGTGGGATCTTCCCAGACCAGGGCTCGAACCCATGTCCCCTGCATTGGCAGGCGGATTCTTAACCACTGAGCCAGCAGGGAAGTCCAGACTACCTTTTCATTGTCAGTCACCTCATGCCTCTACTTTCCTCCTTGTCCAACTTAACATTTCATGGGCTATCATAATTACTGCTATGCATGTACCTTCAGTACCTTCTATCATACCTGCTTGAGAAAATTCCAACCATGATTAAACCAACTCTGCCTATTCTGCCCTTGTGTCTAGGCAGCTGAATGTGGCTGGAGGAAAACACAACGATGCTGACATCTAAATTTGTGATCATGAACCTAAGGAGTCTTTCAGCAATGACAGTCAATCCTATGACATTCCCTAGTCCATTCACTTTTTTTTTTTTTTTTTTTTGGCAGTGCCACATGGCTTGTGGGATCTTTGTTCCCAGACCAGGGATTGAACCCAGGCCCTCAGCAGTGAGAGTACGGAGTCCTAACCACTGGACCACCAGGGAATTCCCTCCATTCACTCTTAAATGATAGTTTAATCGTTCTCCTCAAACTTTTAGCACTCTATTTGTCCTCTTTACTCTCAGTTGATGTCCTTGCTTCCTGTTTCACTGAAGAAAAAACAAAGATAATCCTACAAGCTCCCATTACAAGTCACCCAACCTACCTATATCTGTACCCGCATTCTTTTTTTTTTTTTTTTTTTTTTGCTGTACGCGGGCCTCTTACTGTTGTGGCTTCTCCCGCTGCGGAGCACAGGCTCCGGACGTGCAGGCTCAGCGGCCATGGCTCACGGGCCCAGCCGTTCCGCGGCATGTGGGATCTTCCCAGACCGGGGCACGAACCTGTGTCCCCCGCATCCGGCAGGCGGACTCTCAACCACAGCACCACCAGGGAAGCCCTGTACCCGCATTCTTTTCCCTCTCTCTTATTGCTATGGATAATCTGTTCCTATTCCCATCTAAGGCCAACCCCTACATCTAAATAAGAGTTTTATTCTTGGAATTATTCTTTCCTACTCCTGAGTCATTAATGTTTTTTTTCTGTTGATGATTCTCATCAGCATACAAGCATGCTACAATATTTTCAATCTTGAAAAAACTTCATTAACCCTGCATTCCCTCTCATTCATTCATCCTTGGATTCAAGAAGTTTTTTTTGTTTTGTTTTTTTAAAATTTTTTGGTTACTGTTGGGATTATAGAAGTGAAAAAGGCAGATGACAAACCCTGCTTTCAAAGTTTCTATTCTAGTAGAGGGAATCAGATAATAAAAGAAATAAGTAAAATATGTAGTATGCTATACGGTGATAAATACTACAAAGACAATAAAGCAGGGAAGGGGAATATAGAGTGATGGGGGATTTTATGGCTTAAATAGCATTATCAGGAAAGGCATCTCTTTGGAATGAGATGTTTGAGTAAAGACCTGAAGAATGTAAGAGATTGAGGCATTTAGATTATGTGGGGGGAAGAGTATACTTGGTAGAGGGAATAGGAAGCACCTTGGGGTAGAAGCATACTTCCAGCTCTAAAATTTGTGTTTGAGGAACACCAAGGAAGCCAAGTGTGGCTGGAGTAGAGTAAGAGGAAGAGTAGTAGGTGAGCTCAGAGGGGAAAGATGGGGAGAGGAGGGCTGAATTGTGGAGAGTTTCAGATTGGTAAGGGTCTTACAGGCAGCTGTGAGGATTTTGACTTTCATGTTGAACGAGATGAGAAGCCATTGGAGAGTTTTGAGCATAAGAATCACGTGATCTAACATTTATTTTAATCCCACTTATTTGGCTACTTTAGCGAGCATTGACTGAATGGGTATGTGGAACCAGTTAAGAGGCTCTTGCAGTTATTCAGGCAAAAGAGCAAGGGATACGAAATAATTGTGAGTAGGAGAGTGCTCCTCTTTATAACAAAACTACTTGAAAGAGTTGTCTATATCTTCTTTCATTTCCTCTCCTCTTGAACCCATTCCAGTCAAGTCAGGCTTTAGTCCCCCGTCATTCCACTGAAACACTTATGTGAAGGTCATCATTGGTCTAACCCAGTGGCCAGTTTTCAGTCTTCATCTCACTCGACCTGTTGCTTTTGACATGGTTGATCATTCCATCATTTGGCTCCTGGGACCATGCTGTCTTGGTTTTCTTCCAATCTCACTGGTGCTTGAGAGCGTTCAGTATTTTTTTTTTTTTTAACATCTTTATTGGGGTATAATTGCTTTACAATGGTGTGTTAGTTTCTGCTTTATAACAAAGTGAATCAGTTATACATATACATATGTTCCCATTTGTCTTCCCTCTTGCGTTTCCCTCCCTCCCACCCTCCCTATCCCACCCCTCCAGGCTGTCACAAAGCACCGAGCCAATATCCCTGTGCCATGCGGCTGCTTCCCACTAGCTATCTACCTTACTACGTTTGTTAGTGTGTATATGTCCATGACTCTCTCTCGCCCTGTCACAGCTCACCCTTCCCCCTCCCCATAACCTCAAGTCCGTTCTCTAGTAGGTCTGCGTCTTTATTCCTACTGAACGCTCTAGCAGGAATAAAGACGCAGACCTGCTAGAGCGTTCAGTATTTAATCTGCTTTTGCAGTCTATTCTCTCTCCTGATGTAATCTCATCAGATTGTATTACTTAACATTCCATCTCTGTGCTGCTGATTCCCACATTTATTTCTCTAGTCTTGACCTTTCTTTTGAGCTCTCCTATTTTCAGTTGTGTATGTAACATTTCTATTTGGGTAGCTAATAGACCTTTCAAACTTAATGGGTCCAAAGCTGAACCCTGTTTTTCACTTCCCATTCCACTGCTTCCCCAGTCTTTCCCACATCAATAAATGGCACTATCATTCACTCATTTATTTAGAGCAAAACATGGAAGTTGTTTTTGATTCTTTTCTTAACCTCATATTCCACATTCAGCCCATCAGTTCTGGTTGGTGCTACATTCAAATTGCATGAGACTTTTCCCCACTAGCTCCATCACTACCTTAATCTTAGCCTCTATCATCTTTCATCTGGATTACTATAAAAGTCTCCAAACCTGTCTTCCTGATTCTGTTCTTTTACCTCCTCTCCCCTCCGCCCCCATGATAATTTGCACACAGCAAGATCGGTATCATCCTGTAAAAGCTAAAATCAAAGTTTGTTACCATCCCCTACTCAAAAGTGGCTTTCCATCACAGTTGATCAAAATGGAAGGTGCTTGCTTTGTACTTAAAGTCTGCATGATCTGCCTCTTGGCCTTCTCTAACCTCATTTCCTTCTACTCCTCCTCTTGTTACTGAGCTCTGTTCACACTGGCTGCCTTGATGGTCTCCAAATATATTAAGCATGCTCCTGCCTGAGGACATTTTAAAAATTATTAATTGAGGACTTCTATACTTGGTAGTTTTCTCTACGTGAGGGGTTCTTTTTCTGGATATATTTATATGACTGGCTTCCTCATTTCATTTAGGTCTCTGTTCAGATAAAGGCCTTCCTTGACCAGCCTTTTTATTATTATTTTTTAAAATAAATTTGTTTATTTTATTTATTTTTGGCTGTGTTGGGTTTTCATTGCTGCATGCAGGCTTTCTCTAGTTGCGGCGAGCGGGGGCTACTCTTCGTGGCGGTGTGTGGGCTTCTCATTGCGGTGGCTTCTCTTGTTGCAGAGCATGGGCTCTAGGCGAGCGGGCTCAGTAGTTGTGGCGCACAGACTTAGTTGCTCCGCGGCATGTGGGATCTTCCCGGACCAGGACTCCGACCCATGTCTCCTGCATTGGCAGACGGATTCTTAACCACTGCGCCCCCAGGGAAGCCTGACCAGCCTTTTTAAAGTAGCACTCTTAGTCATTCCCTTCCCCTCTTTTTATTCATGTCCTTTATTCACCTGTTACTGTCACATATTTGTTATTTATTGTCATTCTCACACATTAGGATATATGGTTCATGAGGGTAGGAATTTGGGTTGGTTTTTCCTTACTGCTGTATCTCCAGCTTCTAGAATTGTATATAGGAGGTACTAAATAAATACTTCTTGAGTGAATGTATAGTGATTAAGTCATTCTCTGACCTCAGATTCCAACTCTATTACCTGATGCAAGTTACTTAAGTTCTTTAAGCCTTACTTATCCCATATAAATGTAATGGACATACTATCATTACCGATTTCATAGGGTTATTGTTAGGATTTAATAAATTAATCCATGTAAAACACTTATTACAAAGCCTGATACCAGTGAGCACTCAATAATGGTTAATTATTATATTTTTAGGGTAAGTGCGTAGAATGTGTGAATATAGAGTTCATATTTTTCTGTGTTCTCATCTGGTTTTATAAAGAAATATAATAGAAAAAGGTATGTCTTGACCTTTGATTTGTTGTTGTTATTGAACTCTTCTTTTACTTTGTTCAGCTTGAAAAGATGGCTTTAATTTGTGCGTTTTTCCCTTTAGGGAAACTTTTATGGATTTCTTTCTTAACTAACTGGCTTAGAAGATATTTTATATATATATATATATATATATATATATATATATATAGTCTCCCTAGATTTTAGAACATAATTAAGAGCAAATTCAGGCCAAGGAAACCGCATTTTAAAATTCTGTAATATCGTTTTAGTTGTACCAACTTTAATGTAACAAAATATTTTCTAAGGGTGAACCTGGGTAGCAGATGCACAAATCCTTTAACCTTTAATGTGTTGGGAGGTTAACAAGCCACATAGTTTCTCTGCCTGTATTTCAGCAAAGCAGAGGTAATATAGTACTGTCTGGCCTTCTAATTTTCATGACTATTTGAGATCTTCAAGAATGTTTTAAAGACAAAAGAGTTTAAAAATAGTTGGGATTGGGAATTCCGTGACATTCCAGTGGTTAGGACTCTGTGCTTTCACTGCCACGGGCCCAGTTTCAATCCCTGGTTGGGGAACTAAGATCCTGCAAGGTGCGTGGTGCAGCCAAAAAAAAAAAAAAAAAGTTGGTATTAATTCTTAAAAAGTCCTTAAGTTGTTTCAAAAGGATGTTACCAAGATGATTTCTTTTTTAGGTGACCCCAGGAAATCTGAGTCCTGCCTTTGACCAGTAAGAGAATGGGACATTTTACTACTAGCTCTCATGCTAGTAGTCTTCTATATATTTATTATTATTATTTTTAAATATTTATTTATTCGTTTAGGCTATGCCGGGTCTTGGTTGCGGTGCGTGGGATCTTCTTTGCAGCATGCAGGATCATTTTTTTTTTAGTTGCAGCATGCGCACTCCTCAGTTGTGGCATGCGGACTTCTTATTTGCGGCATGCGAACTCTTAGTTGCAGCATGCATTTGGGATCTAGTTCCCCAACCAGGGGTTGAACCCGGGCCCCCTGCATTGGGAGTGCGGAGTCTTACCCACTGGATCACCAGGGAAATCCCAGTACTCTTTTATATTTAAGAACACTAGTTGCTGTAAAAAAATACATTCAAAAGAACCTAGAGTAATGGAGGCTCTACCATTTTCTACACATGGCTTCCAAGGTCACCTGAGGCAGGTGGGGCAATCTTGTGGGAGTTGTTGATGCGCAGACCTGGAAATGGCTTAATCACTTCCACCCATATTCTGTTGCCAGAATTCAATCATAGGGCCATAGCTTGTGCCCAGGAGGAAGGTGAATCATGTTTGGTCAATATCTAGCTAGTCCTTGCCATAGCCCTCAAACCCTAATATGGTCCTCAGCTAGAACTATGTAGAAATCCTATTATTCTGGATATAGACCACCTAGAACCTTCATTCCTTATAGGCCCACAGAGTTTTGGATAATAACCGTTTTGAATGCATGTAAAGGCCTTTTTGCAGGAATACCTAGGAGGTCTGGAAAAGCTTGTTTTCCTCCGTCTGTGGCAGAGCTAGTCTCTGGCAACCCCCACACTCTTTCAGGTCTTGGTGACTAGTGATCGCTTTCTGTAGGCATTTCTCAGTTTGTCCACCCAGCCATGTGGAAGAGAAAAAAGCCATAAGGAAGCCAAGAGAAGCCAGAGAGGAAGGCGACTGGGTCTCAGCTATTTTCACTTTAATAGGCTCCTGGAAGGAAGTGTGGCCCTAGACACCCTACCTCTACATGTGCTTTGACTTCTTAAATTGTGGTAAAATACACTTACCATAAAATTCACGATTAGTGACATTCAGTACATTCAAATGTATAACCATCACCACTATCTAGTTCCAAAATATTTCCTCCTTCCCCCAGTCCCTGGCAACCACTAATCTGTTTTCTGTCTCTGTGAACTGTGAACATTTCATGTAAAGGGAATCATACAATACATGGCCTTTTATGTTTGGCTTCTTTTACTTAATGTAATGTTTTTGAGATTCATCCATATTGTAGCATATATCATCAGTATGTCATTCCTTTTTATGGCCGAGTAATATTCCATTATATGGATATACCACATTTGGTTTATTCAGTCATCAACTGATGGGCATTTGGGTTGTTTCCACCTTTTGGTGATTGTGGTAGTACCCCTATGAACATTTGTGTACAAGTTTCTGTTTGTACACCTGTTTTTCAATTTTTTGTTTCTATATATAGGAGTGGAATTGTTGGATCATATGATAATTCTATGTTTAAGTTTTTGATGAATTGTCAAACTGTTTTCCACAGTGGGTGTATCATTTTAACATTCCCACCAGCAATTTACAAGGGTTCCAGTTTGTCTGTGACCTTGCTAGCACTTGTTATTTTCCATTTTAAAAAAATCTAGCCATCCTAGTGGATAGAAATATCTCATACTTTTTTAAAAAAAAAAAAAATTATTTATTTATTTGGCTGTGCTGGGTCTTAGTTGCGGCACACGGGATCTTTAGTTGTGGCATGCAGGATCTAGTTCCCTGACCAGGGATTGAACCCGGGCCCCTTGCCTTGGGAGCGTGGAGTCTTAACTGCTGGACAACCAGGGAAGTCTCTGTCTCTTTTTAATCTTTTCCTTTCATCTCTTCCTTTTCCTTAAAATCTGTAAGTTGAAAAACCTTGGGGCATTTGGCCTGTAGAGTTTCCCAAAGTCTAGATTGCATAGTTATGGTGCATTTCAAAATGTTTTATGTCCTGTTGTATTTCCTGCAAATTACAGCTGGATACAGAGGCTTAATCAGCCTCAGGTTCAATTCCTTTGGCAAGATTTTGGGTGGTAGTGTGTTCTTTCAACAGGAGGCATGTGATGTCTGCTTTTTGCTCTTTGATTGTAGCAGTTGCTGATGCTCAGTGCTGAGATTCGCTAATTGGGAGTTGCAAAGTAGTGATATAATTCTATCATTTTGTTTTCATTTATTAGGTGGCATAGCATTTTAAGGAGATGCTTCTCATCTACTGTTTGATTCCCAGTGGTATAGTTCATGTAAGAATGGTCTGATTCTTTCCTTTTATTTACCTAGTTTTTAAGGTAATAAATTGGTTCCCGGTCATCTTCAGATGGTGATCAGTTAGTTATTTTTTATTATCACTGTGGAGTCATACATTTAAATGTATTTGATGGGTTTCAACCCATATTTTATGTGTTTTTCTTTCTTTTTTTTTTTTACTGCTAATTGAAGCTCACATTGTCCTGTTGTTGTCTAGGAAGAGCCTCTTCATATTGGTTCCTTAGTCTTTTTTTTTTTTTTTTTTTTTTTTTGGCGGTACGTGGGCTTCTCACTGTTGTGGCCTCTCCTGTTGCGGAGCACAGGCTCCGGACGCGCAGGCTCAGCGACCATGGCTCACGGACCCAGCCGCTCCGCGGCATGTGGGATCTTCCCGGACTGGGGCACAAACCCGTGTCCCCTGCATCGGCAGGTGGACTCTTAACCACTGCGCCACCAGGGAAGCTGGTTCCTTAGTCTTTTTGACCCAATCCTAATAGTTTTGATAATTTTCTTGCTATCTCTTACGTTCAACTGTTCCAGGCTCATTTTCCACCTTAGACCTGGAATTAGCTGTTTCTCTAAGAACTCTTGGCTTCGTTTAATGGGAAATGGAATTTCAGAACACCTGCAGTCTAGATCCTAGGGATACTTATTGCTACTAGGTTGATCATTGTTCCTATGACCTTTCAGTGGATAGAGTTAGAAATAAATATAATAAAAACTATCTTGGCAATCAACAGTGATATTGACAAAGGACTACAGAGGTTTTTTTTAAACTTAATCTCCCATTTATTACATTAGTATCTCCTTTCTTTCATACCAAGAATCATGTTCCCAAAGACTCAGGGGATGATAAAATTAGAATATCCAGGAATTACTAATTTGCTTTATCATATGTTAACTGTATAACAGTCTCTAGTGGCACTACTAATGTACTACCACCAATGATTAATGAAAACTGTTAAAAAATTTTTTTGTGTATGTTGTCTCCACCTTCTCCCCTCATTTTTTGGTTGACCTATATCTACATTGTCAGATCATGTAGCCATTATATACTATACTCTCTCCCTTTTAATGAACACTTATTTATAATTTTATAAATGACCATATATTTAATGCTAATCACCATATTGATACATCTCTGGTTTTTTTTTTAATTGAAGTATTGTTGATTTATAGTGTTGTGTTAGTTTCTGGTATACAGCAAAGTGATTCAGATATACATATATATTTACATATAAATATATATATTCTTTTTCAAATTCTTTTCCATTATAGGTTATTACAAGTTCCCTGTGAATATAGTTCCCTGTGCTATGCAGTAGGACCTCGTCATTCTAGTTATTTTGATTGTATGAATCTTTTGTTTTTTTGTTTTTTCTTTTCTTTTTTGTGGTACGCGGGCCTCTCACTGTTGTGGCCTCTCCCGTTGCGGAGCACAGGCTCTGGACGCGCAGGCTCAGCGATGGCCATGGCTCACGGGCCCAGCCGCTTCGCGGCATGTGCGATCCTCCCGGACCAGGGCATGAACCCGCGTCCTCTGCATCGGCAGGCGGACTCTCAACCACTGCGCCACCAGGGAAGCCCCGAATCTTTTGTTTTTAAACATGTGTTTATTTTATTTTATTTTTTATTTTTTTTTGGCCGCACAGTGTGGCATGTGGGATCTTAGTTCCCCGACCAGGGATCGAACCCATGCCCCCTGCAGTGGAAGCGCAGAGTCTTAACCACTGGACTGCCAGGGAAGTCCTGATTGTATGAATCTTGTTCTTTAGTACATTCCTTAGGAACGACCTGTTGGAACAATATTCTCTGAGTTATTTTATATTGATAACATTTTGCCTGTGCCCTTTACCTTGAAGATTAGTTTTCCTGGATATAAAATCCTGGGCTCATACTGCCTTTCTTTGAGTATCTTATATAGTATCTTGTAACCCTGTTTTTCTTCTGGCATAAAGAATTGTTGTCGGGACTTCCCTGGTGGCACAGTGGTTAAGACTCCATGCTCCCAATGCAGGGGGCCCGGGTTTGATCCCTGGTCAGGGAACTAGATCCCACATGCCTGCCACAACTAAGGAGCCTGCGTTGCTGCAACTAAGACCCAGTGCAGATAAATAAATATTAAAAAAAAAACGTTGCCATAGTCTGATAGTGATGCAGGTTTTTCTAATAGGTCATTTTTTTTTTAATGCTGAAATGATTTTTCTGTTAAAGTCCAGTTATTATACTAAAATATATCTTGGTGTTGGTCATTTTGGATTTATATGTCATGCATGTGGTGTGCTCTTCCAGGATGTAGTTTTCATATATATAGTTTTAATTTCAGCAAAGTTTTTGAATTATAATTTTAGTATTGATATTCGTTCTGTTACCTTGCTTTGATTTTCTTCTGCAGGGACTTCTATTTGCTGTATGTTGGATCTTCTTTGCCTCTCTTCAACATATCATTTTCTCTCAAACATTTTTTTTCCTCTTCATAAAAAATAAAACAAACAGAAACACCCAAAGCATTTCATCTTCTGTGCCTCTTAAGGCATTATCTCTTGTTTGTATTCTCTCTTGTGTTCCTTCAAATTTAGTCTTTTTTTTTTTTTTTACAATGGAATACTATAATAAAGTAAATGAATGAACTCCAGCTACATGTATCAACATGGATAAAACTCAGGAAACCTAATACTGATTCAAAAAAGTCATGAAAGAATATGTTTATATAAAGTTGAACAACATGCAAAATTTTACAATATATGGATGCAGTAATATGTTGTAAAACCATACAAAAAAGCAAGGCATGAAAAATGACACTGGTTACCTCAGGCAGGGGAAGGCGATGTGACTGGGGAGGGCTACATGGTGGGTTTTGTCATTCAGAAATGATTTGTTTTTGAAGCTGGGTGATGGGTACAGGTACATAGGTATTTGTTTTATAATTTATTCAAACTGTACAGATATGTATATTATAAAATTTATAATGTATTATCATGAAAAATAAATAAAATTATAAAAACAGGAATAATTGGATAGAGTACTTGTGGGAGGGTAGATTGTTATAGGACCCTCCCTGAGGTCAGAGGGAATAAAACACTACTGCTGAAGTGGAGCTAGATGTGTAGGCGATTTCCTTGTGAAACATGGCTGTGAATGGGAACAGAACCCAGAGAGCTAAGGTGATGGTAGGAGGAGGGGCAAAGAATGATTTTTCTAAGATGGGAGATACTAGACTATGCTTGTTTGCTGCTGGGAATGACACAGAGACCATAAAGCAGGACCAGATGGGAACATAGAAGAGAAAGGGAATAATGGAAGGGGAAGGAGGGACTGGGGTCTAGGGCACTGGGCCTCAGAGATAAGGAGAGGTCCTCAGGCCCTTCATTGTAACAGGAAGGAATGAGACAAAAGATGAACACAGATACTGGGAGGTTTAGAGATTCAGTGGTGGGAAGATGAAGGCCCTGGAACAATTCTCCCATGTCTGATGGCTTTTATTTTGTCACTGAAGCGTGAGATAAGATCATTTTTCTTGGTTCAGCTGTCTTCCATCAGTCTGTGAGTGAGTCTTCACTGGAGCAGTGTGGCATGGTGGTCAAACATGTAGGCCTTGGAGGCAGGCAGGCTGGAATTTGATTTTTTTGCACCCATTTAACAAACATTTGCTGAATCGTGCCTTATACCAGTCTTGTCCTGAGTCCTGCTGAGGGCGCAAATGTATATGGCCCCTAGTCTCAGGGAGATCACTCTCTTTACGGAGCAGCCGGGAGGTGGGGCCTGTCATTTCTTAATTGATCTTTTATTTCTAATTTTTTCTTAAGCTCTCTCACCTCACTGGTGAGTTTATTTGAATCTGATTCATGTTTTGTAGCATAAATGTCTTTAGTAAATTTTAAAATCATATGTTACAGAAGGAAACGCCAATGTATTTATCTGCATTTTTACTTACTGTGTTCTTTCTCTGTTCCTAAAGTTGCTTATTGTATTATTTCCTTTCTGTTTAGAGAACTTTCTTTAGCCATTCTTTTAGGATAGGTTTGCTGCCAATAAAGTCTCTTAATTATCCTTATTTCTGAAGGTCATTTTCCCTGGTTATTGCTTCTGGTTGACAGTTCGTTTCTTTCAACACTGGAAAAATACTGTGCTCCCACTTTATTCTGGACTACCTAGTTTCTGATGAGAAATCTGTCATTCAAACGTTTTTGTTTTCTTTTGTTTGTAATTTTTCTGAATTTTAATTATAATGTTTCCTGGCATATTTCTTTGGGTTTATTCTGCTTGGGGTTCACTCAGCTTCTTGAATCTGTAGGTTTATGTCTTCTTCACACATTTGGGAGGTTTTCAGCCATGATTTATTCTAGTACTTTTTCTTTCTTTCTCTCTTTGTCCTTTCCTTTTGGACTCCAGTGACACAGACATTAGATCTTTAATTACAAAACCATAGGTCCTGAAGCCTCTGTTTACTGTTTTCACTTTGTTGTTCATGTTGAATAACTTCTGTTCTTCTGTCTTCCAGTTCACTGTTTCTTTATTCTGTCCTCTATGTTCTGCTGAAAAGCTTATTCACTCAGTTTTTTTATTTTGGTTATTATATATTTCAATTCTAAAATATCCATTGGGTTCTTCTTTATGTTTTATTTTTTCCTTTGATTCAAGTATGGATACCTTTGCTCATTGAAATATTTTTATCATGTATGTTTTATACCCTTTTGTCTCTCATTTCCTCTGTTACTGCCATCTTTTGTGTTTAGTTGAAGAAAAAAAATTTTTTTTTGGTGTAATGAACCGTTTTGATCCCCTTTCATTTCCTTTTGTGTGTGCTTTTTTTATATTTTCTTTTTGCTTTGCCACAGGGATTACACGTAACATCCTATATTTATAACAGTCTAGTTTGAATTGGTACCAACTTCAATAACATACAAAAACTCTGCTCCTATACACCTCTATTCTCCCACCCCCCTTTATGTTGTTCTCACAAATTATATCTTCATACATTGTGTGCTCAGTAACATAGATTTATAATTATTTTTATGTATTTGTCTTTTAAATCATGTAGGAAATAAAAAGTGGAGTTATAAACCAAAACTATAACAATGCTCACTTTTATATTTGCTCATGTAGTTACCTTTACTGGAGATCTTTATATCTTCATATGGCTTGAAGTTCCTGTTTTGTGTCTCTTCATTTCAACCTGAAGGATTCCTTTTAGGGCCGGTGTAGTGGTAGTAAACTCCCTCAGCTTTTGTTTATCTGGGTAGAAATCTAAGTTGACAGTTTTTCCTGTCAGCACTTTTTTTTTTTTTTTTTTTGCGGAATGAGGGCCTCTCACTGTTGTGGCCTCTCCCGTTGCAGAGCACAGGCTCCGGATGCGCAGGCTCAGTGGCCATGGCTCACGGGCCTAGCCGCTCTGCGGCATGTGGGATCTTCCCGGACCGGGGCACAAACCCGTGTCCCCTGCATCGGCAAGTGGACTCTCAACCACTGCGCCACCAGGGAAGCCCCTGTCAGCACTTTAAATATGTCATTCCTTCTGGACTCCATAGTTCTGATGCAAAATTGGCTGTTAATCTGATTGGGGATCCCCTGTACATGATGAATTGCATCTCTCTTACTGTTTTGAATATTTTCTCCTTGTTGTTAGCTTCAACAGTTTGATTATGATATGTTTAGATGTGGGTCTGAGTTTAACCTACTTGAAGTTCATTGAGCTTCTGAACATGTAGGCTCGTGTCTCTCATCAAATTTGGGAAGTTTTCGGCAGTTATTTCTTCAGATACTCTTTCTTCCCCTTTCTCTCTTCTCCTTCTGGGATTCCCTTAATGCATATATTGTTTCTTTTGAAGATGTCCCCCGGTCCCTTAGGCTCTCTTCACTTTTCTTTTTTTTTTTTTTGCGGTACGTGGGCCTCTCACTGTTGTGGCCTCTCCCATTGTGAAGCAGTGGCTCCGGACATGCAGGCTCAGCGGCCATGGCTCACGGGCGCAGCTGCTCCGCGGCATGTGGGATCTTCCCGGACCAGGGCACGAACCCGTGTCCCCTGCATCGGCAGGTGGACTCTCAACCACTGCGCCACCAGGGAAGCCCTCTCTTCACTTTTCTTCATTCTTTTTTTTTTTCTTGTTCCTCAGACTATAGTTTTAATTATCTTGTCTTCAAGATTGCTGATTCTGTCTTTGCCTGCTCAAATTTGCTATTGAACGCCCTATTGAATTTTTCACTTACTTATTGGTCTTTTTATCTCCTGAATTTCTGTTTGGTTCTTTTTAATAATTTCTGTCTTTTTGTTGATAGTGTTGTTTTGTTCATTGTTTTTCTTTAGTTCTTTGTTCATTGTTCATTTAGTTCATTGTTTTCTTTCTTTTTCTTTGTTCATTGATTTTCTTTAGTTCTTTGTCCATGTTTTCCTTTACTAATATGACCATGCTTAAGACAATCAATTTAAAATTTACTGCTAAGTCCAATGCTGGGCTTCCTCAGGGGTGGTTTCTGTTAATTTATTTTGATTCTTTGAGTGGGCCATACTTTCTTATTTCGTTATATGTCTTGTGATTTTTTGTTGTTGTTGAAATTTGGACATTTGAATATTGGTAACTCTGGAATACAGCTTTTTCATTTTCCCCAGGCTTTGCTGTTGTTTGATCGTTGAAGGCTGTAGTTGTCCATTTGTCTAGTGAGTTTTCCAACATTTTTTGTAGAAACTGTATTTCTTGCTGTGTGTGATACTGAAGTCTCTGTTACTTAGCTTGTGTTTTGATGAAGATTTCCTGGATTGCCAGGAGCTAAGCAAGCAAACAAACACACATCCTGGTCTTTGCAGATTGACTTTGTGCCCTCCTTTGGCCCTTAGCCAGACTTGTGCTAAGTCTAGGGATCAGCTTGAGATGAAAGCTTAAAATCTTTTTAGGTCTTTCCTGAGCATGCATTTCACCCTGGGCTTTCTAAATTGCCATATATACACAGGTGTTTTTGATTGCCCTAATTTCCCAAAGAAACTCTCCCTTTTCTCACCCAGATCTCAGGCAGTCAGTTGAATGTCTCATTGTTAATCTTTTGCCCAAGTGGCTGTGGGTGTTTGGATCATCTTACAGGGTTTTAAGCAATACTTGCTGCTTTTCCACCTTGAGAAGATTGTGAGTTAGGTGAAATAGAGAGGAGTGCCTTGTGTTAGTCCTTCAGGTAGTCTCCAGATAAGTTATAACAGGTATAAACGATAAGTTGCAAGTAAGGTCTGTTCTGCTCCTTCTGGAACCAGGGGCCAGGGTCCCACACTTGGAACACCAGCTGATGTCTTTAAGATTGCCTCCACATCAAGGAGTGGGTAGGGTGAGGGCAAGTAAAAATGCCACAAAGCTTTCCTACCATTTTTAAGTTGACTTTTTTTTTTAATAGATTTTATTTATTTATTTATTTATTGGCTGCGTTGAGTCTTCCGTTGCTGTGCGCAGGCTTTCTCTAGTTGCGGCGAGCGGGGGCTACTCTTTGTTGCGGTGTGAGGGCTTCCCATTGTGGTGGCTTCTCTTGTTGCGGAGCACAGGCTTTAGGCGCACAGGCTTCAGTAGTTGTGGCACACGGGCTTCAGTAGTTGTGGCTTGTGGGCTCTAGAACGCAGGCTCAGTAATTGTGGCACACGGGCCTAGTTGCTCCGCGGCATGTGGGATCTTCCCAGACCAGGTCTCGAACCCGTGGTCCCCTGCATTGGAAGGCGGATTCTCAACCACCGTGCCACCAGGGAAGCCCCTTAAGTTGACTTCTTGATTCAGCATTCTCTTGGTTGCCGTAAGCCTTTGACTATTTTCCAGAGTCTGACAAAGGTGGTTCTGACAGTTTCTGCTTGTTTTTTTTTTGTTTGTTTGTTTTCACGTCCTTTATCTCATTTGATTTTCTTTTTTTATAAAAAATTTTTTCTTTAAGTTTATTTTTTTAACATCTTTATTGGAGTATAATTGCTTTACAATGGCGTATTAGTTTCTGCTTTGTAACAAAGTGAATCAGCTATACATATACATATATCCCCATATCTCTTCTGTCTTTCGTCTCCCTCCCTCCCCCCCTCCCTATCCCACCCCTCTAGGTGGTCACAATTTCTGCTTGTTTTTCAGTGTTTCTGTGGGGGAATGTTAGCTTGGAGCTGTGTACTCCATCATTTTGCTGATGTTATCTTTCACTTGATTTTAATCTTTGTTTCCCCAGTGATAAATGATGTTGAGAATGGTTTCATGTGTTCATTTGCCATATTTGCCTCTTCTTTGCTGAAATGTCTTTTTTTGCACGGTATGCGGGCCTCTCACTGTTGTGGCCTCTCCCGTTGCGGAGCACAGGCTCCGGACGTGCAGGCTCAGCGGCCATGGCTCACAGGCCCAGCCACTCCGCGGCATGTGGGATCTTCCCAGACTGGGGCATGAACCCATGTCCCTTGCATCGGCAGGTGGACTGTCTACCACTGCGCCACCAGGGAAGCCCCTTGCTCATGTTTTTTTATTAGCTTGTGTGTTTTCTTATTATTGAATTGTGAAAGATCTTTATATATACTGAATGCCAGTCTTTCTCAGATGTGTTTTGCAAATATTCTTCCTCCTGTGTGATTTGTTTTCATTTTTTAACAGTATCTTTTGAAGAGTAGTAGTTTTAAAATTTGTTGAAGTCTATTTATAAATTTGTTCTTTTTAAACTTCTGCTTTGTGTGTTATCTAAGAATGCTATCTAACTCAAAAGTATAAAAATTTACTCTTGTATTTTCTTCTGAAGGTTTATACTTTTAGGTTTTATAGTTAGACTCATGATCCACTTAGAGTTAATTTTTATATATGTTGTCTTTGATATGCCTGAGATATGGGTCAGGGTTCTTTTTTTTCGCATGTACATATCAAGCAAAGGTTTTTTGATAAGGATTAAGAGAATGTACTTTGAGTAGTATGGCACCTGGGTTTGACTCTTGGCAAGGTAGGTCAGGAAGACTCTGCCATAGGGTATGGATTTTTCTTCACCTACTGAATTTCCATTCATATGGGATAAGACAACTCCTATTGAGAGCCCAGGTTCTTAGCCTGATAGACAAGTTTTTAGTGTGTAGACTTCTGTTTTCAGCTGTGAATCCTTTGCTTACTTCTAATCCTATCCTTAGTAGCATGACACAGTGTAAACACAACGCTATCCTTGTGGGTAAAGTTAGCCTGAGATTTGCTTTGATATTGTGGAGGAGGGAGATGGTTCTGACCAAGAGAGGGAGGACTCTCTGTGAGGACTCCCAGAGCAATAGGCAAAATAGCCACAACTTAGTACTCTGAATTAAAAGAGAAAGCAATAAGCTCTTAGAGTTGGAAGGAGCATGTAGAAATTGTGTAGTCAGGCAATTTTCAACCTTTTTTTTTGACAGTTGAAATTTATATGTCATATATTAGATATGTTATTGTTATGATAGATAAATACAGATCATATGTAATTTCTGGCATGCAGGCTGTAATTCTGCCTTTTAAAAAATCTCACTTAAGAAAGAATGTAACATAAGCGAACTGACTTTATTTCATTGATAGTATTTACCAAGAACCTGCTTTCATTTAATTAGGAGAGTATACTGATTGCAAACTTGAGTACTTTAAGTCAATTTCAAATAATTTGTGACACGATCCTCACAATTGGTCAACATATATTTGTGTTGATGGCATCATATTGAAAGTTTTTATTTAGTCTCGTGGTTCTCAAACTTTAGTGTGCTTCACAGTCACTTAGAGGGCTTGTTAAAACACGGATTGCTGCTACCCTCCCCCAGAATTTCCTATTTAGTAGATCTGGGGTGGGGCCCTAGAATTTGCCTTTCTAACAAGTTCACAGGTGATGCTGATGCTGCTGGTCTGGGGACCACATTTTGAGAGTCACTGCTTAGGCCAACTTTCACCTTACTTTTTCAGTATCCTAGGGGCACAGTCCATTCCCTTTAAGACGGCCTTTTTTCACTGTTAGATGGTTCTTCCTATAATTAAACCTACTTCTCCTTCTGTTATTTTTATCCAGTATATCAAACTGGCCTCTGAAGTAAGAAGTTTACTCTCCTATAACAGAGGAGATAGCTCTCTTGTAGTTGAAGAGAGTTATTCATGTCTTCTTTGTTTTATTTCTTTCACGTTAAATGTTTATAGTTTCCCTAATAGTTATTGGAAGAGTACTGCAATTTGTAGTTATGTTAATATTGCCATAATAGTATTTTATTTGTAACCTTGTTTCTCTTGCTATATTCCCTGGGATTCTATCCAAGCCAGAAACCTGGAAGTCATCCTAGGCTCCTTCCCCTCCTTAACTCCCTATTTTGCTGAAGAATCATTTGAGTGTAGAAATGATAGGAACCAGATAGAAATTTGATCCAATTTAAGCAGAAAGGGGGAGCTTACTATAAGGGTACAGTGGTATGCCGTTGAATCTCAAAACATGTGGTTTGGCTGGATCTCTCATAAGTGACTAGAAATGGGAACTAGAAAACTGCAAGAAGCAAATTAGTTTGGAAGTTAGAAAGGAAGTTCCTCTTCCCATGCCCTTTTTCTTTCTTGGGCTATGTGTGGTTCTGTTTTATTTGCTTCATTCTCTTTTCCTGTCTTTTAATGAATTCTTTGGTAAATTCAGAAATGTTCTGCTGTTTTAAAAAGTGCAGTCTAGCTGAGCAAGAGAAGCAAGATACAGAACAGTTCGTACAGAGTGATTCCATTTATCTAATATTCTGTTCGAAGCCTGGATAGTAGTTACCCTGGAGGGATAGTGTAGTGACTAGAAGGGTGCACAGGGGGCTTTCTGGAATGCTTGGTTATGTCTTTTTTTTTTTTAATCTTGATGCTGGTTCCATGGATATGTTTAACTTGCAAAATTTATTGAGTTATATGCTTAGGTATATGTACTTTTCTGAAATGAGTAATATACTTAAGTAAAAGTTAAAAAGACGTCCTGATTTAAAAGTTAAATTTCATTTCCCATTTATATTTCCTTCCCTTTGCAAAGTTTTGACAGGGGAGACTTGGAATAAGAAGGTGCATGATCTGCTTTCATTATTCCTCTCCTCTGTTTTCTGGCTTCTTTACTTTGGTATGTTATGATAGGGAATAGGGAGATTGAAAAGGATATGACTTTCTTTTGGGACTTCCCTGGTGGCGTAGTGATTAAGAATCCGCCTGCCAGTGCAGGGGACACAGGTTCAATTCCTGGTCCAGGAAGATCCCACATGCTGCGGAGCGACTAAGCCCCTGCGCCACAACTACTGAGCCTGTGCTCTAGAGCCCATAAGCCACAACTACTGAGCCTGTGCTCTAGAGCCCATGAGCCACAACTTTCTTTTAACTGGTGCTGATCTCGTCCTATCGGTTGTCGATCCTTTTGTGGCTAAGACTAACTGTTCATCCATACAGTGTAGCAGGCATCCAAGTGCTGGCTCTCTCAAGTAGCTCATTTGTAAGGTATTTTTGGGATACTTTTCTTTCCATATTGCCTTCACATAGGATATTCCTTCAGCATGATATCTTACAAGGCCTTCTCACTTCCCTCCACCCAAAGCTGCTTACTGGGGTGTTGCTTCTGTGAATGGCCAGCCCTTTTTGGTGGGTTACCAGCATTAGTGCCCAGACCCTGCTTTCTTCATGGTTTCTACTTGATGCATAGGTACTGTTTCATCCTCGATACACCAGTTGGTGGGAATATAGGCTGTTCCCTTGCTGCCTTCTCTTTTCGCATTGACTACTCCTTCCAATTCTCCTTTCTCCCTGCTCATTCCTGTTAGAGTTGGATGGGCACATCAGTAGATTTAATGGTACAGTGCCTAAATATCCCCCTTTATCCTTTTATCCATTTACTACCAATTTTTAAAAAAAATATTTTTATTTATTTATTTGGCTATGCTGGGTCTTAGTTGCGGCACGTGGGATCTTTGTTGCTGCGTGCGAGATCTTTGTTGTGGCCTACTGGATCTTTTAGTTGCGACATGCGGGATCTTAGGTGCGGCATGCGGGATTTAGTTCCCTGACCAGGGATTGAACCCGTGTACCCTGCACTGGGAGCGTGGAGTCTTAACCACTGGACCACCAGGGAAGTCTCATTTACTACCAATTTTAAAAATACTTTTTCCTCGGGAATTCCCTGGTGGTCCAGTGGTTAGCATTCTGTGCTCTCACTGTCGAGGGCCCAGGTTCAGTCCCTGGTTGGAGAACTAAAATCCCACAAGCCATGCTATGCAGCCAAAAAAAAAAAAACCCCCCAAAACAAATGAAAAAAACCTTTTTCCTTTTCTCTTCAGTTATTTTTCATCAACTTCACTCTTCTTTTTATCCTGGGGTATTTGTAAATTATATTCTGGATGGCCACCACTAAGCAATGTTTGTACTTTCCTGTGTGTGAACTCACCGGTCACAGTATATGACCCTAGAGGCTTTATTTATTTATTTTTAAATTATTTATTTGGTTGCGCTGGGTCTTAGTTGCGGCAGGTGGACTCCTTAGTGGTGGCTCACTGACTCCTTAGTTGTGGCACGTTGGCTCCTTAGTTGCAGCTCGCTGGCCCCTTAGTTGTGGCATGTGAGCTCTCAGTAGCGGCATACATGTGGGATCTAGTTCCCTGACTAGAGATCGAACCTGGGCCCCCTGTATTGGGAGCACAGAGTCTTAACCACTGTCCCACCAGGGAAGTCCCCTCTAGAGGCTTTAAAAAAAATCTTTTCTCAAGGAGGCAGGCATTTTTCCATTTATTTCCCACCCCCCTGTGGCTTTATTGCTATGGTACTAGTTGCTTGTGTCTTGTTTTTCAAATGGCAGGTAACATAGATTTCAGTTATTTATTTCTCCTTATGCTTCTCATTTTGTCTTTGTACTGTCCAGGTCAGATTGATGTGCTACTTATCTGTGTTTGTTGTAGCTTCCTTCACTGAAATATAAAAGATAGGCCTCATTTGCCTTATTTTTTATTTTTTTACCCAGAATATTTTCTCATTAATGCTGCTAATTAGGTGGGTGTTTGCTTTAAAATGTCTGCATCTTGATGATGCTTACTGAGTGAAGAGGAAGTGGCATTGGGATGGGGTGGGATGGGTTAGACTAAAATAAAGGCAATGGGAAGGCACTGTCAATGCTTCATATTGTCTGTATATCCTCCATTGTACTATTATAATTTTTCATTGAAAACATGAGTTCAGCTCCTATTATAGACATAAAGAAGGCTCTGAGTTTTACTTTAGCATTAATTGAATGTTAGGGGTATTTCTAACTTTGTATGACAGGTAAAGGAAGGTCTATTATTTACGATTTTTTAAAAACTAAAATATACTTTTCTTTACTAGATACAGGAAGAGTGTGAATAAATGGAGAAAAGTAAATAAACATAATTAGACATGTACTCATTATGGATAATATATCCTGTCAAAGTGCCTTATTGTGTCACCTTGTGAATCTCATCCCCTATTTTTCCTTTGGCATTTTATACTCAATGTCCCACGTCATTCACAGCATACCCAAACAGCTGTCACTAAGAAATTTGTTTCTGGCTTTAGCTGTTGAACAGGAAATATAAAATGTTGGCACTTTTTAACTGTAATGAATGTTGTAGAGATATTTAATATAAAGTTAGTTCTTATACTTTCAGAAAAGACATTAAAGGCTTATGTTTTACTTCTTTCACTTTGAAGGATGTGATAACTGGACTTAGTCCCCTGCTCTTCAGGAAGCTCAGTAATCCTGACATATTTTCATCCACCGGAAAAGCTAAACTTCAACGACAACTTAGTCAGGATGACTCTAAGTTACGGAGAGGAAGCCCGGCCAGTTCTTTTTCAGGTAAGTATCTAATTTTGTTTTCTTTTAACAGTTGTGGGAATGGGACTTCCCTGGTGGCGCAGTGGTTAAGAATCCGCCTGCCAATGCAGGGGACATGGGTTCGAGCCCTGGTCCGGGAGGATCCCACATGCTGCAGAGCAACTAAGCCCATGTACCACAACTACTGAGCCTGTGCTCTAGAGCCTGCGAACCACAACTACAGAGCCTGCGTGCCACAACTACTGAAGCCCGTGTGCCTAGAGCTGGTGCTCCGCAATAAGAGAAGCCACCGCAGTGAGAAGCCGGTGCACTGCAACGAAGAGTAGCCTCCGCTCGCCGCAACTAAAGAAAGCCCACACGCAGCAACGAAGACCCAATGCAGCCAAAAAACAAAAAAACAAAAAAAACCCCAGAGTTGTGTGACTGTTTTGTCAATATTTAAGGGTATATCAACTGACTTGGCATCTTGACCCCTTCTTCTGTTGTAATAGTGTTATGTAGAACACTTGTGGGTAAGGCTGTCTTCCTTTCTTTACTGTTTCCCTGTTTCCTCATGGCATTTCTGAATGCTAACCTCCTGAACCTGCTGAGTATTTCCTGGTTGACCATTATCACTGGTTATTCCCTTTCAATATGATTTGTGCTCTCTGCTTACTTCTGTAGACTTCACAAACTTTGCTTCTTTTTATTTTCTTTTTCTCTTATTTCCAAAACTCATTCCAAAGCCCATAGTGCCTCCCCACCTCATCCATAGAAAAGTCTTAAAAAATTCAAAGGGAAAAATTAATACAAGGACATCATGCCCAAATAGGAAGCAATTAAAATGTGGCATAGTTTTAAGCAATCAATAGAGTATGGAAGAAAGAGAATCCATTTGACTTTAGTTGAAGAAGCAAATGTAATCCTATTACATTCCTTGGCCTACTGTAAACAGTTTTCAGTTTCTTTTTATTTTTGTACCTTTTCAGGGCTGTTCCCTTGGCTTTCTCTTCTCACTCTTCTATTGAAATTTTATTTTGTCAGTCATGTATTTAATCACATAGAGCTATTTCTTGTTTGTTTTTTTCCCATAGCATTCTGCTCTTCTTTTAAGGATGTATTTATCTTCTAATTCTCTATGAGTAAATAGATTTTTTATTTTTGGATTAAAATTTTCTTTTTTAAGTTTTCTTTTGTTTCTGAATCAACTTTTTTTCTTTTGAGCACCTAACAACCAGAATCCATTGCTTTGCTCTGAGATGCTAATAAATCCCTTTTATCCTGTGAGGTAATTGTCTGGCTACTGGGTGGTGCAATGTGGGAATGTGGTTGTGTTTGACTGTTCTGTCTACAGATTTTCAGTTACTCTGATTTCAGCCTTATGTCTTACTTTATGTCCTCTTAGGTATCTAAGTACTGAGTACTGAACTTACCTGAGATTTTGCAGGGCAGCCTGATGCCCCATTTAATTACAAGCTCCACTAAGCTTATTATACCTCATGCCTTTCTTTGCCCAGTTCCATTGGTTATGATTCATCTATATGCTTTAGATTTTCCCCAAATTTTGTTCATTCCCTCGTAGAGTGTCTATGTATCTGTCTCTGTCTCTCTTTCTCTCTCTGGTGGTAGCCTTTATTTGTTTATTTATTTTGTTTTTATTCTCTCTCTCTTTTTTTTGGCCGTGTGGCGCCATGTGGCCATTTTGCTGGATCTTAGTTCCCTGACCAGGGATTGAAGCCGGGACCCTGGCAGTGAGAGTGCTGGGTCCTAACCACCGGACCGCCAGGGAATTCCCTCTTTATTCTCATTTAATGGAGGTTCCTGGGGGACAAAAATACAAGTATGTGCTCAGTCAGCCATCTTTAACTGGGAATATTTCTTAAAAATATCCTCAAATTATTGTAAGAATAATAATTAGAATTTTTAAGAAGCTTTCTTTTTTTCTGAGTTATTTGTTTACTAAAGGGCTAGTTGCTCCATTTGTTCATATTGTTCCTTCTGTTTTTAAGTTGTTTGTGTTCCTCAGATTCTTGGCAGTTCTTGGTATGCTTCAAGCCCTGACCAGTAGATGTCCAAATGGGTTTCTTCTGCTGTTGTATAAGCCTCTTTCCCTAGCAGGCCCTTATTTTGAAGGGAGATAGAGTGATACTAGCCTTTGTATATGTGGATGGGGAAAGTTAACAAACTAGCTTTCCTTTAGGTTATATAGATCCTCATCTATAGGCAGATCGCCTGGAGAGCTTGGCAACATTTGCAGAAGGAAGAAAAGAAACCAGGCAGGCTCTGCTCTGGGCTTGTGGAAGTTTTGAGTACAGAACCATTATTATTTTTTGTGGAGCATTTTATGGAAAGACTTCTCATTAAAGCATGCATTTGAGAGCAGACTTGAAAGATAACTAGATTTTTTTAAATTGTGTGTTCCTGATCAAAAATGTAAAATATGCCAGTTATAAAAAATTTGAGTACAATAACATGCATCATGTCAAAAGTGAAGTGTCCTTCTTAATCTTTACTTTCTTCTATTTTCCCTCCCTTCAAACCATTTATATATACTCCATTATATTTAAATATACATTTAAAATCTTATATAAATATATATAAGCTTTATTTTAAAAATGAACATTGGAATCATAAGCTATATGCTTCCTTTTTAAAAAAATTTTTTTTTTTTTTTTTTTGCGGTACGCGGGCCTCTCACTGTTGTGGCCTCTCCTGTTGCAGAGCACAGGCTCTGGATGCACAGGCTCAGCGGCCATGGCTCATGGGCCCAGCCGCTCTGCGGCATGTGGGATCCTTCCGGACCGGGGCACGAACCCGTATGCCCTGCAAAGGCAGGCGGACTCTCAACCACTGCGCCACCAGGGAAGCCCCTAAAAAAATTCTTTTTATTTTTAATTTTTATTACATTTTGGCCGCACTGTGTGGCATGTGGGATCTCAGTTCCCCGACCAGGGATTGAACCCGTGCCCCCTGTGGTAGAAGCGTGAAGTCTTAACCATTGGTCCGCCAGGGAAGTCCCTATATGCTTCCTTTCTGCTATTTTCACTTAACAGGAAATGTTGAACATTTTTCTCTTGACTACATGTTCAGCTGCCTCATTATTTTTAACGGGTTCAGTATGTCATTACGTGAAGATTATAATTAACTGGTAATGATCATTTATCTTATTTACAATTTTATTATGATGAGCATTGCTAGGGAGACGTTCTGGTCTACTTTTTTTTCTTTACATTCCTATAAGTGGAATGCTGGGTCCAAGCATACTCAAATTAAAATTATAATAGGTTTTGCTAAATTGCCCTGCAAATAAGTTGCATCACACTTTGTCTGCAGTAAAAGGATATGTTATAGCAAAAACAAAACCCAAACCTCCTTTTGCTCATACCTCTTTATAAAGTGGGTATTTCCATGACAAATAGGATTTTGCCAGGAAAAAGAAGGGTTTTCAAGTGAATTGATGATCAAGATAAAGCCTGCTGAATATGCAGGGCAGAATATTTAAGTTGAATGAGTGAATGGGTTTGGAAAGAGTGGAAGGAGATCAGGCCAGGAAGATAATCTGGATTTACGGAGGATCTTTTTAGTGTTTTTTAGTGTTTTAAAAGTGTGGCTTAGGGGACTTCACTGGTGGCTCAGTGGTTAAGAATCCTCCTGCCAGTGCAGAGGACACAGGTTCGAGCCCTGGTCCAGGAATATCCCACATGCCAAGGAGAAACCAAGCCCGTGTGCCACAACTGAGCCTGCACTCTGGAGCCCGCGAACCACAGGTACTGAACCTGCGTGCCACAACTACTGAAGCCCGTGCACCTAGAACCCGTGCTCCACAACAAGAGAAGCCACCGCAATGAGTAGCCCCCACTCGCCGCAACTAGAGAAAGCCTGTGCGCAGCAATGAAGACCCAACTCAGCCAAAATAAATAAATAAATAAATAAATTTTTTAAAAAAAGTGTGGCTTAGGACTTCCCTGGTGGTCCAGTGGTTAAGACTCCGCCCTTCCCCTGCAGGGGGCGCAGGTTCCATTGCTGATTAGGGAACTAAGATCCCACATGCTGTGTGGCGCCGCCAAAAACAAAAAACCAAAACAAAACAAGCAAAAAGTGTGGCTTAATTCTTTAAACAGTAGGGAGTCATGAGAAGGGAATGACATGACCATGTTTGTTCTGATTAGATCACTAGCAGCAACGTGAGAATGGTGTGAGGGGAGTTGAAATGGGACTTGAACCTCAGGTAGAAAGTCATTGTAATTCTAGATGCTTAGTCTTTATAAGTGATTTTCTTGTAGTCTCTCAGTGGGATTAAGGCAGTTGGTCAACCTGGACTGAACACATGGAGCCTGGCAAGAATAGTATATATTCAGTGTTTGTCTTCTGGAAACCTAAGGGCCAAATTTGTCTAGGAAAAGCTGTCAGCTCCACTCTTATTGCATTGAGTTGGTGAGAAACTAGGTGGGATGGAAGGGACTAGAAAACTCCTAGCCTGCTAGGTTGGGTGTCAGGGTTGGGCCCTGGCATGATGGTGGATATTACAGAGAATTTATTTTTTTTAATATTTATTTAATTTATTTTGGCTGCGCCAGGTCTTAGTTGCGGCATGCATGCAGAGTTCCCTGGCCAGGGATTGAACCCGGGCCCCGTGCTTTGGAAGTGTGGAGTCTTACCCGTTGCACCACCAGGGAAGTCCCTACAGAGAATTTAAAATAGTCATCAACTCAGTTCAGTATTCCACTTGGCATTTCTCACCACCACCAATATAGTTGGAATTTTTAGAGGGCTGCAGATTCTAAAATGGATGTGGAGGGACTTCACTTTGTTTTGGATCAAAGTACTTAAAAATATATATATATATATATATATATTTATTTATTTGGCTGTGCTGGGTCTTAGTTGCAGCATGTGGGATCTAGTTCCCTGACCGGGGATCGAACCTGGGCCCCTGGAATTGGGAGGGTGGAGTCTTAACCACTGGACCACCAGGGAAGTCCCTGGATCAATGTACTTGTAATCCACTTGATATCATTGTATTTTTTCATTTGTTAATTAATAATTTGTTAATTTTCCAAACCTTGTTGTTGAAGGTAAGCAGCTGCTCCCCTTGTCTGGCAGTGTACATAGCAGTGTGGGACAGGTGACTTGGCAGTCTTCAGGAGAAGCATCAAACCTGGTTCGAATGAGGAATCAGACCCTCGGACAGTCTGCGCCTTCTCTGACTGCTGGTTTGGTAAGTGTTAGTACAGATGGTCCCTTGCTCCATGAACAAATTCTTGGTTGTCATTCGTCATTATTGCATCTATTATTTTCCTTTTTAGGGTTTGGCTAGTTTCATTTCTCAAAGCGAATTATGGGAAAGAATGGAATTTAATAGACTGTATTCTGATTGCTCTCATGCTGTCACTGGTACTGATTATATAATGAGAGTCAAGAAGAAGACTCAATATGATTCTAACTTTAATGAATAAATTTCCTGAGAAGGAGCTTTCTTATAGAAATGATTCTAAATCTTGTGAAGTTGTGTTGCTTCTGTGTACAGCTCTGTGGTATACATATTTAGTACATGAAGATAGGGAACATGTTTTGCACATAGTAGGCAGTTCAGTATATACTGGGTGAAAAGAATGAGACTTTTCTTTGTCTAGACTTTGTATAGTAGACAGGACCTAACAGAGGTTACACTGTGTAGTCTGGGCAGGTTGTTTTCTGCCTATTATTGCATCTTGTACCCTTTTACCCTCAGTGGCCCTGCCTCTTTACTTAGGGGACCCGTTAACTTTCTGCTGATCTCACACTCTTACCTCTAAATGTAGGACAAGGCACACAGTAATTTTCAGGATACAATAACAGAAGCTTGTTCCCGTTAAAATAATCTTATCTACTCTTTGGGACCATAAATCTTTTGGGTTGGCACATAGGGAGTAGAAAGTTTTGTCCATTTGTCCATCCTGGGAAGTGGGGATAGGGGAAGAAGTCTGTGACTTTTAGGCCACAGGGACCATCAGGGTCATTTGTGGAACTTCCCCAACTTTTTATCTTATTTATTTATTTATTTATTTTATTTTTGGCTGCGTTGGGTCTTTGTTGCTGCGTGTGGGCTTTTCTCTAGTTGTGGTGAGCAGGGGCTGCTCTTCATTGCGGTGCGCGGGCTTCTCATTGCGGTGGCTTCTCTTGTTGTGGAACACGGGCTCTAGGTGCGCGGGCTTAAGTATGTGCAGCATGCGGGCTCAGTAGTTGTGGCACGTGGGCTTTAGAATGCAGCCTCAGTAGTTGTGGTGCATGGGCTTAGTTGCTCTGTGGCACGTGGGATCTTCCCGGACCAGGGCTCGAACCCATGTCCCCTGCATTGGCAGGCGGATTCTTAACCACTGTGCCACCCAGGAAGCCCCCAACTTTTTATCTTGAAAATATCAAACCTACAGAAAAATGGAAAGAATGGTACAGTGTATACCCAATTAAGCTTGCTTAGATTGACCAATTTCGTTGTAACTTTATATTTTGCCACATTTTGTTTAATCTGTGTGTATGTATATATTTTTTTCCTGAAGATTTCAAAGGAAGTAACAGACGTTATGCTACCTCCCTCTTAAGTATTTCTCCTAACATCAAGGACAGTCTCCTAAATAACCACAATATATAGCGGACCCTTGAACACCACTGGTTTGAACTGGGTGGGCCCACTTATATGTGGATTTTTCCCAATAGTAAATGCTAGTACTATAGGATCCATGATTGGTTGAATCCTGGGATGCAGAACTGTAGATAGGGAGGGCCAACTGTAAGTTTATACTTGGATTTTCCACTGCATGGAGGGGTGGGGAGGGTTTGGGAGATGTCAGCACCTCTAACCCCTGCATTGTTCAAGGGTCACCTGTATTGTCAGATCCAAGAAGTTTAATATCAATTTAATATAAAAACCATATTCAAATTTCCCTACTTGTTTTCAGCATGTCTATTAAAGCCCCATCTCTCCCCTCTTTAACATCTGGAACTTAAAACAAAAAAAAAATCCATGTACCGTCATAGAGATTTTGATCCAGTGGGTCTGGGGTGGTCCCAGGCATCCGTATTTTCTTTAAAGCATTATACCTACTTCTAGATGCACTCTTTTGAGAACTACTGCCACTAAGGTAAAGCTGAATGTTTCATTTTAAGGTGGTTTGTTGCAGAGGAAATTCTTGGACTGAGTTTGCTGAATTCCTAGCTTAGGCCAACTGAAGTAGAATATTCCTGAATTAATTTTTTTTAAAGCTTATTGAGACATAATTCACATATGATAAAATTCACTCATTTAAACCGTACAATTCAGTGATTTTTAGTATATTCATAGATACATGCAGCCATTACTGGAGTCAATTTTAGAACATTTTCATCATTTCAGAAAGAATTCCTATACCCTTTAGCTATCACCTTCATATTTTCACATCTCCTTAGCCTTATGTAACCATTAATATACTTCCTGCCTCCATAGATTTACCTGTACTGTACATTTCATATAAATTGAGCCTTATACTATGTGACCTTTTGTAACTAGCTTCTTTCACTTAGGACGATGTTTTCAAGGTCCATCCATTGTGTAGCATGTATTAGTATGTCATTCCTTTTTACTCCTGAATAATATTCCGTTGTATGGATATGCCATGTTTTGTCTATCTGTTTGTCAGTGGATGGACATTTGGGTTGTTTCTTCCTTTAGACTATTATGAATAATGCTGCTATGAACATTTGTTTACAATTTTCACATGGACAGTTTTCATTTTTCTTGTGAGTGGAATTGCTGGGTCGTATGGTAATTGTTTAAATGTAGCAGTGTTTGATAAACTGCAGTGTATGAGATTTTTGGTTTCTTCACATTGTCATCAACATTTGCTATTATTTGTCTTTGATTTTAGCTATCCTAGTGGGTCTGAAGTGGTATCTGTGGTTTTGGTTTGTGTTTTCCTAATGACTAATGACATTGATCATCTTTTCATGTGATTATTTGCCCTTTGTATGTCTTCTTTGAAGAAATGTCTATTCAGACTCTGCCCATTTAAAAAATTGGGTTATTTGTCTTTTTTATATACGGATTTGTAAAATCATTACTTCTTTAGACCTGCATCCAGTTACTTCTTTCCTCCCAGGGATCTGCCTTTTGTTTCCTCCTGTGCCTTTCTTTCCTGAGCTATTTGCTTACTTACAGTAACCTCAGCTAGTTCCTCCTTTTTCATTCTCCTACTCAAGGATTTCCAGTTGGTATTTTATGTTTGGTGGCACATTTGATAGTATCGAATACTTTTCCTGCTTTGACTTACTTTACACTGAATATACCTCGATGCCACCCCAGCTTCTGGCTGTGGCATTTCTGAAAAATCTGTCCTATAACGTATTCTTGTTGTTAATAGAGTTACGGCCCTATATAGTCCATAGACCCAGCCTCCAGAGAATTTTTGGTTCAAAAAGATTCACATAATAACAACAAAAAACAATTTAAAAGTAACATAACAACACTTAATAGAATGTTAATTATGACTTAAAAGGAACTAAGGAGACAAGAATTGTGTTGTGTATAATTATTGGGGAGATAATTTGCAGGAGGTTAGATTTGACCAGACTCTGGAGAATGGATAGCCAAAAGCCTTAATGTAGCAAATACTTTCATTTTGACGACATCTACGTGATTGTGTTTATGAGGAGACTTTTTTCTTCTCCCTCGTTTCCTAGTATCTATCGAGAAGATTTCTCTGAAGGCCCATCTTCCCCATATATATAGTGACAATGATTCCAATTAGTGGTTTCCAGAGCATGTATAAAAAGGATCATACAATCATACTACTATATTGTATGTTACTAGGGATAGGGAAAAACTTAGATGACATCTTGTCCAAGATTAATTATTAATCTTAAGATATATGTACATACATATATGTTAGGGAACCGCTGACCAAAACCGCCCACCTTGGCCAGGCACAATGATAACCGCTTGTGTGAATTGTCTCACAACAGGAGGTTCTGATAAAGAACTAGGTGCTGCCACCCAAAAACTAACCAGGAGAATTCGGGAGGGGCCTAAAGGAGGGAGGACACGCCAGCCCATAGTATGTCTTGTAAAACTAACCCAGAAGAATTCGGGAAGGGCCAAAAGGAGGAGGGAGGAGACGATATGTGCTGCCAGCCTCCCAGAAACCCTCACACTTGGATCCATCTTGGCTGAGAGATGTGCAAGCCACCAGAAGGACCCTGAGTCAGACCAAATAGGAGCCAAGCAAGATGATTGGCCAGGGACAACTGGAAGCTAACCCCATTGCTATAAAACCTGAGACTGTGAGCTATGCGGCAGAGCAGTCCTCCTGGGTTCCCTTACCCTGCTGCTCTCCGCCCGGGCACCCCTTTCCCAATAAAGTTTCTTGCTTTGTCAGCACATGTGTCTCCTCAGACAATTCATTTCCAAGTGTTAGACAAGAGCCCACTCTCGGGCTCTGGAAGGGGTCCCCCTTCCTGCAACATATATACGTATCCTTTTATGATATAAATTATAATATATGATATATATAAGATATTTACATATATATCTTAAAATACATATATAAGATTGTATGTATATAATCTTTAAAATAAGGTTAGTTCCTTCTTTGCTTTCTCATGAATATGTCGAGTAGTATCTGCAACTTTGATCTTTGTCTGTGACTCGCTCCATCTGTTTATCCTTCCTCTCTGTTCCCCTAAACCGATTCTTCGGTTGTTCCCTGTCTTGTTAAATAGCACCATGACCCACCCCACTCCCCGCCCCAGTAGTAGAAAGCTACAGACCTAGAAGTCTGTTTTGACTCCTCCTCTGCCCTTACTCTATCCCCATCCAATCATCCATCAAGTCCTAGCTCCCAACATCTCTGAGTGGTTCTACTTTTTTTCACAAGGGATGTGGCCCAGTTTAAGCCACATTTGCAGTCTCTTGGATCATTGTTGGGGCCTCGTTACTGTTAACCCTGTATTCATTCTTCTTCCTTTCCAACCACTCTCCACTCTAAAGTCTATTCTTTCAAAACCACAAATCTGATATGTCTGTTCTTCCTCTTTTCTTTTAGTTTTATCTTCTAAAATTTTCATTTGGTTAATATTTATCCAGCCGTAATGTTTAAAATCTTTCCATAGCTTTCTATAACAATTATTATAAAATATAGTAATAAGTAATTATTGAGTGGATGTGTTTTCATTGACATTAGCAAATTGGTAATGAGGCATTAGAGACAGAGACCACAGATGGAAAGATTAGGCTTGGTTGCTTTTTCTCTGAAATCAGTCTGTTGGATTCAAGTAATTTGGTACAATTCACTGGTTAGGTTGACCTAACCAGTGAATTGTACCAAATATTGACATTTTAATAGGAGGGCTGTAAATCCCAGGAATCTTTTAATTGATAGTGTTTGACTAATTCTCCAAATATACTTTTGGGATTCTTTCTTTACTTTATTGGCAGACATGGCCTTCACAGGAATGATGCCTTTATAGGACTGATCACTTGCAAGGAATGGCTCTTTCCATCCTCATGTTCCTAGTTGACATGTAGCATTGTATCTCCTACATAGTAGGCAATGTATAATTACTTACTGAAGGAGTAAAGCACTTTTGGAATACCTTCACTAATGTTATAGCTGGTTGGATTAATACTTGTTTGAAGTATAATGTCCACAAAAGAAGGTTGATTTGGGCTTCCCTGGTGGCACAGTGGTTGAGAGTCCGCCTGCCGATGCAGGGGACACGGGTTTGTGCCCCGGTTTGGGAAGATCCCACATGCCGCAGAGCGGCTAGGCCCGTGAGCCATGGCCGCTGAGCCTGCGCGTCCGGAGCCTGTGCTCTGCAACGGGAGAGGCCACAACAGTGAGAGGCCCACGTACCGCAAAAAAAAAAAAAAAAAGGTTGATTTAATGTGTCAGTACCAGCCTGAAATGATGTCACACAGACCTCTATTCTTGTCCTTGTCTTAATTCATTTTAATCAATATCTTGGATAAAGACACTGAAGAAATTGCTTATCACGTATGCATCAGTATCCCATGCTGATGACACGTTGAATGTTAAATTCAGTCAGAGCCTTACAAACAGAAATGATGGTTCAAGAAGAACCAGGAAAATGAGGTTTAACAGAGAGAAAAGTAACCTTTGAAAAGCCCAAAGCTCAAAACTGGATTGAAATTTGAATTAAAGTCAAGTTCCAAGACATTTTCGTCACTGTAAAAGGAAAACCTTTATCCATTAAGCAGTCACTGTCCATTTTAACTTCATCCCAGCCCTGGTAACTACCAATCTGTATTCTGTCTCCATGGATTACCTATTTTGGGTATTTCTTATGAATGGAATCACATGGTATGTGATCTGTGTCTGGCTTCTTGTATTTAGCATAATGTTTTTGAGGTTTATCCATATTGTAGCATGTATCAGTACTTTGTTCCTTTTTATGGCTGAATATGATCCCATCGAATGGATATACCACATTGTGTTTATCCATTCATCAGTTGATGGACATTTGGGTTGTTTCCACCTTTTGGTTATTGTGAATAATGTTACTGTGAGCATTCATGTTCAAGTATTTCTTTGAGTTCCTGGTTTCAGTTCTTTGGAGTATATACCTTCCTTCCTGGGAGTAGAATTGCTGAGTCGTATGGTAATTCTGTTTATTTTTTTGAGGAACCAATAAGCTGTTTTCCACAGTGGATGCATCATTTGGCATCCCTATCTACAGTGTGTGAGGGTTCCATTTTTTCTATATATTTGCCAAAACATTTTATTTTTTATTTTTTAAAATTAATTAATTAATTAACGGCTGCATTTGGTCTTCGTTGCTGTGTGCAGTCTTTCTTTAGTTGTGGTGAGCAGGGGCTACTCTTCGTTGTGGTGCCTGGGCGTCTCATTGCGGTGGCTTCTCTTGTGGAGAACTGACTCTAGGTGCACGGGCTTCATTAGTTGTGGCTCGTGGGCTTCAGTAGTTGTGGCTTGTGGGCTCTAGAGCGCAGGCTCAGTAGTTGTGTCTCATGGGCTTAGTTGCTCTGTGGCATGTGGGATCTTCCTGGAGCAGGGCTTGAACCTGTGTCCTCTACATTGGCAGGTGGATTCTTAACCACTGCACCACCAGGGAAGCCCCGCCAATACATTTTATTTTCTGTTTTTGTTGTTTTTTTTAAATTATAGCTATCCTAGTGGGTATTAAGTGGTATCTCATTGTGGCTTTGAGTATTATTGTGTGGGGATTTTTTTTTTTTGGCTGTGCTGCGCAGCATGTGGGATCTTAGTTCCCCAACCAGGGATTGAGCCTGTGCCTCTTACAGTGGAAGCATGGAATCCTAACCACTGGACTGCCAGGGAATTCCCTATTATTGTATTTTTAACGTAGTAATATTTCAGAACTTTTTCGAAGTGACATATTTGGGGTATGCCTTTGAAGGAATTAAAAATCCAAGATACTACTTACAACCTTTTCCCATACTTCTTAACTCTTATGATTATTCTTTAATTTTGACATATGAGTTCAAAAAGAAACACCATGGATATTTGTTTTGCCTACTTCTGTGTTACAGAGATTCCAAACTCAGCAACTTCCCCTTTCAGGCTTACCTTTCTGCAGCTGTAACTTTTTGCCTTTTCTACTGTGAAAGTTGGAGATATCTCTATTTATCTCTTAATTAGGTTTATTGAGGTATAATTTTCATAGAATAAAGTTCACCCATTTTAAGTGTGCAATTTGATGAGTTTTCAAAATGTTCCCTTGTATCCCTTTGCAGTTTGTTCTTTCCTGAGTCCCAGCCCTTGGCAACCATTGACCTGCTTTATGTCACTGTGGTTTTTTTTGTCTTTTCCAGAATTTCATATAAATGGAATCATACAGTATGTAATATTTTGCGTTTGACTTCTTTCACTTAGCATAATGGTTTTGAGATTCATCCACGCTGTTTTGAGTATCAGTAGTTCCTTTTTATTGCTGAAAGTGTTCCATTGGCCTGGGTATGTTAGACTTTGTTTATTTTCCCCTTTTTTTTTTTTTTTGTTTTTTTTTTTTTTTTTTTTTTTTTTTTTTTTGCGGTACACGGGCCTCTCACTGCTGTGGCCTCTCCCGTCGCGGAGCACAGGCTCCGGACATGCAGGCTCAGCAGCCATGGCTCACAGGCCTAGCCGCTCCGCGGCATGTGGGATCTTCCCAGATAGGGGCACGAACCCGTGTCCCCTGCATCGGCAGGCGGACTCTCAACCACTGCGCCACCAGGGAAGTCCTTGGATTGTTTTTTGTTTTTGCCTATTATGGAGAAAGCTGCTATGAAAGTTTGTGTACAAGTATTTGTGTGGACTTAGGCTTTCATTTTTGCTGGATAAATACCTAGGAACGAGATTCCTGGGATGTATGATAAGTGTATGCTTATCTCAATGAGGAACTGACATTTTTGTATTTCCACCAGCAGTTGTTCCACATCCTTTTCAGTACTAGGTATTATCATTTTAATTTTAGCTGGTCTAATGGGTGTGTAGGGATATCTCGTTGTGGTTTTAATTTGCATATCCCTGATGACTAATGAGGTTGAATTGCTTTTTATGTGCTTGTTTGACATGTATGTGTGTGTGTGTGTGTGTGTGTGTGTGTGTGTGTGTATTCTATGGTGAATTACCTGTTCAAATCTTCTGTCCTTTAAAAAATTTTAGGTTGTTTGTCTTCTTATTATTGAGTCTTAAGAGTTCTTTGTATATTCTGAATACAAGTTATATATTTGATATATACTTTCTAAATATTTCTCCCTGTCTGTGGCTCATGTTTTCATTTTCTTATCACTGTTTTACATCAAAATCTGTTTATAAAAATGTGCAAAAATCATCTGTATTTCTCTATACTAACAATGAAATTGAAATTTAGAAATCATTACTATTTATAATAGCTTACAAATATGAAATAATTAAAGATAAATTAAAAAAAATTATTTGCAAGACCAGTACATTTTAAACTACAAAACATTACTGAGAGAGATTAAAGAATACTTAAATGAATGGAAAATATGATATGTTAATGGACTGGAAGACTCAATAACATTAAAATATAAATTCTCCTATTGATCTATAGATTCAATCCAGTTCCAATCAAAACCCAAGCAGGACTTTTCAGAAAGTGAAAAGATGATTTCAAGTTTATATTGAAATGCAAAGGGCCTAGAATAACCAAAACAATATTGAAAAAGGCCAAAGTTGGAGGAATCGCCCCACCTGATTTTATGAGTGTCTGTAAGGGTACAGTAATCAAGACATTGTGATATTAGTGTAAAGATAGACACACAAATCATTGGAACAGAATAGAAAGTTCAGAAATAGACAAATATGCAAGGTAATTTAATGGGGAAAAAATAGTCATTTCAACAAATGGTGCTGGAACAGTTTACATGGAAAAAAAAATGAACCTTGATCCTTACCCCATGCTATATACAAAAATTAACTTGAAATGGATAATTACCCAAATGTAAGAGCTAAAATTATAAAACATGTAAAGGAAAATTGGAGAAAAATTTTGTGATTTTGGGTGAGGCAAAGGTTTCTTAGAACATAAAAGGCACAAGCCATAAGAGGGAAGAATTTTCACTTTATCAAATAGTATAAAAGAGTGAAGTGTTCAGTTTAGTAAGAATTATAAGAGTTTAGGTTTAAAAAAGTGCATTCAGTGCCTATTAACTTGAGAATTGCTCTCCTTTCCACTCTTGGTTTCTTCTTTTTTGCGAGAGGAACGTGTTTCTAATGCCACCTAGTGTCTTTTCAAAGGTATGAGAATAATGTTTCATAAGAGATTTTTTTTTCTTTTTTTTTTTGAGATACGCGGGCCTCTTACTGTCGTGGCCTCTCCCGTTGCGGAGCACAGGCTCCGGATGCGCAGGCTCAGCGGCCATGGCTCACGGACCCAGCCGCTCCGCGGCATGTGGGATCTTCCCGGACCGGGGCATGAACTTGTGTCCCCTGCATCGGCAGGCGGACTCTCAACCACTGCGTCACCAGGGAAGCCCCATAAGAGATTTTAAGATAAAAGTTGGGAGATTTTCATGAGATTGAAAAGAATATTAGAAGCCTAGTTGCTTGTTCTCAAGAACATCCTTAAGTGAGAAGCAAAAGAATAGGCTAATTATTTTGCCTGAACAAATTCAGAGATGAATTTTGTAAACATTTTTATCATATCTTTTTGGATAATTTGTAAAGAATTTAAGGTGTACAATTTTAAAAATAGTGGCTTCCATATTTAAAAAAATTTTTTTCATCATTTAATCTTATTTTTAAATTAATTGTTTGTTTATTTTGGCCACACCACGCATCGTGTAGGATCTTAGTTCCCCATCCAGGCATCGAACCCATGCTCCTGCATTGGAAGCACAGAGTCTTAACCACTGGACCACCAGAGAAGCCCCCTTCCATATTTAAAAAAGCATTTAAAATTTAAAAAATTTTTAGATAAATTGGTTGATTGATTAGGACTACTGAAAAACATCTTATTGAATTTGTTGAGGGTTAGAATACATGACATACATGACAACGTTTATGCAAGTTTTTCATTAAGAAAGAAAGATGGTGTTATTAAATCACCAGTTAAAAGTTATAGCTACAGGTTTTGTTCTGTTTTGTTTTTGTTTTAAATCTTTTACAGAAAGTCTTTTAATCAGACCATTAATGTCGTATATTGCTATGTATAAGTGTAATTAACAGTGCGAGGAAAGATTGCAAAGTATTGATATTTGTACATTCTATCATGTAAACAAAATAGAAATCCTGGAGATATTTGAGTTGGGATAGAGAACTAATGTTTACTAGACCCTGTACCTAGGTTTTTTTTTACATATATTCTTCTTTATTTTCTCAGGAACATAAATTTTCTTTTTGTGAGGTAGACATAATTATCCTCTTTTACAGGTGAGGAAATTCAGGTCTGCAGAATGAATTTGTGCATTCATTCCACAAATATTTATGAGGTACCCACTATGTATCATCACTGTACTGGGTGCTCAGAATACAACGATGAACAAAACAAAGTTAAGTACTTTGCTGTAGGATAGTGGGTGAATGTCAGAGTACGGATTCAAAACCAGGTCTGACTCTGAGGTCTATTTCAAGACTTGTAAGTGGAGAGGCACGTCTTTAGCAAGTTGGGTGATTTGAATTGCACTTTTTTGCTGTACTTACTGATACTCAATTTTCTCAGCTATTCAGATACTGAAGATTTTGATTAGGATTACATATAGGGAAAGTTTTACTTGGTTTTGATTACATAAAAATTTCTCTTTGAGTTAAAAAGACTTTCTCGTCTTTAGAGTATGCAAATAAGTTGAAAATACATTTAATTTTATTCCACATAAAATGGTTTTGGCTGGAAAAAGAACAAATTATGATATTATAATAAAGAGATATAGGCAGGATGTAGTGAAATGGCAACATGTACATAGTACCTTCTCCTTAATAATAACCTGGTGCTGTTACCAACCCTAGGCCTGAAAGGGTGAGGGGAAGAAGTGATCCTTGGAACTTGGACAGACAGAGGAGCCTATGTATAGAAAGTGACCTGACAGTTGGCATGACTTGTGGTAGTGTGATGCAGCTTGCCTAACACAACCCTGCAGCGACCAACCCAGGAGAATGAATCTCCTCCACTCTCTCCCTTACCCTCTGTTCTTTCTCCGACCTCTTGCTGGTGCTACCTATTGGCTGAACCCATCTGGACAGAAGAGGGCAAGGGAACCTGTTGACATAGTTCATAATGAGCCTGCATTTGGGGTACAGTGAATGATCTGGAGGGGCGAATGGATGATATCCTGTACATCTTGCAAATATTTTAAACATTAAGCTTATTTATACATAGTTTTGACTATGAATTATGTTAAATCATGTTGCAGTTTTATTCAAAGCACTGCTAATTCTTTTTTTTCATAAACCTGTTTTTGAGAGTGTCTTCATCCCAGAAACCATCTCTTGTAGTTCAGAAATTCCATCATTCTACAGTGCTCTGGTTCATTAAAATACATGTAAATATAGCATTTACTGTACCTTAATTTTAAGTTTGTGTATGCAAAAATATAAGTTCTTTTAAAAAATAATATATAGTAGCAAATAGCAGTTATTCTGTAAACTTTTCATTTAACAAATTCTGTTTTCAAATGGGAAATCAAAGTACTTGATATGACTCTTGGAACCTTATGTGGAATTGCATATATTGTTCCTTTTGCTTAGATTGTTCAGTCAACTTCTGTGCATCTTTTAAGATCCAGTTCAATGATTCCCTCCATTGTGAAGTCTTCTGTGACTCCCTCATCTTGAACAGAGTTGTTAAACTTTATATGTACCACAATTAAACCTTATACAACCTTTATTACTATATATAGGTGGTAGACTCCAAGAGTGTGAATGAAGATTGAGTGCTTAAACTAGTTGCCACCATTAGAAGATGCTTGCTTTGTACAAATTACTTAAGTTCTCTGTAATGCTTTCCCTTTTGTAAAATGGAAATAAAAATTATCTAAAATAGTTATTCTCTTTTTGTCTTAAGTATTAAATGAATTTGTATATGGAAAGTTCTTAGAACAATGCTTGGAAACTCTAGGAAATATTAGATGATATGATTATTGTGTAAATTTTCTCTCATCTGATAGTCTTTGAGCACGTGTTTCTCTTTACACCTGGACTGCAGAGCATAGCACAAAGCGTAGCATGTAGTGGGTTCTCTGTAAACATTTGCAAAATGAATCGGTTTTGAGTGTTCTGATATTCTTATTGTTTTTAACACAATCTCTAAAATTCTGAATAATTGTTTTACTGTAAGGGTTATGAAGATTGCTTTCAAAGTCCTCTCCATGAACATGTCTATTTTCTTTTTTCTCATAGGGTTAACATTTGTAAATATTTGCTGGGAATCTTGGTAGAGGATCCCATCTATCACTAGATTATATACTTCTTGACAGCAAGGTTCGTTTCTTACAAAAATTTCCCCCCATTCACTGCTCCCTGCAACAGCTATCTAACATAATATTTGATGTTTGTATGTAATAGTTGAGTCCACAAGCGTTAGGTGAAAATCACTTTTTCTAAAAATTATCTACTTATGGTGTATGACTCAGGTCTTTTTTTTTTTTTAAGCTTCCAAGTGAGTTGTCATTCTGCATTTTTGCAGTGTGTCTTTTCTTATCTTAGAATATCTAGAGTACAGGGCTGGTTCAAGCATATGTGCATACTGGTAACCTTGAAAGGGGGGAATGTTAAGAAAGAGTAGCGTGCAGAAAAGATTTAACAAGGCCTGAGACTGCTGTCCTTGAAAAAGCCTGCATGCAAGATTGGCCATTGGTTAGCATTTGGGAACTTGAACTGTAAACTGTTTCTTACACTGATAAAGCTTTCCCTAAATGATGAGAGTGACTGACTGTGTCTAGACTGTACAAACAATGTGAATACCTGCTTTCCTGGAGGCCTGGAATTTTGGTATGTAGTAGGCAGAGTGTGCCTGTGTAAGCAGCTCCAATAGAAACTTAGAGCACTGAGTCTGATGAACTTCGCTGGTAGATTGCATTCCATGTGTGTTATCAAAATTTGTTGCTGGAGGAATTGAATGTGTCCTGTGTATCTCCACTGGGAGAGAACTCTTGAAAGCGTGCCTCTGGTTTCCTCTGAACTTCATCATGCCCCTTTTCCCTTTGCTGATTTTGTTTTGTTTCATTTTTCTGTAATAAATTTTAGTCAGGAGTACAAGTATATTGTTGGACCTGGGGGTTACCTTGAGGGCCTCTGACAAAGGTAGCCGCCTTTGAAGGGCTTGTGGAAATGGTCAAAGGTAGCTCCCCAGATTTACATTAATGGTTGGAGTTGAAGATTGTTTTATGTGTAATTAACTTTAGGTCATTTCATAGCACCTGAGACTGAGCCATCTTTTCCTGTACCACTATTTGCCCCAGAACTGGCATTATTTGCTTTTTACCCTGAGGATGGCATTGCTTCTGCCATGTCCTCCGTTTTTTTTCTAGTATATAATTAATTCTTACCTCTTTGAATCTTGAGTCCTTTTCTTCTTTTTAATATTTATTTAATTTATTTATTTGGTTGCGCTGGGTCTTAGTTGTGGCAGGTGGGCTCCTTAGTTGCGGTGCACGGGCTCCTTAGCTGTGGCATGCAAACTCTTCGTTGCGACATGCATGTGGGATCTAGTTCCCTGACCAGGGATCGAACCTGGGCCCCCTGCATTGGGAGCGTGGAGTCTTAACCACTGCACCACTAGGGAGGTCTCTCCTCCTGTTTTTTTATGGCACATAAAACAGATTGAAAGAGCTGGGCTCTCTTTTCTTGGTCTGTTACCTCTTTGCAGCATATCTTATTTTCATTATTTTTATTCAGTTAATTTTATATATATGGCCACTATGTTGAAGTATTATGCTGGGAGCTGTGGCTGATAAAAAAGAAGAATAAGATACAGCTCTTAAGCTGCCTCTGTTTCTTTCTTTTTTTTCTGTACTTGTCCCAAGCTTAGTATAACCCTTTTCTGTTTTTCCTTTGTTTGTCTCAGGATTTCCTGATTGATATTTTCTGTTTGTGAATACATTTAACAGTTTTCTTAGGCAGTTTAAAAAAGAACTGTCCTGGAATGTCCATCTTATATCCCCATACTTGCAAAATTGTTCTGTGCCACGTAAAATGACACATCTTATATCCCCATACTTGCAAAATTGTTCTGTGCCACGTAAAATGACACATTTTAGAGCCCATGGTTGTGTGTGTGTGTGTGTGTGTGTGTGTGTGTGTGTGTGTAATCATGATTTATTACTGTGTTAAGTGAGGGAGACTTGTAGGAAGAATTGTGACTTAAAATATTCCATCAGTGTTTAACTTATGAAATGCATATGTAATAAGCATGTTTATAACAATGCAAGCACTGATGGGTCAAACTGAACTTGTGTTAGTCCAATTGGTTCTGTGATCTATATGAAACTAATATGCGTATTTCAGCCTATGCTACTTATTACATAGAGGCATGTTTTCATCTGTTGTAGAACCTGTGAAATAATCTTGCTCTACAGAATGTTATAAAGTTAGAGGTAAATTGACCAAAGTACTCATTCTCTAAGCAGAGAGCTATAAAAGGGAGATAACATAATATAATTATAATTTTGAGGATAATATTTAGATTTGCCTTTAAATTAGGTTAATGGTATCTTTGGGCTTTTAGGATCCCTTCCTAAATCTCAACTGGTTTAGGTTAGTATTGAGAAATACTATATCCACATAGTGTCTGGATTTTTATTCATTCAGCAAACATGTTTTTAGTGCTCACATGGTGTCAGGATTTGAGGTGAATGCTGGAGAAAATAAGATACAGAAGGCATTGTCCTTGTTCTCAGAGAACTAAATAATAATTGCTGTATAATTGTTATAATAGAAAACTGTGTGAGGCATAGTTTGGACACAATAGGTAGTGATCAGTTCTGGATGTGGGTGGGAATTAAAAGCTTAATAGTGATAATGCTTGAGCTGGATTTTAAAGGATGATTAGAAATGATCAAAGGATGGTAGAAGTTGTCTGTGAGGCAATAAATAACTTTTTCTAGGGAATGAAAGAAAACTTCATGGAAGAGGTAGTGTTTGAGCTAGACCTGGATGGATAAGTTTTAGAGATAAAAAGGTTTGGGCAGAGAGAAGGCCTTTCTGAAGTAGGGAACATGAAATAAAGGTATGGTTGTCTAAAATCCTAGAAACAGCAAATAGTTCATTTTGGCTGGACTATAGAGCTTATATACTCATACTATACGGCAGTCAGTGTGCCTTCTTCTGGCTGCATCTTATTAAATAAAACGGACATTGTCCCTGTCTTCATGGAGCCTAAGGGAAGGAGTGAAGTGATAGATAAGGTTGTGAACAGTAGGTTGGGTAAATTGGATTAAAGAGCAAAGGAGTTTGGATGTTAAGGGAGGCATCAGGACCTCAGTTTTAAGTAGTGGGGAGCCCTTGAGGATTAACAAACTGGTTGAGAATTTTGATTAGGGCACTAGAGAGAAATGGGTTGGAGGGGGTCTTTTGTGTAGAGGTGATTGTTTCCAGATAAAAAAAGTGGGAGGGTGGTTGATGAGGAGAGGGTTAGGGAGGGAGAGGGAGGGAGATCAGTGTAAAGTGCTCAGAGAGTGTTTTCTGACTGAATGAGGGTCTTTGTATCTGCCCGTGTTCTTTACTCTCTGTGTACATCTCTTGCTTTCCTCATCAGTTGTTTCTTTCACCTTTCCCCATTTTATTTACCCTTATTCTGACTCCTTAATTGGCTTGTTTATGAAAAACGTTTCAGATTTTTTCTGGAACTAGAGATCTAATAGTTATCCTCTGCTTAGAAGCCTCCAGTGATTATTAAAATTACAAAGACTTGATAGATCTCACAGAGTGATTTCATTAATCAAAAAAAACAAAAAAACCCCCAAACCCCACAAGATTATGGGAGCCAGGGCAGGCCTAGGGAGTGGAAAAAAGAGCCTGTTTGGCCATGTCTAATTTGAGGGATCCATTGCCAGTAAGAATTGTTTTTAGAGCTCAGGAAATTTGTGCTAGAGATAGAGCTTTAAGAGGCAAATCATCAGTATGAAATGGTAGTTGAAGCTATGAATGTGGATGAGTTCACTTGAGAACATTGAAGGATTAAAAAAGAGACAGACCTTTAGGGGAGCCACTCTTCTGTTAGATGAGGATTGCCTTTAGGACAGGTATCGTGTCTTTCTAAATTTAATAGACCTTTTTGACTCTTCTGTGGCAGTTTGTTGTGCCCGGTGCTGGGTGCACAGAGAAGAATGAGATACAGTCTTTGTGCTTAGCAAGATCCCAGGCTTTTAGGACAAAGAGAGATGTGTAGTGAACAGTGCAGAGCAGAAGGTGCTTTGGGGAGGGAGAGAAACTGCTGTTGAGTTTTGCATTTTCAGTAACTATTCCATTATGTGTCACTCAGTGTGATTAGGAGGTTAAGTTTTTTGCTCTTTTTTAAAGCAGTGTAATTGATTTGTTGTGGGACGCCGCCAGGAAGGAGCTGGATTCTTGGTCCAGAAGGAGGCAAAGTTACATTGTTGCATATTGCTTGCACTACCCAGGAGTGCCGCGTAAGGCGCCACGCGTGCATCCCGTGGATTGTAGGCGTAGCAATGAAGTGTCACATGTACTGACACACACCAATCCAGGGCTGTTGTGTGGACCTACTGGCCAATATAAAGCCTGCCATATTCTGCTGCGTAGGGTCTTCCTTCCATCTTTTTTCAACCAAGCTGTGCTCCAATAAAGTGTGATACGAGAAAAATCTTGCATGTGGCGGCTCGTTATTCTGCTGGTCAAAAGCGGCCCACCGCAATTTGTAAACGTTTTAAAGAAGAAAACAACTAGTCCTTTCAACAGGTTAGTTGCTTTATATGTATGTTGTCCTTGATTATAATTTTTCTATAGACTACTAGTATTAAATGGGGTAAAAAGATGCTTGCCACTATGCTTTCAATGAAAATGCCTGGAGAATTAATTATGAGCAGGAAGATTTATATCAAAACAAATCATATAGTTTCTCTAAATGAGTGATAAGAATTGCCTCCCCTTCCTCCTATTCAAGAAATATGTATATAATTATAAATCAGCATTGATGCAGTTATATAGCTGTAAATGGCAATGAAAGATTAATGTTATTATCAACACTGTCAAAGAACTATAGTGTTTAAAACGTATTTTGCTACAAATGAATGAGTCTGGGTGTTCTGTTTACCTGGTAGGATTGTATGGAATTGTGGTCTGTGTGCTCTGTACTGTGACTTTTGATCTGCGTTTCAGAATGCTGGGATTAGGAGCATCTCTGGCTAACAAAACTTTTTACAAGACATTTTATCTTGTCTTCTATAGTAGTTTAGTTTAGGTTCCTGATTATGAATGCAAATGTAAATTGCTGTATTGTGCCTATTAAAGGAATTGATGGGCATCTGATCTAGCCTTATCATTCTGAACAATAGTAGTTCTCATTATAAGCTTATGATGGCAGTGTGTTAGCTGCATTGTATTAAAGGGCCTCAGCTGTCTTCCTTCAGCAGCACAATTATTGATGTCAATGAGAAGCATGGCTCATTGGCATTTTAGGATATTAGTTTCATGGAGAAAAGAATAATACTTTGAACATAGGATGCAAAATCCTCTTTGTGCTTAAAATGCATTAAAGAAACTCTTTTAGATTCATACATGATGTTATTCTACTTGGTACTTGCCTACTTAAGTAAATAATCAGAGATTAGCTAAAGAATAGTCACATCCTTCCCATAGAAGTAATTTGTGGGAGATATTAGCTAGTATTTCCACATCAACTAGCGTTTTTTACAGCAGGGCCCATTTTGAAGGGCTCATTTACTGCATGATTAAAAATAATAACATTTGTTGAATGCATCCTGTGTGCTGGGGACTATGCTGAGTATTTGAAATGGATTAGCTTTATTTAATCCTTATACCAACCCTATGAAATAGACATGATTACTCAATCAATGTATAAATTGAGGAAGTGGAGGCTTAAAAGTGGGTAACTTGCCCAAGTTCACACAGATGGTTCATGATAGAAGTATGGTTTGAATCCAGATCTCTCTTTTTGTAGAATGAATGCTGTTAATCTCTGTGATGATGTTTCTTATTATTTTGTAATTACTATATTTGGGAAGTTTCTCTCTTGGTTTCACTTGAACCACTTTTGTTGAGAAATTATAGAGAAACCTCTCCTTCAGTGTTGTCTGACAACTCCCTTTTCTCATTCAAAACCAGACAAAAAATTGAATGTTAGAGCAGGATAAATTTAACTGGACATTCTGTACTTTTATTTGCTAAACCTGGCAATCCTAAACAGGGAGGGACCTCAGAACAGTAGATTTCTTTTTTAACAGTTGTGGTATTGGTTCCCAAACTTTGCTGCACATCGAAATTATCTGGGAATCTTCAAAATACTGACACCTGGCTCCTGATCTCAGACATTCAAATATAATTGGTGTGGGATGTGACCTGGGGATCAGGATTTTCGAAAGCTCAGGTTGATTGTAATGTGCAGCAGAGTTTGGGAACCACTGAGATGTGGGAAACTCAAGGTTTTAAGGGACTTCTGAAAATCCCTATACAATGTTTTTTCATCTTTTCCTCTCTTGGCAGATATTAAACATGCTGTAATAAATATCCATATTCATATATTCTTAAATGTTGACGCTTCCCTCTCTCTAGAATAGATCCTCTAAAATGGAGTTGCTGGATCAAAGGTTATATGCATATTTTATTTTAATAGGTATTATTGTTTTTAACAGTTTACTTTCTACCAGCAATATGTGAATATACCTGTTTTCTTGCATTTCTCTAAGTTATTAGATATTAAAACTCTTGTAATTTTTGCCACACTATGTTATTTATTTATTTAAACATTTTATTTATTTTATTTATTTATTTTTGGCTGCGTTGGGTCTTCGTTGCTGTGCATGGGCTTTCTCTAGTTGTGGTGAGTGGGGGCTACTCTTCGTTGTGGTGTGCGGGCTTCTCACTGTGGTGGCTTCTCTTGTTGCAGAGCACAGGCTCTAGGCGCATGGGCTTCAGTAGTTGTAGCACACAGGCTTAGTTGCTCCGTGGCATGTGGGATCTTCCTGGACCAGGGCTCGAACCCGTGTCCCCTGCATTGGCAGGCGGATTCTTAACCACTGTGCCACCAGGAAAGCCGGCATACTGTATTATTAACTCTGCTTTATAAATGAAGAAGCTGTGAGGTAGTATGAATACATCACTCAAGATGATTATTGTTAACAAGTAATGGATTGGGATTCTTTTGTTTCTGATTCCAGTGGTTTCTCTGTTATATCACAAATGCCTATACAAAGTGTACTTTTCCTATTATTCTATTATTTCAAGAGAGTCTCAGAACATTCCTTGGCATCAGTTGGACAAGGTTATGTGATTATGATAATATTGGTATTTGCTACTGACTGGAATTTTCTAATTAGTTTATCTCTGTATAGGCAGCTTTTTTTTTTCTTAATGAAGATGTTTTCAGTCCTTAGAGGCAGTGTTCAGAAGTTAGAGAATGAATCTAGGGAGGAGTCAAGACATCATGTAAAAGTGTAAAAAGATAGGGTTTTTTTCCCCCTCAAAACCAGATTTCATTGGATAAAAATTCCAAATGATAGAGTGAGTATAAATGAGTTTAAATATTGTATAAAATTCTAGTTATGTATGTTTTTCTGCTCTTGGCATGGGCTTGAGTCTTTGAAAGCGGAAAAGAAGATGATTTCATTTAGTAATGTAAAAGGCTATACAGTTTATTTAAGAGCTCACACTGCTAGAAAGACAGTTTCTTCACGTTTTCACTCTGATGCTTAGGAAGCTCACAAAGTATTTCCCACCTTTCTTCATTCAGAAGCACCTAACACAGGCTTAGTTGCTCCGTGGCATGTGGGATTTTCCCAGACCAGGGCTCGAACCTGTGCTCGAACTTTGTCAGTCAGCTCTCTAGACTGTGGTTTTACATATGGAAGAGTTAGAAAGTAATACTCTTCTCAAGAAGAAAGTGGTGGTCGAGGTCCAACCTTCACCAATTTGAAGGTTGTTACTAGTGAGGGTGGAATGTAGGGAACCTTTATAACTCTGTAGAAGCAAATTAGTTAGGAGGATGGAATTTTAACATGTCAAGTGATAGACTTGTTCCTTCTCTAGTATTCTTCATCTTATAAATGGTGCCACAATCTTGGTAAAAGATGGCATCCTTGATTGTTTTATTTTTCCACCTCATGTTCAGTCCAAGAGCTAGTCTAGTTGGCTCTCTGTATGGAATACACTCTGAATCTGTGTATTTGCCTTCTCTCCACCCTGCCTGCCAAGCCTAATTGCTAGAACCCCTAGTACAAGTCCCCACTTCTCTAGTCTGAACTGTTCCAGTAGCTTCTTATGTGATTTCTCTGCATTCCCTTGACCTCTTTACAAATCATTCTCCACAAAGTAGTCAGTACATTAAGAAAAATTTTAAGCAATTTTTTAAGAAAGTAGTACATTAAAAAAAATGTATATCAGATTATGTCATTCCCTTGCTTAAAATTACCCAGTGGCTTCCCATTATACAAACAATAAACTCTAAACTCCTTATCATGGCCTACCAAGTTACTATATGATCTGGTCCCTGCCTACTTCTCTGAACTCATCTTATGCAACAAACCCCTTCTTACTATATTCCAACAGTGTTAGTCTTCTTTCTACATAATGGACATTGCAAGCTTGTTCCCACCACAAAGCCTTTGCAGGTTATTTTCCCTATAGCTATTATGCACTTTAGCCTGATCTTTTCATGACTGAGTCTCTCTTTCAAGTTTTATCTCAAATGTCATTATTCCTCCCCCATCACACATTGTTTTCTTCATGGCGTTTAACGGTGTGTATGTATGTTTGTATTTACTTGTTTATTTGAAAAAAAATCTTAACTTGTTTTTTTGCATCTTTACATTTGGAAACTAGTATAGGATCTTACTCTGGATTTGGGGAGCTTTTGAATTTTATATATTAAAGGCATTTTATTAAAATAATCTGTTTATGCAGACTATCATGGCATGCTTGAGGATTTCTGATTTTTGCCTTGTTCACTAATATCCTGACAGCTCTGCTTGGTGGACGGACAGATCAGAAGTGATGGGAGATTTTGTTCTTTATAATGAACAGTGCAAACTATCTGTTTTTTTTTTTTTTTTTTTGGGGGGACGCGGGCCTCTCACTGTTGTGGCCTCTCCCGTTGCGGAGCACAGGCTCCGGACACGCAGGCTCAGCGGCCATGGCTCACGGGCCCAGCTGCTCTGTGGCATGTGGGATCTTCCCGGACCGGGGCACGAACCCGTGTCCCCTGCATCGGCAGGTGGACTCTCAACCACTGCGCCACCTGGGAAGCCCCTATCTTTGAGTCTTCCTTATTTTGAACATTTTGCAACACCAACTATGTATGACACTTACTTTGGTTAAGCTTGGGATTTTAAAGACTTAGAACCATTCTGTAAGATGAATATTTTAATAGGTATTTTAATTAATTAAACTAATTAGTAAATAAGATTTTAACTTAAGCTATTTGAACTGTTTTGGCTGCTCACATTATTACTCATTAGATTAAACAGTGTTTGAAGGTAATTTATGCTCCTTATAAAAATAACTCATGCAATAGGGTATCTTAAAATGAGGAGTGTAGGGATGGATGTCAGAATGCCAGTGTTAAAGAGTAAATAGAGAACTTTCAGCAATATGGCAGACCAACCTAAAGCTTATAGGTTTTATGTCTAGGTCTATGATTTATTTTGAGTTAATTTTAATATATAATGTGAGATATGGATTTATGTTCATACTTTTTTGCTTGTCGACATCGGTTGTTCCAACGCTGTTGAAAGGACTGTCCTTTTTTTACTAAATTACTTTGTACCTTTGTCAAAAATCAGTGGACCATATATGTGTGGGCCTCTTCCCAGATCTTTATTCTGTATTTGTCTGTCTTGATGCCAGTATCACACTGTTTAATTATTGTAGCTTTATAATAAGTCTGAAAGCCAGGTAGTATAAGACCTACAACTTTGTTCTTTCTTATAGTTGATTTGGCAATTCTAGGTCCTTTGCATTTCCATTTGAATTTTAGAATCAACTTGTAAATTTCTAAAAAAAAACCAAACAAAACAAAGTGAAACAAAACCCAAACCCCAAAAGCCCCAAAACCTGCTAGGATTTTGATTAGGACTGCATTGAATCTACAGATCAATTAGAAGAGAATTGACATCTTAACATTATTGAGTCTTGTGATCTATGAACACAGTATTTCCATTTATATAAATGTTCTTTGTTTCTGGGTAATGTTTTGCAGTTTTTGGTGTACAGGCCTTGTGCATCTCTTGTCAGATTTAGCCGTAAGTTTTTCGTATGTTTTTTTTTTTTTTTGCGGTACGTGGGCCTCTCACTGTTGTGGCCCCTCCCGTTGCGGAGCACAGGCTCCGGACGCGCAGGCTCAGCGGCCGTGGCTCACGGGCCCAGCCGCTCCGCGGCATGTGGGATCTTCCCGGACCGGGGCACGAACCCGTGTCCCCTGCATCGGCAGGCGGACTCTCAACCACTGCGCCACCAGGGAAGCCCCTTTTCGTATGTTTTGATGCTATTGTAAAATGTAATTGCTTTACAATTTTCAGTTTCTGATTGCTTGTTGTCAGTGTATAGAAATACAGTGGATTTCTCAATATTGATCATGTATCCTACAACCTTGTTAAACTCACTTTTCAGTTATAGTAGCTTTTTTTGTTCATTATGTTAGATTCTTTTGTGTAAATGATCATGTCATCTGTGAATAAAGATAGTTTTATTTTTTATCCTTTCCAAGTTAGATGCAGATCCCATTTATTTATTTTTTCTTTGCTTTATTGCAATGGCTAGAAGTGCCAGTGCAGTGTTGAATAGAAGTGATAAGCAGGCATTATTGCCTTGTTTCTTATCTTAGGAGGAAAGCTTTCAGTCTTTCACTGTTAAGTACAGTGCTAACTTCAGGTTTGTTGTAGATGCTCTCTATCAAGTTGAGGAAGTTCCCTTCTTTTCCCAGCTTGCTGAGAGTTTTAACAGGAATGGATGATGTATTTTGTCAAATGCTTTTTATGCATGTGTTGAGATGATAAGGTTTTTCTTTTTTAGTGTGGTAATCTGGAGAGTTATATTGCTTTTTTTCATTGGTTGACTTTTAAATGTTAAGCCAACCTTGCATTCCTGGCATAAACCCCACTTGGTCACAATGTATTGTCTTTTTAATATATTGCTGGATATGATTTGCTAAATTATTACGTTTATTTTCATAAGGGATATATATGATCTGTAGTTTTCTTTTCTTGTAATGTCTTTTGCCTGGTTTTGGAGTCAAGATAATGCTGATATTATAGAATGTGTTGGTAAGTAGTCCCTCACTTTCAATATTTGGGAAGAGTTTTTGTAGAATTTGTTTTTTTAAATGCTTGGTAGAATTTAGTAGTGAAGCCACCTGGATCTGTACTTTTATTTGTAGGAATATTTTTAAACTAAAAGTTCAGTTGCTTTACTAGATATAGGGATATGTATATTCATACTTTCTATATTTCTTTTTTTTTTTTGGCCATGCCATGCATCCTGTGGAATCTTAGTTTCCGAACCAGGCATTGAACCCGTGCCCCCTGCATTGGAAGTGCAGAGTCTTAACCACTGGACCACCAGGGAAGTCCCAATACTTTCTATATTTCTTGAGGGAAGTCCCAATACTTTCTATATTTCTTGAGGGAGATTTGGTATTTTATGTCCTTTAAGCAGTTTATCCATTTCATCTAAATTGTATAATTTATTGGTATCCAATTATAAATCTCTCATCCTGATCTTGGTAATTTTTTCCTTCATTTTTCTCTAACAGTCTGAATAGTGATTTATTCGTTTTCTCAAGATCTAGCTTTTGTTTAACTGATTTCTCTTATTACTGAATTTATGTATGTATGTATGTCTATACGTATGTTTTCTACTCTATGCTCTCATCTTTATTAATTTTTTTCTCTGCTTACTCTGGATTTTATTTACTCTTTCTAGTTTCTTGAGGTGGAAGCTGAGGTCATTTCTTTTCTAATATAGGTGATTAGTGGTAAACATTTCTCTCTGTATACTAAAGCTTTAGCTATATCCTACACATCTTTGATGTGTGTTTTTTTATTTTCACTCAGTTCAAATTACTTTCTAGTTTTCTTTTTAATTTCTTTGAATGATGAGTTAGTCATGGGTATGTTATTTAGTTTTCAAATATTAGAGGATTTTTGCATATCTCTTTTGTTATTATTTTCTAGGTTATTTCCATTGTGGTCAGTCACATATATGACTTAAGTCTTAAAATTTATTGACTCATGTTTTATAGTGTTGAATATGGTCTACCTTGGTAAATGTTTGATGCGCACTTGAAAAGAATGTGTGTTCTGCCACTGTTGTGTTAGTGCTCTACAAATGTCATTTAAGTCACATTGGTTGATAGTGTTGTTCAGGGTTTTTTTGGTCCTTACTGATTTTTTGTCTACTTTCTATATCAGTTGTTAAAGAGGGTTTTGGAATCTCAAGAGGGGCTGGAGGTCAATGCATATGCTGTCTGTTATGTTTTTATTTTTTAAATCATTGATTTTCTAGCTTTGATTTTACACTAACTTAATTACTTGGGCAGTTTTCACAGGGAAAATCATTTTAATTTTAAGTCATCTAGGCCTTTAAGGCAAGGGAGATATATATATTTTAGGAATTAGAATTTAGTGATAGGATTTCTAGTTTCTCTAAAAGCTTTGAATTATTTATGTCAGTGTTTGGATTGAAAGGAATCCTTTGTCTTGTGGCATGTCTGTTGGAATGTGAGTATGTATAGACTTTTAGTTTTATCCTTTAAAAAATAACAGGGAAAACAGAACTTCTAAAAGCGGAATACAAAGGAATACAGAAGTGATTTTCTGCTTTTGAAAATTGTAGGAAAGTTTTCTGTTTTGATTGTGTAAAATTTACATTGTAGTAAGCAAAAGACATAAAAATGATGTTAATTGATTTTCCGCTCTGTGATTGCTTATAACTTTTGCCTAGATTTTTTTTTTTTTTTTTTGCGGTATGTGGGCCTCTCACTGTTGTGGCCTCTCCCGTTGCGGAGCACAGGCTCTGGACGCGCAGGCTCAGCGGCCATGGCTCACGGGCCCAGCTGCTCCGCGGCATGTGGGATCTTCCCAGATAGGGGCACGAACCCGTGTCCCCTGCATCAGCAGGCGGACTCTCAACCACTGCGCCACCAGGGAAGCCCCAGATTTTTTTAAATGACAGTAATTTTTGCAGTTTCAGCCCACTTTTTCCCCCCATTTGACCTCTTAATTTTCAGACCCACATGAAATAAATTACCTGCGCTGAGGGACTGAGACTGCTTCTGGCAAACACAATTAATGGACTGTTTTTCAAAAGGGGCACAAAACTCCAAACAGAAAGGTCCCTCAGATGTATGGGCATCTTGGGAACAAAATAAAGTGCATTTATAGGATACAGTAAAATGAAAATGTAGAAATCAAGCAAGTTTCAGCTGGTTTATTTAACTTTTTATTTTGAAATAATGACAGTGATTTCCTATAAGGTTTGAGTGGAGAATCTTAACTGTAAACCCATGCATATTGTAAAACAGGGGATATCAGTAAAATCATTCTTTTTACCTTGAGGAGCATATTTTTCCTGTATAAAAAGGCCTATTTTGAAGAAATTTTATTTGACTGAGTTTCCATTTAAGCAGCAAATTAAAAAGAATCCTTTGTTGAGGACCTATCATGAACCGAAGAGATTCCAGGTTCTGTGCTTTGTGTTGCATGCAGTGCTGCATGCCTGGTGGAGAAAGGTCTCCTCTGAGACTACCTTCAGGACTTGGGTTTTACAACAAGAGTTAATTTTCTTGTTGGGCTTACCTTGGCTTGTTTACCATATAAAGCTCCTTATAGCTTTCCACACTGGGTTAATCATAAGATATTTTACTCACATTCGGATAAATGAAAGGATGATATTTGTTGAGAACATGCATGGATGCAACCTATTCTGAGAATTTATGTATTTAATTTTATTTATTTCTGCAGATGTCCTAGTTTCTACCTAGTCATTGCCAAATGGTCTTTTTAACACCAAATTACTGTATAGTAGAGAAGTTGATGAAAATGTCCTATTCATCCTTCCTAGGACAGGAAACCTTCCTCCATTGTTCTATTTAGTTAAAGCTGCATGTTCTAGCAGAAACGTGAGTTCAAGTTCCTAGTATACAGTTTCTGAGCAGGTTATATCCCCTTCTTGGGTCCTAATTTATCCAGGAATAAAATAAGGGATTTGGCTTATATTATGACGACTGTTTATAAATCAACTTTATTTGAAGCAGGATTCAGTATGAACTGTCAGGGTAATTTTTCTTAGCAGTCCTTATGTCTAAGCCCTTCCATTCCTGGCCACTGTATTTACTAACCTCCCAATTATTCCTCCCCTTTTATGTTAGATACTATCGTCAGGCATAAGTCTTCCTACTCCTCCCAACTCCTACAGTTATCCACAGCGACCGTGTGGATCCTCCACAGGGAAGGATCCTGGCATCACAGTTACTTAAATTAACTTCATCATCATCATCATTTATAGTCCACTTATGTACCCTCTTCGGGACTATACTCTGTGCCTTGGAATACCTACTAACGTCATAATGCTGGATAACCTCCTCACCATGACCTGATAGATTTTCAGTTCCCTCATTTAATTATTCTTAGAGTGTAACAGTTCTTAGGCTTATCAGCATCTCTATTAGATCATTCTAATTTCTTCCTGTCCTTTAATCTTTTAGCTTAGATTCTGTGGTCCATTAACTCTTTAGCTCTTCCGTCAGTATCGTAAGTCTTTTGCCCCATTTTTTGTCCATCCATCTGGTAAATTCGTCTGGTAAAACGTTTGCCTTTGTGTTACTGTAGTTTACTGAAGAAAGCCACACATGGAGCAGATTGGTAGCTGGCCCTATAAAATTATGATGAATAATGTCTGTCAGTCAGTTCTCAACATTGCTTGCCAGTCCTTTTTCTTTAACTCATCTTCTTGTTCTCTACATTATCTCTTTCAGATTCTCTTTGCTTTTCTCAAATTTCCAATCTCTTTGCTGATTTCTTTCTTATTTCACAGAGAAAACAGCTATAATTTGGAAACTTTGTTAGCTTCTTTACCACTAAGATTAACAGATATTTTGTTACCTATACCTGCTTTTTCTTCTGTTACAATGGAAGAAATATTCCTCCTCCTATTTCTGTAAATGCCCTGAATCCTGTCCATTCCTTTTCAAGAATAACTTCTTTAAAGAGATTTGCCTGTGAAGGATAGAAAAGAGTTAAGTGGAAGGTGGAAGAGTTGTCAAGATCTGCCATCTTTATTTCCTCATTTCCTGCTCACTCACAGAAGCACTCTGTGAGAGGGCTTCTGCTCCTCTCACCTGTCTACCCCTGAAACTCTTCTTACAGAGGATACCAATGACTTCCAAGTCAGTAAATTCAGGGGTTTTCTTTAGAGATGGGTCTCTTGGCAGCATTTGTTACTGTTCAGCCCTCCCTGAACACTCTTTTCCTGGCTTCTTTGACAGCATTAGCAGTCTTGATTTTCCTCCCACCTCTCTGGTTACTCTTCTTCAGTCTCCTACAATTTAATCAGCATTTGTAAATATTATTTTAGTATTAAAAATGAAAGTTTATTAGATTAGAGAGAAGAATGCAAAATTGGTATGAATTTTAAGAACAAAACATGAGGCTTTAAAGAAGCCAGCTTATGGCAGGAAATTTTGGGCAGGGTGCATTCTACACTGTCATTAGAAATATTGAAAAAGTTTAAGAAGCATTGGTATATGTTGTTTAAGTTATTCAACAGTCCGATAAGGTGTATGATTGTATTCCTGTTTAACCACAAAGAATATGAGATAGAGAAGAAGGAGGATGGTATGTATTCAGGAAGCAGTGCATTGTTCTTTCTCATTGGAAGGCTAAGGTTACAGCAAGGTAGTGGTGGAGATGAAATCTATTGTTCCTATATTGTAGCGTGCCTTGAATGCCAAGGGAAGGAGTTTGTTACTAATTTTTTGGTTAGTGAGGACTGGTTAAAGATTTTTAAGCTATGCATACTTTAGGTAACGGCCAAGGTCTGATAATCCTGTAAGGTTTGTTTCAGTGACCAGATGGCACTTGGCACTGGAAGCCTTTTTTGTAGATTTCCCAATGTAATGAATTGAGTCCTCTTTGTCATAATTCCCACGTTGTATCATAATTACTTGCTTATTTGGCTTCCCCATTGGACTTGAGCTCTTCTAGAATGGAATTATTAGTTTATGGGTAATGTTAATCTTGGTAATCGTTCCCTACTGCCCATCTCAATGCTTGGCATAATAAATGATTCCTGAATTAGTAAATGAATGAAGAGTTTGAATTTTGAATGTCTGACCTGAACAGTTTATCAGAATACACCATTTCTATTTCTACAGGGATAGATAGATTAGAGGCTCACTCCTACTTCCTCTCTGCTGATGTATGTGTTTTAGTTAATAAAATCTATTTTGATAGAGGCTCTGTAGCTTTAAAATCCTGTGACTTTGTAGATACTCATACAGTAGACAACACACCCTATGCAAATCAGCTGTCTGTTCAGGTCTTGTGTTTGTTTTCCCCATAGACATAATCCGTCCATTAGTTGTTTAAAGCAGCAGATGGAAGGAGTCCATGGAGATGTGGATTTATTAGCTCTCACAATGAAAGACCACACTGGTTGTGCTAAAGATTAGAAGGTTTTTGCTGAATGAAAGAGAGATGGATCCTGCTTTGTGTGCAGTTTTCAGCAGTGTGGCTAGCTCTTGTGACTAGAGTCAGTTGTAAGAAGACCAGAAAAAGATTTTGTAAATAGACCTTCCTTCAAGCCCCAGACTGTTTGGTGCAGCTGCCATAATTATAGGAGGGGCAGCCTTTTCTCCTTGTTAGGTGCAGACTGAATCTGTCCTATAGTTATTGCTATATTTACTCCTTAGAGAGTACAACAGCCTGATTCAGGGTGCTTTATATATAACTTTATTTGTCAAATTAGGAAATTTGGATTAATATCTTCTGAAATTCTTTGGAGAGTGAATAATTTGTGCATGTCCTATAGTTTGAAGAACAGTGATTGTGAATTGGTAGATAATGTATTTAACCCTCTTCCTAAGAATATAGTGCTGCCTTTGCTAACAGTTCTTTTGTGACTTACTAGAAAAATCACTAACTTGCCTTGGTTTTCTTTCCCCTGTGTTTACTAGGATTCTGGCAATTACTATAAAATTGGAAAGTTTGAAACATTGCTTATGGGATGTTTAAGTGACAAAATCACATCATGAGAGCTAACCTTTCACTCTCTCTCTCTCTCTCTCTATATATATATATATGTATATGTTATAAATATATAAATTAAGAGTCTAGAAGCATCTGTAAACTTGGCTGAAGTCTTGCTTTGAAAATGACAACCAGTGACCAAAGAAACGATTCTGAGATTATTAAAGTCTGGGTAAAACTAGACTTTTTCATGCTGTGCCCTTTTAGAAGTCTGATGGAATGGGGAGCTTTTCCTGTGACAGTACTATCAGCAATGAATAGATGAATGAATTCGTCCATGCTCAGAACTTACCAAACGTGTACAAGCCCCCTCCAGGACATAAAAGAACAGGGAAGCCGACCTTAGCAATGACCTAAGCTCCTGAAGAAAGAGGCTTTCGTGACTGTCCAAGAAGTGAAGACCAGCGTATCTAGAGATAAAGAAACAAAAGAGCCTGTCACAGTATTGAAAGAATCTGACATTTGCTTTGTCTATACAAAGGATGAAAGGAATTTTGCCGACTTAGTCAAAACAATAACTGGTTTTATATCAGCCTAAGCTTAAAATATAGCGCCAGAATAATGTGTTTTTCTCTGTATTTCTGAAGAATTATCTTTTTAAAAAATGTATGTGACGTGGTTTTGTTTTTGGAAAGGAAAACGTGACATGGATTTTATAAGCTTAGTAGCTGTAGGTGGAGACTCTCTTGTTTTGTTTGCCAAACCTTTTTAATAAGCAGCGAAGTCAGGATGTTAAAGATTGGAATTTTTTCCCGGGATCTTTGTCCTTTTCTTGGTACTTCAGATATTTTCAACCAAAGGGGTGTGAATGCAAGAGAAAAACAAATATGAAAAATTTCCCCCTTTTTTGATGGTGATTCAGATGAGATCTATCTGGACTGCTGTGAAGAAAGACGTGGCTCTGGTGTGAGGCAGTGATTGTGTACTCACGCTGGACTGAGAGAGAGCTGGTTTAGTGGAGCAGTGGGCACAGCATGGAGAGCGGGCTTGATTGTTTCCCTCTTTACCCAGCGATATGCAAGTAGGCACTAGTGGTTGACTAACTGGAGAGTGGCTTTTTTTTGGTCTGTTGTCTGTTATGGATGATTCCAGTATTCTACAAAGGAGAGGGTTACAGGTGAGTAACAGAAAGCCTTTTTACTGATCTCCTTCCTCTTGCTGCCTATTGAAAATGTACTGAACAGATAGCTTAAATTTTATTTAATTCATTTGCGGCAGGGTAGAATGGTACTAAGTTCCTCTATATTATGTATAGTTATAATTAGAGAAATCATCTAAGACCTTTCTACTTTGATAGAAAAAACGTGCTGCTTGGGTTTACTTATATTATATTGAGTGGAGAATAAATCAGACCTACGCAGGATGCACACCTAATTTTGGACACCAGACATTATTGCTGACAGATTGTTTACAGTAAGCATATTCTGTTCTTGACCACTGTGCCTGTCTCCCAACCCATCCCTCCCTTAATTAATTCACATATATGTGTGACCCGACACATAGTTTTATGAACTTTTCTAAATTATCACTTTGCATACATACATACAATATAGCCATATGTGATGGCCATGTATCTGACACCTGTTTTGGAAGCCCTCTCCTCCTTAAGTCTTGGGTAATTTGGTACATGAAGAGGTAAGTAAAATATAACAATGAGGGGGAAATAGACTGGTAGACAACCTTCAACTGAGTTTTAATGAGTACCTTTAGCACTAAAAGAGTACATACTACAACTCTTTTAAATTTGATAATTAATTTTTTTATGCTTTGTAAAGTAGATCATCCTGACTTAATCTTATTAATAAAGAACAAACCAGCTTCATTTAGTTCATCATCGAACGTTTTAAAAGATTGACATAGTAAAGATTTCGGTATAAAACGCTGAGCTAATCAGTCAACCTGTGAAGTTCTTATCATGAAATATAGCTATTTCTCTTGTTTTTATTTTGTTTGTTTGACATTTGTAAAGCACTTTTTGACAAAGCACCTAGGGTCTTTTTAATCATCCTGAATTAACATTGTTTTGGTTTCTTTAAAGTGCTCAGAAAGAAAATGTATAGGATTGGTAAAATTTAAACAAATGATATTTGTAGCTCTTCTTATTTGTGCTTCTAGTTAATGGCATTGAAAACATTCAGAGCCTACTGGGAGCACCCACTGCATCTTCAGCGGTTGTCCAGGATGACTGGGCTTTCAAAGTCAAAGCCTTATTTTAATTTCTTCTGTTAGTACAATTGGTTCCATGAGATTTGTCATTTGATTTCCTGGGAGTATTTTGTGAAATTGTTATAAAGTACTCAGAAGACCTCTGATAAATAGTGTTGTGTGTTCAAGTAGCTGTTAATAGAAAATGGCCGGCTCTGTAAGCACATTTAATTGCATTGCCTATTTATCTCTTTATTTCTCTTTATTTTCCAGGATTCAGAAAGGGAATTCTATTTGTTGAATGGGAAATATTTTTAGTTATTGTGCCTGTTTTGTGCTAAATCAATTAAATATTTTCTCCCTAGTGACTGAGTCAGTCTCTAGTATCTACTACCCTGTTTACTGATGCCCCTTCCTTTCAAGTCTTTGTTTTTATCTAGCAGGAGTTCCAAATTGCCAGATTACATAGCACTGGAAAGTGTTTTCATACAGCCTCTTTTTTACACCCCATTTTTTTTTTTACTTTCAAGTTTATTCTCCAGAAGGCTGCATTGGAACATGCTGAAATAGAAGTAATGCTTGAAAAGCAGAAGTTTAGATTATTTGTTTTAAACAGGTAAATTGTTAATGTAAAACTTTGAAAGTTGGTTTTAGATTTGTGTACATAAACACAAAAGCTAAAGTGTACCCAGTAGTACAGATAATCTACTGGGTTACCTCAGATTAGAAGATGAAAATCCAAATGAATATCTGGGCCTTACTAATAGCTTTTTGGTGAATAAGTTAGACTTCCTAAAAGTTTTCCAGAAAATCAGCCGAGATACACCCTACTTTGATCACCCAGCTTTCTTTGCTAGGTTTCCTGGGAGGTATCAGTATAGTAAATAGTGCATTCATTGTGTGCCTGTTTTGTTTCCTATATTGTTAGACTATACATTATCTCAGTCAATCATTATGACATTGATGACAAGTAGGTGTTATCTGCATTTTCAGGTGTATCCATAGGTTGGATGGGTTTCAGAGTTGGGTAATCTAGAGTCTTTTGCTCAGCTTCTCAGCTTCTCAGCTTCTCTGCTTCTCTCTTTTTCAAACTGGCTTCCTACTTATTAGAAAAAGATCTGTAGTGGTTTCAACCTGCACATTCACACACTACAGCATCCCTGGGTCCTTTTAGACCTCTGGGAGATTCTGTGAGCATGTTTCCTTAAAACTGGAGGAGTCTCCATCCTGTGTAGGGATTGACGACATCATTTTACTTGAAGAGCAGTTGAGGTTTGGGTCTTCCATATGGTAAAAATTGGCTCTCATCCTACTGCTACTTTTGGAGCATCTGCAGTGTGAGATGAGACTGCAGTCCTTTGTGAATGGAAGAAGGTGCTTTTATATTTGCCCTATTTCCCAGTCAACTTTATGGGAGATTATTTTAACTTTGAAGGGTCACCTGACTACCATAAACAAACTGTTATTATCAACTCTCTTAGCACCATCATTTCTACATTAAGTATTTGCCTATAAGGCAGACAAAGTAATTGGTCTTCATTGTATAGAGAGCCCAGATTCTGAACTGAGGATATGCTCTGCTGATAAAATTATTGCCTTCAGGCAAAAACTGTGCAATGTTTCTTTTCTGCTTTTCTGCCTTTTATGTTGAAAAGTGAAAGTGCTTAAAAGTGCCATCATTCAGGGGTATTTAATTATTATTTTGGAGAACATATGACAGCACAGTGCCTACTGGGAAGTACTGTTGACAAAGCATTCTTGGGATTTTTTTTTTTAATTTTGAAAATTATGACTATCCTAATAAATTATGATCACCATACAAGATGCAATTCAGGTTAGATTTTAGTCCTTAAAAACAAAATCTTGGGGACTTCCCTGGTGGTCCATTGGTTAAGACTCTGTGCTCCCAATGCAGGGTCAGGGAACTAGATCACGCATGCTGCACGTCGCGGCCAAAATCCAAAAATAAATAAATAAAACAGAAAATTAAAAAAAAAAGGAATGTGTATATAATATTTATTAAAAACAAACTTCAAGAACCAGCTAGATTTCAAACATTCTTTTTGAAAGTTATTTCATTTTTAAAAAGATAACGACATATGTATAAGCATGTAACCTAATGATTTCCTCCTGATGCTCTAAATTTCATTTTTGTTTGTTTGTTTGTTTTTGTTTTTTAATTTTTAGCCACACCCCGAGGCATGTGGGATCTTAGTTCCCTGACCAGGGATAGGACCCGCGCCTTCTGCATTGGAAGGCAGAATCTGAACCATTGGACTGCCGGGGAAGTCCCTGTTATTCTTTTTGTGGGAAGTTTGATAAAATAAGAAAAATTGCAATTTGTACTCTTCAATTCTTAGCACCACTGAATATTTTCTTCTTCTCTCTCTTTTTTTTTTAACATCTTTATTGGAGTATAATTGCTTTACAGTGTTAGTTTCTGCTGTATAACAAAGTGAATCAGCTATATGTATACATATATCCCCATATCCTCTCCCTCTTGCATCTCCCTCCCACCCTCCCTATCCCACCCCTCTAGGTGGTCACAAAGCACCAAGCTGACGAATATTTCCTTCATGTCAGTAAATTAAATGGCTTTAAAAATTGAGTGATTTATCTGTATACTTCCTATTTTTCCTCTGTGCTCTATAGTGTACTCCTATGTTACAGCCAAACCACGTTTTTTTGGATTATTTTTTCCATATTCATTTATCTTCTCCAGAAGTTTCCCATTCTTGAATGTTGTTCTCTCCTTTCTTTACCTATCAACCTCTGGTCATCATCCCCATGTAGCAACTAATGTCATCATGGATAATTTCAACATCTTTGCAGAAAAGAATAATCGAAGCAGCTTCAGATCTTTAGAGTTCTCTTTGCTCTTTTTTAACAGCATATTTTCCCTAAGCAGTGCATATTTTTATAGGTGGAGTTGTTTCACCTAGAAATCTTACGATATTCTAAAATTACAACCCCTTATCATCTCTGAATTAAATTCTTGTATTCTCCTGTGTGAAGATCACAATTTGGAGGACTGTGAAATACTTCCTGTAGTTGTGTTTTATTTAACTACTTTTGGAGATTTTAAGAAAAATTGACCAATACAGGCCTCACCAATCCTTTCTCATTTTATATTTTGTAGCTTCATACATTTACTGTATTTTATCATTTCTAAGGCTCTCATCTTTTTACTTTTTAACAGCTCTGAAGTTATAGTATGTTACTTTTGATGGTGTGTTATACTTTAACTGGCAGTGGTTATTTTGTTTTGCTTACAATTTTTTTTCTAATACCTAAAATAATGACATCCCTTGAAATTAGTAGTTTTTTCAGACTTGATGAAATATATTACCTTACTGGCCTCTGAAAGTGTTTGAGTTTGCAATATATATGTCTCAACTAAAGACCTCTGTCTTTCTTAGCTTTCCTCCTTTTCTTTTTCTAATGTCTTGAAGATCTCTGTTCCCTTGATTCTTTGCTTTTCTTTTAATAAGTTGATCTACTAGTTTGATGTGTTTCCTTTCTATATCATTTGAGATCTGTTTTGTTAGTTTTTCTAAGACCAACTATCCCAACCATTCCAATGTAGTTTTGCTTTTGGGGTATCTGTTGCAAATGGCAATTAGTAAGTTACCACTACCCCCACCCCCCACCCCCCACCCCCGGGCAAACTGGTGAATTTGTCTATTTACATTTGTTATGAACTGTTTCTGCCATATTATTTCTTACATTCCATGTCCTGCATTTCCATGCCTTACAGCTCCTTTTCTTCTTTGCCATTTAAAAATATTGATAGAGTTTTTTGGCTTGTGTTCTTATTTGATTTTTCCAACTCTACTGGTGAATTAGAACAAATTCAGATTTTAACCCCCCTCCTGAACAACACAAGGACTCCTTCCTTCTCATCACCCCCTCCAAACGTACATGCTATTTTTGTCCAGTATTTTTAAAAATTCCACAAGTTGGATATTTCTGTTGTTATTTTATACAGTCAGTACTTAACTGAGATTTATGTATCTTTGCTAGTTTTCTTGGTCAATATTCATTTTTGGGTCTTAGACTTTCCTCCTGGGATCATTTTTCTTCTTCCTAAAGTATGTCATTTAACATTAGTATAGTTATGTTAGTAGTAAATACTTATATTTATTTAAATGTCTGTTTTAAATACTTTTGACCTTGAAAGATGGTTTGTATAGGTACACAATTTTGTGTTGATAGTCATTTTCTCTCAGACTTGCACATATTATTCAGCTATCTTTTGGTTTCCATCATTGCTATTGAGAAATATATTGATACTCTAATTGTCATTCCATTGAAGGTTATGGATCTTATTTTCTGTCTCTTAAGATTTATTTTTGTCTTTGGTGTTTTTCTTTCTTTTTAAAAAAACTTATTTATTTTGGCTGCGTTGGGTCTTCGTTGCTGCGCATGGGCTTTCTCTAGTTGCGGCAAGCAGGGGCTACTCTTTGTTGCGGCGCGCAGGCTTCTCATTGTGGTGGCTTCTCTTGTTGTGGAGCACAGGCTCTAGGTGCCCGGGCTTCAGTAGCTGTGGCACACAGGCTCAGTAGTTGTGGCGCACAGGCTTAGTTGCTCCGCAGCATGTGGGATCTTCCCAGACCAGGGCTCGGACCTGTGTCCCCTACATTGGCAGATGGACTTTTTTAACTACTGTGCCACCAGGGAAGTCCCTGGTGTTTTTCAATATTATTATCATTTACCTGGTCTAGATTTTTTAAAAATTAATCCTACTTGGGGTACATTTTGCTTCCTATATATTGTGTATTCATTTCTATTATCAGTTTTGGGAATTTCTTAGCCATTATCTCTTCAGATATTGTTAACATCTGCATTTACTGTTTGCCTTCTGGGACTCGAATTGGGCATATGTTGAACACGAGTGCTAGACAGAGAAGAGTATATACTCTGTATTCCGTGTAAAGAAAATGACAAAATGGCAAAACTGACCTATAAAGTTTAGAAATCAAGAAGATGGTTTTCCTGGGGAGTGTAGGTAGTGACTGGAGGAAGGGACATGAGGATGCTTCTGGATTGATGGTAATAATTCATTTTTTAAAAATCTGGCTGTTGGTTACACTAGTGTGTTCAGTTTGTGAAAGTTTGAGTTGTATGCTTATGTGCATTTTTCTGTATTTATAGTGTATTTCAATAAGAGTAAAAAAGTATTTGTTGTCTTCTTTCATCCAGTTGGTCACCGAAGTATAGGATGGTATTTTCATCAGCAGTGGATTCTGAGTGGCCCCTAGAGTGTTGTTCTCTACTCCTGCTCTCACCTCAAACAGTGTTATTTATGTTAGGCACACTATATGGGTTTAATTACAAGTTCTGTAAAGAGATATCTAGTCTTTCAGTTGTGGAGAATGCCCCCACCTCCCAACCCCTGCCTTGCTTTTATATGTTAGTTGAGAAGTTGTCTCCAAAACCCAACCCTCTATCCACTTCCAGTGGAGTGGAAGATTGAGTTATGTTTCTTAAAGGCTGTTAATTTCCTTTTCTGGGAAGAGTGCAGCTACTCAGTGGAAGAGGAATGAATGAATGAATAAATAAATAAATATAAGTGAGAATTCAAATAGAAAATGTGGTGAGGGAGACTCAGTTTGGGAGCTGTCTCAGGCAGAGATAGTTTTAACCCACAGTCATCTCCATGCTGGTGGCTATTGATATAAAGGACAAACATAAGCCTTGTGACTCTTGGCTTGCATATTTACTTGTGGGGGTAGTGGTTGTTGCCTTTAGACACTTGGCCTTTGTCGTTTCTTTGGAAATATTTTATGGGTTTAGTCATTGTGAATAATGAGTAATGCATATAGATAGTGATTCCTCATGTGAAGAGCACCATCTTATTTTGTATGTAATACCTTTAGAAGTTTGTTTTGTGGACAAGTGAAAGGGAGTGAGGGGTTGTTTCTCTAGAATTTAGTATGTACAGCTTTCTTTGCAGCTTCAGAATATAGTTCAAGAAAAGAGAGATATATCATTTTCGGCAGACAGTGTCAAAATATGTCAACTTGAGGGATCCAACACGGTAATAAAAATTTTAGAGACTCTAAACAATATATCCTTGAGTTTTGGGAGCAGAGTCAGCAATTCATCCATTAGCGTTTAAACCTTGTTGGAGGTGGGTCAGATTAGAAAAATGCAACTTATTATTATTAATGATAATCCAAACTGTCAAGTCCTAAGCTTCTTTGCGGGGGGGTGGTTAAAGACCGTATTTTGTTTTTAGAGCAATTTTAGGTTTACAGCAAATTTGAGAGGAAGGTCAGATATTTCTCATATACTCCTTGCCCCCGCACATGCATAGCCTCCCCCATTATCAGTATCATTCACCAGAATGGTACTTTTTTTTAACCAAGGATGAACCTACATTGACACATCATAATCACCCAAAGGCCTTAGTTTACTTTAGGATTCACTCTTGGTGTTATATATTCTGTGGGTTGGGACAAATGTATAATGACATATCCATAATTATAATATCGTACACAGTATTTTCACTGCTCTAAAAATCCTCTGTGGTCTGCCAGTTCATCTCCCCGTGCCCCCACCCCTGGCAACCACTGATCATTTTACTGTGTCCATAGTTTTACCTTTTCTAGAACATCATATAGTTGTAATCATACAGTATGTAGTCTTTTCAGATTGGTTTCTTTCATTTAGTAATATGCATTTAATTTTCCTTCATGCCTTTTCATGGCTCAATAGCTCATTTCTTTTTAGTGCTGAATAATATTCCATTGTCTAGATATACCACAGTTTATTTATCTGTTTATCTACTGAAGGACACCTTGATTGTTTCCAAGTTTTAGCAATTATAAATAAAACTGCTACAAACATCTGTGTGCAAGTTTTTGTGTGGACGTGAGTTTTCAGCTCCTAGTGCAATTGCTGGGTCATAAAATAAGAGTATGTTTAGTTTCGTAAGGAGTTGCCAAACTGTCTTCCAAAGTGGCTGTACCATTTTGCATTCCCACCAGCAGTGAATAAGAGTTCCTGTTGCTCCATATCCTAACCAGCATTTGGTGTTGTAGTGTTCCAGATTTTGTCCATTCTTATAGGTGTGGAGTACTGTCTCATTATTTGGATTTGCATTTCCCTGATGACATATGATATGGAGCATCTTTTTTATGAAAACCTTAAGCTTTTAAATGTGTTTTCTTATTGTAGCCTTGGAATAACTTTTATGATATAGGCAAAATAGGTATTTTTATCTCAGGTGTGCAGATAAGAAAAATGAGATTTAGAAAGGCTTTTAATGACTGACCAGGATTTATGAGCAGAGTAAATAGTAGAACTGTGTTTAAATATTTTTTTGACTCTGAGCCCTGAGTTCTTTATGCCATGTAGAAATATCCTGTTAGGATCATCAGCCTCTTTTTACTGTTCTTCAAACTCATATGAGAATAACACATATCATCTGTGTCACAATTTATAGAATAAAATACTTTTGTATACATTATTTTATTTGACCTTTATAAGCACTATATCTGAGCTTTAGAGGTAGGTGAAATCCCAGGCCACAGAAGTTATATGTCATTGAGCCATAACATGCACCTAGTTTTCTTAACTTAAAATTTTGTGTTCTTTTCCATGTTTCTTAATATGATTGTATAATGTAAATATTTTGTCATTGGAACCTGTTCTCAGGGTGAGGACATCTGAATTTAATGGAACAAGAGGAGTGAAATACATTAGAGTTTCATAGGCGCACCATAGCTACATATACGTTGATTTCCCCTTGGTTCCTGACCTCAAGATACACTCACACTCAAGTGTAAATAAGTGGAGCTAAAACGCCATAATGCCCAGAGCAGTTGTAATGGTACATTTGCTACACAGGAAAGGGAGGTTTTTGTGCATCCCAGCAGAATGCTTGCTGCCAGAGCGGAGGAAAAGCTTGTATTCGGGAATAATGGTCCTTTTAAGGCCACTTAGTAAATGGTATAAAAGTGGATTTCCTTGGTAGGTAATGGTTTTGTTTTGTTTTGTTTGTTTGTTTGTTTCCCTCTCCTGAAAGCTTTAAAAAAACAAAACAAAACAAAAACAAACAGTGGAATAATAGCTACCATCCTGAAGACTGTCAGTAAATAATATAAGTGATAGCAGAGTATATCCTTTCTCTAGTAAAGCCTCTTTTGCTGACCGAATTGCAGTTGACAGTTTTCATCAATATAACTCCAAATGAGCAAGACCCTATGTGAGCCTTATAATGATGACAGTGATAATAGTAAGTACCATTTACTTACGTTACTGATTCACTGATTTATTCATCAAACGTTCATTTGGTACTTACTAGGCCAGGTATTGTGCTGGGTGCTAGTAATGCCATTGTGAGCAAGAATGATCTCTCCTCCTCCAGCTAACAGTCAGTCTCAGAAAACAGACAATTAAGCAACTAATTGTAGTAAAGTGTTGGAATTAAATAGAGGTAGGCTGGGGAAACTGTGTATAGGGAAATCTCAGAGGAAATGACGTTTAAGCTAAGGTCCAAGAATGTATAAAAAGAGCAAAGGAAAAGGCAGAGAGAACAATAGCTGTGAAACCCTGAGGGTGAGAGAGAGAGTATGGTGTGTCTAAAAGATCAAAACTCCAACAAGCCTGGAGAATTGTGCAAATGATGCTAGAGAGGAAGGCAGTAGCAGCTAGGCAGTGCCCTATAGGCTACAGGAAGGATTTTAGACTTTATCCGTTAAGGGTTATTAAGGGTTTTTAAGAAGAGAAATCACCCAGTCAGTTCTGCATTTTAAAAAGATCTTTTTGACTGCATTATTTGTTTTGTTAAACTCATATATTACCACTTAGCAAATAGATACTTATTACATGATATTTACATTGATATAACATTAAGAATCAAGGGGAACAAAACTAAAGTGAGGTCGGTTAGGAGAATGTTACAGGATGATGCTGGCTTGGACTAGGAGACATAGCAGTGGAAGTAAAGTGAAATTGACTAAAGGTAGGTATTTTGGAGGTAAAACTGGCAAGGCTTGATGAATAATTGGATGTGTAGTGTGAGAGAAAGTGAAGAATCAAGAATGACTCTGAGTTTGGTGGTACCATCACTGAAATGGAAAACAGAGAAGGAGCAAGTTTGCATAGAAAGATAAGTTGAGTTTTCAGACATATTAAGGACAAGGTAGTTGTATATAAAACTATATACAACTGTATAGTGGAGAGAGATCTGGGATGAAGATACAAATATTGGCATCATCTGTAAAATGTGTGTAGAGAGGAGTTTCCAGGGAGAGCTTTAAGGACAATCAGCATTTGAGCATCTAAGCTGAAGGAAGTTGTTTAAGTAGTGATAAGAGGTAAAACAGGGTAGTGTGATTTCGTGGATAGAAAAGTCATTCGAAACAGAAGAATGAATAATACTGTCAGATGCTGCTGAGCAGTCAAGCCCAAAAACGAAAAGGTAGACTAAAAATGTAGCAAAGGTTCTTTACATAGAGACCATTGGTAACCTGGCAAGAATGGCTTAAATGGGGTGGTAAGGTCTCGGAATATCTGCAGTGTGTGAAGAAAATAGAAGGTGAGACATTGGAGACAGTGAATGTAGACAGCTCATTCAAGAAGTGTGACTGTGAAGGGAAAAAAGAATTGATAAGGCAGTGGTTGAAGAGGGGTATGTAGTAATTAAGGGAAATATTTTTCTTATCTCAAGGTGGGATAGACTTGAATGTGTTCAGAATGCTAATCAGAACATCGTGAGTCCAGAGATAACTAGTAGGTCAGAAAAGGTTGGATGGGACAGGCTTCACCTGATGTAATGTATTGTCAGATATTACCATCCTACTTTCGAAGAGTAAGTGACGAGTCAGAGAATTTATGGTTATTTGCCTAAATGAATGGTCTTCTTACCTCAGCCAAATTTCCTGATTATGCAGCTTTCTTCCTCAGCCTGCTATGAATATTCTCTGGGAAAGGGAGGACTGGGAAATCATTGTTCCTTGGACTACCTTTATCTGATTGGAGACCAGTTCTTCTTCTCCTTTCCTTAGGCCTGTCTGTATGGTACTGGAAAGCTTGGCACAGAATGTACTGATCTGGAACCCTGGGCATCCATCTTGCCAATGTAGGCTTTTGTGTAGGTGCAAGAAGTGGGTAAGGAATGCAGAAGGGATGGATTTCCATGGATGCATTTCCTTGTTTAAAGAGGATTCAGAGATGCATTTTATAGAATTTTTGTTTATGGTTATTGCCCCCAAATATAAATCCACCTCATGTTATCTATTTAAACTATTCAAGAAGCCAGAACTGTCATGTAGGTTCAAAGAATGATATTCCCAGTGTTACATAGGTTGTTTCAGAAAATAGAAAAAGAGGACACACTTTCCTAGCACATTTTATGAGGATAGTATAACCATGAAGCCAAAACTGACAAGGACAATCTGAGAAGAAAAAGTACATAGGCCAATCTTATTTATTAACATATAGGCAAAAAATCCTAAAGAAAAGCCTCCAGACCCCAGATGGTTTTATTAGTGAAATAACACCAATCTTACACAAACTCTTGTAGAAAATAGAGGAGGCAGGAACACTTCACAGCCAGTTTTAGGAGGCTGGCATAATTGTTATACCAGAATCTGACAAAGGCATTATAATAAAAGAAAACTGGAGACCATTATCCCTTCTGAACATAGGTGTAAAAATCATTAATAAAATATTAGCAAAGATAATCTAATGGTGTATTTGACAAAGTTGGATTTAACCCAGGAATGCGAGATTAGTCTAATACTAGAAAATCAATCACTGTAATTTACCACATTAACAGAATAGAGGAGAAAAACCATATGATTATTTCAGAATATGCAGAGAAAGTACTTGGCAAAATCAATACTCATTACTGATAGAAACTCTAAACAAATTAGGAATAGAAAGGAACTTTATCAATTTGATCAAAGTGGCCTATGAAAAATCTGCAGCTAACATCATATTTAGTAGTAAAATGTTGAACTCTTTCCCTCTACAATCAAATGAGAAACAAGGCAAGGATGTGTACCACAGACAATCCTAGAAAGTGGAAAGAAGTAAAACTATTTATAGAGAACATGATTGTTTATATAGAAAAATCCTAGGGAATGTACAAAACAGTCATTACAACTATAATAATGAATTTAAGTTGTAATATATACAGTTAATATATAAAAAATTGATTGCTTTCCCATACCAGAGCAAGCAATTGGTAAGTGAAATAAAGATTTTATTTACAATAGCTTCAAAAATCATCTTAACTTTATATAATATTATACAACAACTATACTTCAATTAAAAAAAATCTTCTGGGCTTCCCTGGTGGCACAGTGGTTGAGAGTCCACCTGCCGATGCAGGGGACACGGGTTTGTGCCCCGGTCCGGGAAGATCCCACATGCCGCGGAGCGGCTAGGCCCGTGAGCCATGGCCACTGAGCCTGCGCGTCCGGAACCTGTGCTCCGCAACGGGAGAGGCCACAACAGTGAGAGGCCCACGTACCGCAAAAAAAAAAAAAAAAAAAAAAAAAAATCTTCCTAGAGATAAACTTAGCAATAGAAGTACAAGATCTTTTTGCTGAAAACTATAAAACATTGCTTAGAGTAATTAAAGCAGGTCTAAGTTAGTGGAGAAATACTGTGTTCATGGATATAAAGACTCAATATTAGGCTGTCACTGCTTTCCAAATTGGTCTGTAATCCCAGCAGGCCTTTTTTGGGTAAAAGTGAATAATCTGTTTCTAAAATTCATATCGAAATGCAAAGAATCTAGAATATCCAAAGCAATATTGAAAAAGAACAAAGTTAAAGCACCCCATGATCTGACTTCAATACTTGATATAAAGCTACATGATCAAGAAAGTGTGGTGCTGGCATAGGCTAGAAAAATAGATCAGTAGAGTGCAGTAGAGAGCCAGAAATAGCCCATTCTATTACAATTTGATTTTCAACAAAGGTGGCAAAGCAATCTGTTGAGAAAAAGATAGTGTTTTTAATAAATGGTGCTGGAATAAGTGGATAGCATATGGGAAAAAAATGAGCCTTAACCCCATCTCACATATTACCCCAAAATTAATTCAGACATGGATCATAAACATATGTGGACCTAAACATAAAGGCTAAAACCATAAAGCATATGGAAATAAAATGTAGGAAAATATTTTTGTGTCCTTGGCATGGGCAGAGTTTTCTTAGACAAGATACTAAAAGCATTAACCATTAAAAAAAATACTGGCAAATTGACCTTCGTTAAAGTAAAAACTTTTGTTCATCAAAAGATGCCACTTATGGGCTTCCCTGGTGGCGCAGTGGTTGAGAGTCCGCCTGCCGATGCAGGGGACACGGGTTCGTGCCCTGGTCCGGGAAGATCCCACATGCCGCGGAGTGGCTGGGCCCGTGAGCCATGGCTGATGAGCCTGCGCGTCCGGAGCCTGTGCTCCACAACGGGAGAGGCCACAACAGTTAGAGGCCCGCGTACTGCAAAAAAAAAAAAAAAAAAAAGAAAAAAAAAAGAAAAGATGCCACTTATGGTGGGGGATGGTGGTGGTGTGATGAATTGGGAGATTGGGATTGACATATATGCACTAATATGTATAAAATGGATAACTAATAAGAACCTGCTGTATAAAAAAATAAATAAAATTCTAAAATTAAAAAAAAAGAGGACAGAAGCGTATTATCTAGAGAAATAGAGGTCAATCAGCAGAAGAATTAAAAGAGAAAGGTTAAAAGTAGCCTCGTGGAACTGAAGGTTGAGGAGAGAGGATGAAAGGATTGTTCGCTATATTCGAAGTTGTTCTATAGTGTTTGTGTGGTTTTTTTTAACCAGATGCGTGTGTCATTCTGATAAGAATGAAGTCAACTTCTCTTGCCCCTGTTATTCTCTGCTTGAGCACTGAACCCAACTTGTAACTACTTTAGTTATGTGTGTGATGACTCAGTTACTGTCTTTCTTCCCATTAGACTGTAAGCTCCATGAGGACAAGAAACATCTGTCTTTTTCAAAAAAAAAAAAAAGATGCCACTTATGGGAATTCCCTTGTGATCCAGTGGTTAGGACTCCACGCTTCCACTGCAGGGGGCATGGGTTTGTTCCCTGGTCGGGGAACCAAGATCCCACAAACCGTGTGGCATGGCAAAAAAAAAAAAAAGAAGACACCACATATAACTTCACTAGGCAAGCCACAGGCTGGGAGAAAATATTCATCAAAATATCTAATAAAGGACTTGCATCTAGAATATATGAAGAACGCTTACAACTCAATAATAAAAAGATAAATAGTCCAGTTATAAAAGGGGCAAAATATTTTAAGGTAATTCATACAAGAATATGTACTGATGGCTAATAAGCACATTACAAGATGCTCAACATCATTATTCATCAGGAAAATGGAAATCCACAGTGAGATACCGCTACACACTCACAAGAATGGCTGAAATTTAAAATACTGATATCATATCTTGGCATGAATGTAGAGCAATTCTTATATTATTGAGGGTAACCTATATTAGCTAGAATGTGGAGCAATTGAAACTCTCATACATTGTTAATGGAAGTGTAACATGGTATAATCACTTTAGAAAAAGATCTGGTAGTTTCTTATAAAACTAAACATACATCTATCCTATAGCCCAGCAATTACACTCTTATTTACTCAAGACAAATGAGACATAGGCCTATTAAAAAGACTTGTACAGGAATGCTAATAGCTCAAAACTGGATATAACTCAAATGTCCATTAGTAGGAGAAAGGATTAATAAACTGTGGTATATTAATATGATTGGATATTCGTACTGTTATATACAACCACATGGATGAATTTCTGAAACACTATACTGAGTGAAAGAAGGGGTTATATAAAGAGGTTCATATTTGTATAATTCCATTGATACGAAGCTCTGGTGAAAGAAAATCTATGGTGAAAATATGGGAATAGTATTTGCTTGGGGCAGGGGAATAGTGGTTTGTTGGGAATTTACCAAGAAAGGACATGATGAAACTTTCTGAATTGATGGAAATATTCTGTATTTTGATAGGGATTTAGGTTATAAGCATATACATTTATCATACTTATTCATTGGTACACCTAAGGTTTGTGCAGTTCAGCGTTTACCTTAAAAAAAAAACCCAACATGAAAAAGTTGTAAACAAATACTGAATTCTACTTAATGATATACATACTGAAATGTGTACTGATGTCCACAGTCTACTTTGAGATGCATTAAAAAAAACCCGAAAACAAAATAACAACAACAGAAAAAAAACAGGGACTTCCCTGGTGGTGCAGTGGTTAAGAATCCGCCTGCCGCTGCAGGGGACATGGGTTTGAGCCCTGGTCTGGGAAGATCCCACATACTGCAGAACAACTAAGCCTGTGCGCCACAACTACTGAGCCTGTGCTCTAGAGCCCGTGAACCACAACTACTGAAGCCTGTGCACCACAATTACGGAAGCCCACACACCCTAGAGCCCATGCTCCTCAGCAAGAAAAGCCATTGCAATGAGAAGCCCACGCACCACAACAAAGAGTAGACCCCGCTCGCTGCAACTAGAGAAAGCCCATGTACAGCAGTGAAGACCCAACACAGCCAAAAAAAAAAAAAAAGACTCCTCGCTCCCAATGCAGAGGGCCCGGGTTCGATCCCTGGTCGGGGAACTAGATTCCGCATGCATGCTGCAACTAAGAGTTCGCATGCTGCAACTAAGAAGTCTGCATGCCGCAACCAGGAGTCTGCGTGCTGCAGCGAATATCCCGTGTGCTGCAGCTAAGACCCAGCGCAGCCAAAATAAATAAATAAATAAATATTTTAAAAAACCCAAATGGGTGGATAGATGGCTAAATATGTGACAAAGACAATATCACAAAATGTTAACAGTTGTACAGTCTGGGTTGTGGGTGTGTATATGGATGTTCACTGTACAAATCTTTTAACTTTTCTGTTTCCTGTGTTTGAAAATTTTCATGTTGTATTGGGAAGAAAATGGTGTTACTGGTGTAATGAAATACAACTCTTGATTTAGTTAAAAAATACACTATAATGGCAACAAGAAAATGTAAGCTATCTAGAAATAAATATAACAAAAGATTTGTATAATCTTTATGTGAAAATGTATCAAACTTTATTAAAACATATTAAAGAAGACCTAAATAAATGGAGAGATTTACCATGTTCTTATATAGCGGTTGTCTGTATTATAAATGTGTCAGTTATCCTCTAGATTGAGTGCAGTGTCAAGTTTTAATCTACAACTTGATCCTAAAATTTATATGGAAGAGCAGAGTCCCAAGAATAACTCCCATAATTTTGAGGACTAATAACAATGTGAGTGGACTTGCCTTACAAATATCAAGATTTATTGTCAAGCTATACCAATTAAACAGCATGGTATAGGCACAGGGGCTGACAGCTCAGTGGAATAGAATATAGTCAAGAAAGACACCCCTGTGTACATGGAAACTTAATATATGACAGAACTGACATTGCATATCATTTAATAAATGGCTTGGGATAATTGATCACTCCTATAGAAAAAAATATAATGGGATTCCTATCTCCCACCATATGCAAAAATAAGTTCCAGGTATATTCACAAACTTAGTGTGAAAAGTAAACCTATAATCTTTTAGAAGAAAATATAAGTAAATGTATTCATGTCTCTGTGTGTCAGGGATGTATTTCTTAATATTTATTTAGGCTGCTATGGGTCTTAGTTGAGGCATGCGAGCTCTTAGTTGCGGCATGTGTGCGGGATCTAGTTCCCCGACCAGGGATTGAACCTGGGTTCTCTGCATTGGGAGCGAGGAGTCTTAGGGATGTATTTCTTATATGTAAAAATAGATAATATAAAGGAGAATAATAGATTTGATGATATAAAAATTAAATTCTTTGGTGGCTTCATTAAAAAAAAGTAAAAAGACTGAGAGAACATTTTCAGTGAATATAATCCACAAATAATTAGTATCCAGAATATATTAGGTAAATACCTATACTCAATAAGAAAAAAGATAGAAAACCTAATAGAAAAATAGACCAGGGATATACACTTGACCCTGTGTCTTGGCAGGCTCCCCAGCTGCAGATATGGAGGGCCAACTGTACTGTATGGTGCTGTTTTATCTAAGGGACTTGAACATCTGCAGGTATTAGTATCTGCCAGGAATTCTGAAACCAATCCCCCGCTGATACCGAGGGACGATTGTAAATAGGCAATTCACAGTTGAGGAAACCCTAATGGCCAATAAACATATAAAACACTGTTTAGCTTCACTAGTAATTATGGGAAATGGCAATTAAACCCATACTGTGATATGATCACAGCCATTAGATTGACAAAAATTAAACAGTTTAATAAATGCCAGGTATTGGCGAGTATGTGAAATCATTTGTTCAACAAATTTTTGAGCATCTACTACTTGCCAGTCACTGTTCTAAGTTGTTGAGGTACATTACTAAATAAAACAGACTAAGATCCCAGCACTCATGGAGCTTAGATTTTAGTGGGGAAAGACAGAAAATGAACAATAAACATTATAAACAAGTAAATTACGTAGTACGTTAGAAGTGGTAAGTGTATGGAAAGTGTATTGGTTATAAAAGCAGAGTGGAGTAAGAGTGTGATGGGGTGGAAAATATGTTGTAATGTTATATAGAGCTATCAGGGTAGTAGGTTTCATTAAGAACTCAGGTGAAAATTGAGCCAAGAGATTTGAAAGCTGTAGGGGTTAGCCAAGGAAATATTTGGGGAAGAGGAGCATTCTAGGCAGAGTGCACAGATTAGCACAAGGCTTTAAGGCAGAAGAATACCGAATGTGTTTGACAAACAGTAAAGTCCAGTGTGGCTGGATCAAAATGTGCAAGTGTGCATGGGAGAGAGGAGGTCAGAGAGATACTGGGGAAGGGTGGTGGGTCACCCATTTAGGTCTTGACTTCTATTCTTGAATGAAATGGGGAGCCATTCCAGGATTTTGAGTAGGAGTGTTGTGATCTTACTGACCTTTAAAAGGATCACTCTGTTAAGAATAGACCTTGTGGGTTAAGGATAGAAGCAGGAATGGGATACCAGTTGGAGACAGTTGTGAGGCTGGGGAGAGACCATGGTGGCTTGGATCATAATAGCAAAACCCAAGAGATTCTGTAACTCATTTAGCAGTAAAACCTGACCTAATTTGAACTCTTCTGGTGACAAAACTGAACTGAGACTAGAGTTTTTATCACATTTATTGTGGCTGTCATACACTTTACTGGAGAAATCTTAATGTTTTTGATGTATTTTGTTGGTGACCTAGTCTTTGTTGAGGGTGTTATATATTATATATATATGTGTGTGTGTGTGTGTGTGTGTGTGTATATATATATTACTATATATATATATATATATAACACTATTACTTTAATTACCCACCCCCAATTCTGATTTCTAAAGCATGACTAAATCCAAGGTTTTTGGTTAAGAGATTGTAAGCATGTAAGTCTTTGGAGATAGTGGAAAATGGTTGTATTCTGGCTGTATTTTAAATTTAAAGCCATTAAGAATTCCTGTTGGATGGGATGTGGGGTGTGTTAAAAACAAGAGTCCAGATGTCCAGGGTTTTGGTCTGAACAACAGGAAGAATAGAATTACCGTCATCTGAGATGGGGAAAGGCTATGGTTGGAGTCCGTTTTGGTGGAGAGAACACATTCAGTTTTGGACACTTTGGATTTGAAGTGTTGAGAAGGCAATTATAAGTGTCAGGAGTTTGGGAGACAAGTCTGGAAAGGAGAACTCTTAGGAAATGTTGGAGGGGAAAGGTAAATTGGTACAGTCATTTTGGGAGCAATTTCTGATGCAGTTTCTGACTTAGTTCATGCCACATCTAAGTGTATACTTCCAAGAAACTTTTTATACATGTGCATGAGGAAGCAAGTACTACAGCATGTTTATAGGAGCATTGTTTTGATGGAGAAGAAAAACATGGGAAGAAAATTAAATTTCCATTTACTGGAGAATGGATAAATAAGTACTGTAAAAATCTATAGACTGGACTACTGTACTATAGATATATGAACTAAAGTGAAATATATTCATATGGGTGAATCTCCTAATTATAATGTAGATTGATGTCAGCAGATGAATATATACAGTGTTTTAAGTATATAATTTAAAAATGTGTAAAACAATACTAATAATTTACGGATATATGTAATAAAAATAAAGACACTTATGGAAAAGATAAACAAAAAATTAAGAATAGTTGTTAAGTGGAGACTAGTGGGAGGTGGGACTTGATAAATTTAGAAAGCAAGTCACAGGGGCCCATCTGCTATTGCAAGGGTTATTTCTCATGTCAGTGGTGTGTATAGTCATCTCTTTGTGATATTATTATCATAATAATAAATTATTTATTATAATAATAATAAATTATTATTTATTTGTCAAAAATATTTTATAATTAAAGAAAATATTCCATTTCATTCCTTTCATATCACTGACTCTAATGATATGAGTCCTTTACGATTCATCAGCCATTGATGGCTGGCCCAGTGAATACCTGGAATCTTCATTGGCCAGTTGGTTCCATCTAGTGGTGAAAGTGCTGCAAGTATTCCGTGAGACATTCGTTTTGGGAAGGAAGAATGAGATGATAGATAGTTAACCAGACTGCTTATTATTTCACTAAAATTTGAGAGACAAAGAAGAAGGTTATTATTTAGAAATATTGAGTTTTTGCCATTATTAATATGATGCTATAAATCTTCTAGGACATTTAGTACAGACCTGTAGGACTCAGATGGGTCCTTATTTCTCTCTAACTTATGTTTGTGTTTTGCTTTTCAGAAGGAGTTGAGCCTTCCAAGAAGAGGCAGCTTGTAAGTAGATGATGATTATGATTATGATTATGATATCCTGCTTAGGAATCCCTCCTGGGGACTGTTCTCAGTATCACTCAGAGGACTCTCATTCATGAGTGTTTTTTTCTGTGGACTCCTGCCTGGGCCAGTGAAACCAGTGGGCCAGTCAACTTCTTTCACTAGGTCAGCTCCTCCCCTCTCCCTCATCAGTCCCCACCCCAGATCCTCTTCTCTGTGTCAGTTTTTGCCTAGGGTCTGGGGGAAAGCTGCCACTTAAATACCCATCACAGTCTTATGCTTGTGTTTTGGGCTTTACTGAGTTTTAGTAGAGTCAAGCTTTTTTAGAATGTTAAAATTGAAACTCTTAGCATCTACATCTGTCCCATAGCATGGTACTAGGGAGAGGTCAACAAGTTGGGGCAAAAAAAGCTACGTTTGGGTTCACGGTTGGAATAGGGCTGTCGTTTACCTTTTTGTTCTCTTCTGGCTTCAGGGCTGGGGAAATTCGTTAATAATCTTTGTCTCTGGGGCTTCCCTGGTGGCGCAGTGGTTGAGAGTCCACCTGCCAATGCAGGGGACATGGGTTCATGCCCCGGTCCGGGAATATCCCACATGCCGTGGAGCGGCTGGGCCCGTGAGCCATGGCCGATGAGCCTGCGTGTCCGGAGCCTGTGCTCCGCAATGGGAGAGGCCACGACAGTAAGAGGCCCACGTACTGCAAAAAAAAAAAAATCTTTGTCTCTGGATTTCAATTTCATAGGTTTTCTTGGCTTGCTTTTTCTCTAAGACTTCTGTTGGGGTAGTACTGCATATTTGGCTAATCAGAATCATCTAGAATGCTTATTTTTCAGATTAAAAACAAACATTTAAATAATAGAAGCAGTTAAAATGCAGATTCTGAGCTTGTTTAAAATCTCCACGTCGGGGCCTGGGAGCCTGTACTTTTGTACCTGCGAGCACAGCCACTGTGATTTTGCTAAGGAGCCAGATTTGGGAAACACGAAAGGAATAGGGCTGTGTTAAAACGATGGCTTTGAAAAGTCTCTCACAGACATGTATGAGACATGGCTACAGAGAGGACGACAGTATTCCTATTTATTTATTAAGTATACTTTATGTATGTATCATATGCATTTAAAAATGTGTGAAACACATGGTGTTTCTGTTACTGTCATCCTGGGATTTTGTTTTGTAAAATGCTCCAATGATTAAATTGTCCTCTGAGATTCTTGTAAAGTCCTTTGGGCTGCTTTATGAAAGCTCACTGTGCTTTGATATAGAGAGACTGGAGTTACGAGTCAGCAAACTCCTAGGGTTCAGTCTTGGCTATGTCACTTAATTGGCTTTGTAATGTAGAGGAATTGCTTCATCTCCTCAGTTGCCTTATCTATAAAATGATAAACCATGATGATACCTGTTTTATATATATATAGGTATTAGAAAGATCACTTAATACATGTAATAGTGCTTCATTTTTTAGTTTTAGTCTAAGGTGTGTTAGTTTCAGAATTCTTGTAAATATATTAGGTTACATTTGGATATATTTCATTATTTAAGAGTCACATTTCTGTCTTTAAATTAATTTCTAGCAGTGGATCTCAATTCTAGGTTCTCAAGTGTCCTGAGTCTTCTAAAAATTGGGCAAGGGCGCTACCAGGACTCTTAATGGAACGATACACTGAGTAGGTATACATAACTGAAGGAGAGTGGCTTTTCAGCATCACATTCAGCAAATATTTGTACTTGGTCACTTTCCTATTATTTCTGTCATTTTTTTCTTTTTTCTTTTGGTTCCCTTTATTTGGAAGTTCTCTGAGATTTGCCTTTGCTTAAGGTTAGGTGAAATGAATTAAGTCCTGAGGCAGGTAGCTTCTTCTAGGAATGTGTGCCTCTAATGAATAGAGTTTGCTGAGAAGGAAGGATATCCTGTGAAAATATTTTTATTTGAAACTGGAGAAATTTTTGGATCAATTTAGTTTTTTTTATTATTGATTGAATTTTTTCTTTTTTATAAATTTTAATCTTTATTTATTTGGCTGCGTCGGGTCTTAGTTGCGGCGCGGGCTCTAGAGCGTGTGGGCTTAGTTGCCTCGCGGCATGTGGGGTCTTAGTTCCCCAGCCAGGGATCGATCCTGTGTCTCCTACATTGGAAGGCGGATTCTTAACTACTGGACCACCAGGGAAGTCCCAGGATCAATTTAGTTTTAAACTAGAGGAATTCCTTGGTTATTTATTGTAGTTAAAGTTAGGCGTATTCTAACTGCCTTTAAATATTTAGTTAATAAAGATCAGAAGTACTTTTTTTTTTTTGGCTGCACTGCGTGGCTTGTGGGATCTTATTTCCCCGACCAGGGATTGAACCCCGGCCCCAGCAGTGAAAGCACCCAGTCCTTAACCACTGGACCTCCAGGGAGTTCGCCAGAAATACTTTTTAATAAAGTAACTCCCATTTAAACAATTGATCACTTAGTAAATACATACTAATACCTACTGTGTGTTGGGCACTGATCTAAGTTCTGAGGTTATAAGATTCAATTAGACACATTCCTCTATTTTGAAAACTTAGAGTAAAGTAAACCTGAAAAGTATATATTTTTTATCTTTAGTATTAGAGTAGAAAGGGTTTTATTCTGGAAGGAATCTTGGAAACATAGATACTAACCTAGGCTTTGCCACTAACAAGTTATATGTGGTTTCAACAGGAACTATCATTTCTGGGCTTGAAATGCCTCACTTGTAAAATGAGGGGGCTGGCTTACCTGGGCTTACCTGATCTCTGTGCTTAGTCATCTCCCCAAATAATTGAAACTCCATGGTACCTCTTCTTCAGAGAGCTGGGCAAGTCTTCGCAGGGAGTATGCAGTAGGAGGCAGAACATGGCTTAGCATCTGAAGTAGAGAAGACAGGAAATTAAGAACCACAAAGCGTAAGGTGTTTTGAATAAGTTTAATCAATACTTAAACATTTGTAGTAAGTGTGGAGAAACTGATGTTAATAAAACGAGTGACTTACCACTTAGCCCATTATTTCTTGTCCTTGTAGCCTAGTCTGGGAAGTTAAAAGTTATTATAATTGTCCTCTGAGTCTTGGTCAGAAGGAGAGGGGTATTGTACTTAGATCCCTGTTTGCTTCTGCCCCAGAATGGCTCTTGCAAGAGCAGAACCTACTGTATGCCCACCAGGTATAAAGGCCCATTTCCTTTGGCATGTTCTCACTAGTATACATTATGGGTGCAGAGAGATTTGGAGTTTGCAGCTGGTTTGGTGTTCTTGTCTTTAGAGAGGGAGTCAGATTCATTTAATTAGCATAATGTTAAAATAGCTGAGCAATATAAAATAAATGAAGTTCAGTCATTTTGGAGGCTGTCAGTTGTTATGCTTTTCCATGTAATTTGGTAGTTGCATGAAAATGGACAGGAATTAAAAAATGGATTTCGAGATGTATGTGATATCTTGTCATTATACAAAATGCACTTCCACCCAACAAGTAATTCCTCCAATGTCTCCAAATTAGTAAATGGAATTATAGCATAGAAGTAAAGAGCCTGGGCTTGAGAGTCAGGCAGACCTAGGTTGAGTCTCTGCCCTACCATTTACTACGTATTTTTTCATAAAACAAGTTACTGCATTTCTGTTTGTCTTTTTGCTTCCATTTATTCATTCATTTGTTCAAATTCATCCATCCATCCATGCATCTATCATACTGTATTTATTCAGTTCTTGTTATGTGCAGGCACTGTTCTAAATACTGGAGATACAGTAGGTTTTAGCAGACAGAGAGACGGACAGACAAAAGCGTGTATGATATGTCATGGTATTGAGTGCTATGAAGAAAAATAAAACCAGATAAAGAGATATGAGGGTATGTGTTTTTGTGGGGCAGGGGTTGAAATTTTTTGTTTTTAACTAATTAATTAATTTATTTTTGGCTGCGTTGATTAATTTATTTATCTTTGTTGCTGCTCGCGGGCTTTCTATAGTTGCGGCGAGCGGTGGCTACTCTTTATTGCAGTGCGTGGGCTTCTCATTGCAGTGGCTTCTCTTGTGGTGGAGCACGGGCTCTAGGCACGCAGGCTTCAGTAGTTGTGGCACGCGGGCTCAGTAGTTGTGGCTCGCAGGCTCTAGTGCAGGCTCAGTAGTTGTGGTGCACGGTCTTAGTTGCTCCGCGGCATGTGAGATCTTCCTGGACCAGGGCTCCAACCCGTGTCCCCTGCATTGGCAGGCGGATTCTTAACCACTGTGCCACCAGGGAAGCCCAGGGGTTGAAATTCTAAATCATGTTTTCTAGGAATTTTCTCATTACGATGATGTTTGAGTAGAGAACAGGAGTCTGGAATGAGTGATGTTGATGTATATACTGGGCAAGAGCATCCCAGGTAGGGATACAGCATGTGCCAAGGTCCTGAGGTGGGAACATGCTTGGCAAATAGAAAGGAGGCTGGAGTGGCTGTTGCTAAGTGAACAATGGTGTTGGGGTGGGAGGGTGTAGAAGAACATGAGGCAGGAGCTGGATTTTGTAATGCCTTGTGGGCCACAGAAAGGACTTTGCATTTTATACTAATTGGGACAGAAAGTCAGTGGGTAGTTTTAAGCAGAGAAATGATGCGCTCTGTCAGAGTTTTGGGGGAAGGGCAATTTATTTTACTGAAATATGATTCACATACTGTATAATCACCATTTAAGAATACACAATTCACTGTTTTTTAACATATTCACAAGGTCTTACAATCATTATTACTACTTTCAATTAGAACATTTTCATCACCCAAAAAGAAACCCCCTACTCCTTTGCAATCACTCCCCTATTCTACACTCCCTCTAGCCCCTGGTAACCACTAATTTACATTTGTCTTTTTTTTTGATGTGGACCATTTTTAAAGTCTTTATTGAATCTGTTACAACATTGCTTCTGTTTATGTTTTGTTTTTTTGGCCGTGAGGCATGTGGGATCTTAGCTCCCCAACCAGGGATCGAACCCTCACCCCCTGCATTGGAAGGTGAAGTCTTAACCACTGGACTGCCAGGGAAGTCCCCCTAATCTACATCTGTCTCAATAGATTTGCCTGTTCTGAACATTACATATAAATGGAATTATATAAAATGTGGCTTCTTGTGTCTGGTTTTTTTCACTCAGCATAACTTTTTCAAGATTCATCCATGTTTTAGCACATGTCAGTACTTCATTCCTTTTCAAGGCTAAATAATATTCCACTGTATGTATGTACCATATTTTGTTTATCCATTATCCATCAATGGACATTGTGAGTAATGCTGCTCTGAACATGGATGTACAAGTACCTATTTGAGTCCTTGCTTTCAGTTATTTTGGGTAGATACCTAGAAGTGGAATTGTTGGATCATATGACAGTTCTTTAGCTTTTTGAGGAAACACCATACTGCTTTCCATAGCAGCTGCACCATTTCTTACTCCTGCCGGCAATACACCAGAATACACCAGGGTTCCAGTTTCTCTGCATCCTAGCTAACACTTGTTATTTTCCATTTTTAAAAGAATAGCCATCTTCACATGAAAAGATGCTCAATACCACTAATCATTAGAGAAATGCAAATCAAAACCACAGTGAGATATCACCTCACACCTGTCAGAATGGCTATCATCAAAAAGTCTACAGATAGCAAGTGTTGGAGAGGATGTGGAGAAATGGGAACCCTCGTACACTGTTGGTAGGAATGTAAATTGGTGCAGCCACTGTGGAAAACAGTATGGAGAGTCCCCCCCCAACACTAAAAATAGAACTACCATATGATCCAGCAATTCCACTCCTGGGTGTATATCTGGAAAAAATGACAACACTTATTAGAAAATATACATGCACCCCAATGTTCATTGCAACACTATTTGCAATAGCTAAGATATGGAAGCAACCCAAGTGTCCATCAACAGATGAATGGATAAAGAAGATGTTATATATAGAAATACATATATGTATGTGTGCATAATGGAATATTACTCAGCCATAAAAAGAATGAAATTCTTCCATATGCATCAACATGGATAGACCTAGAGAATATTATGCTTAGTGAAATAAGACAGACAGGAGAAAGACAAATACTATATGATATCACTTATATGTGAAATCTAAAAATAATACAAATGATTGTATATACAAAACAGAAACAGATTCACAGGCATAGAAAACAAACTTGTGGTTACCACAGGGGAGAGGGAAGTGGGGAGGAACAAATTAGGGGTACGGGATTAACAGGTACAAACTACTATATATAAAACAGATAAGCAATGAGAGTTTACTGTATAACACAGGGAATTATTCCTATTATCTTGTAATAACCCATAATGGAGTATAATCTGCAAAAATACTGAATCACTATGCTGAAACTAACACAATATTGTAAATCAATTATATGTTAATTAAAAAAAATAGCCATCTTAATATGTATGAAATGGTGTCTCATTGTGGTTTTATTTTGCATTTTCCTAATTACTAGTGATGTTGAGCATCTTTTCGTATGATTATTGTTCATTTGTAAACCTTCTCTGGAGAAATCAAGTTCTTTGTCCATTTTTTAATTGGTCTGTTTATTTTTGTTGTTGAGTTGTAAGAATTCTCTCTATATTCTAGATATTCAGCTCTTATCAAGTATATGATTTGTATATATTTTCTTCCATTTTTTGGATTGTGTTTTCACTTTCTTGATAGTGTCCTTGACGCATAAAAGTTTTTAATTTTGATGAAGTTCAATTTATCTATTTTATCTTTTGTTGCTTGAGCTTTTGGTGTCATATCCAAGAAATCATTGCCAGATCCAGTGTCATAAAGGTTTCCTCCGTGTGTTTTCTTCTAAGAGTTTTAGCTCTCATAATTAGGCCTTTGATCACTTTTGAGTTAATTTTTCTTTATGATGTAAAGTAAGTGTCTAACTCATTGTTTTGCATATGAGTATCTAGTATTCTCAGGACCATTTGTTGAAAAGACTGTCCTTAACCCATTGAATGGTCTTGGCACCCTTGTCAAGTTTTTGACCATACATGTGAAGCTTTATTTGGGGGCTCTCTATTCTATTCTGTGGTGTGTATTTCTGTCCTGTGCTAGTACCCCACTGTTTTAATTACTGTAGCTTTGTAATAAGTTTTGAAGTCAAGAAGTGTGAAATCAAGAACCAACTTTGTTCTTCAAGATTGTTTTGGCTATTCAGGGTTCCTTGTGATTCCATATGAATGTTAGGATGTTTCTCTATTTCTGCTATAAAAAAAATTGTTGGGATTTTGATATGGATTGCATGGAATTTGTAGATTGATTTGGGTGATATTGTCAAACTTGACAATATTAAGTCTTCCAATCCATGAGCATGGGATGTTTTTCTATTTAATTTCTTTCAGAAATGTTTTGTAGTTTTCAGTGTACAGGTTTTCACTTCCTTAGTTAAATTTATTCCTAAATATTTTATTATTTGTGATGCTATTATAAATGGAATTATTTCTTAAATTCTTTTTTAGATTGTTCATTGTTAGTGTGTAGATGCAACTGATTTTTACTGGTTGGTTTTGTATTCTCCAGCTTTGCTGAATTTGTTTCTCATTGTGGTTTTGATTTGCATTTCCCTAATGACCAATGATGTTGAGCATCTTTTTGTGTACTTGTTGGCTCTTTGCATATCTTCTTTGGAGAAATGTTTATTCAAATCCTTTGCCCATTTTAAAATGTGAGTTGTGTTTTTATTGTTTAATTGTAAGAGTACTTTATTTATTTATTTGTTTATTTATTTATGGCCACGCCATGTGGCATATGGGATCTTAGTTCCCCCACCAGAAATCGAACCCGCACCCCCTGCAGTGGAAGCACGGATTCTTAACAACTGGACCGCCAGGGAAGTCCCTGTAAGAGTACTTTATATATCCTGTATACTAGACCCTTATCAGACACTTGGTTTGCAAATATTTTCTATTCTGTGGGTTGTTGTTTTACTTTCTTGATAGTGCCCATTGATGCACAAAAGTTTGTAATTTTGATGAAGTCCAGTTTACCTGCTTTTTCATTGGTTGGGCTTTTGATATCATATCATATCTAAGAAACCATTGCCTAATTTAAGATCTGATTTGTTCCTGTGCTTTAATTTATGAAGGTAACTGATTGATGACACAAAGTGGCTAGTGCTATTGAAAGAAGAATTTATTATAGTTTCCTCAAGAGAAGGGGCATGCCATGCCATGCAGGGCCACGTGGGGAAAGCACCAGGTTTGGTCAGGAGGCAGAAAGTTGCAAGGGGAAGCCAGAGAGCCTTTATTGGGGTTTCCACAGGAAAGGCAGAGCAGGGCAGGGTAAACAGTATAGGACTGGCTACTTTGAATAATGTTGGCGGGTTCAGGGCTAGAGGTCTGGTCTTTAGTTGTTTGGTACTTGGCCCTGAGTGATATAGCGCAGATGAAATAATGGCTTGATGTCTGCGAGTTTGATAAAGGAGGTGGTTGGGAGTGTGGACTCAGGATTGATTGGAGAGTTTGTAATAGCAATTTTGCAACACTATTTGCAAAATTACAGAGGAGATATGAATAAGTTTGGCTGTTAGTTTGGCTAGCAATTAATGGATGCCAAATAGACAAATACAGAATCTAAGAAAACAGTTAGAATGAGGTTATGATGATTTACTTCTGTTTCCTTTTAAGGGTTTTATGGTTTTAGCTCTTACTTTAGGTCTTTGATTCCTTATTAGTTAATTTTTATATGTGGTATTATTTTTATATGTAGTATATTTTTTATATGTGGTATCGGTAAGGGTCCGATTTCATTCCTTTGAATGTGCATAGCTGTTGTCCCAGCACCATTTGTTGAAAGAACTTTTCTTGTCTTAGGTTTTAGCAAGGTCACTGGTTGCTCAGACTGTAGGGAGAGTAGGAGTGAAAGCTGCAAAGTAAGTGAGGAAACAATTACAAAATTCAGTCAAGGTGATGATTGCTTAGACAGGGTGGTAGCAGCTTAGGTGGTGAGAAGTGATTGGATTCTGGATGTATTTTGAAAAGAGAGCTGACAGTATTTGTTGATAGTTATTAATTTTGGTATATGAGAGAAAGAGAGGAATTGAGGGCGATGGTAAGGTTTTAGGGCTGAGTAGGTAGATGGATATGGTTGCCATTTACTGAGCAAGTAGAGAATATTGTGAGTGGAGCAGGGTTTTTTTTGTTGTTGTTATTTTTGCTCTTGGGAGGGGCAGGATAAGGGTTGTTGGAGGAATCAGAACTTTGGTGCTTGCTTGACATCCAAGAAGGAGAGTTGATAAAGCAATTGCATATATGAATCCTGGGATCAAGGGTGTGATATGATCTGGAGATATACATTTAGGGATTGACAGCATATAGATGATACTTAAGCTATGTGATTGGCTGAGATAAACTACGAAATGCTACTTAAGTGTGGTCAGCTGACTGGTGATGTTCCATGAACTGTTTGTTACCAGTTTGCCAGGAGTTAATAAGTACAGAAATTTAGAGTAAGCAATTTGACATTGTTGTGACCTTCAGGCATTTGATCATTTTTCTGTTATTTCATATTTATTGTATTTTGCAATGGTTTGTGAATGGATGGAAATTTCACTTGGCCTGTCACCACAGCCAGTTTGAGAAGCACTGACCTGGTGAGTGAGTGAATCTAGATAGAAAAGTTATCTAAGGACTGAGCCCTGGGGCACTTCATATTTACTTAAGAGATAAGGAGAATCCATTAGTAAAGAAGACTGAGAAGGACCATCTGAGTGAGGTTGCAACAAAACCAAGAGAAAGTGTTCGGTGTTTCCAAAGACACAAGAAGAAAGTGTGTCAAGGCTATGTAAGATGACCAACTAAGAATTGATCTTTGGGTTAGTAATAGGGAAGACCAAATTGGTGACCTTGGCAAGTGACATTAATCAGAGATGGGTCCAAAGCTTGATTTGAATGGGCTCAAGACAGAATAGGAGGCAGTATTACCTATGTGTTATTTGTGTTAAAAAATATTTAACCTCAATCTAATGAATGAGGAAACAGTCAGGGAAGTTCAAATTGAGGGGATAATCTGTAGAAGTACTGGCCTGAACTCTTCAAAAATGTTGAAGTTGTAAAAGACCACAAACAAGCAAACACTAAGGATATGCTCTAGAGTATTGGAGAAAAGAGACTTGGTGAATAAATGTAATTCTTGATTAATTTTTGGTTGGATCCTGGATTTTAAAAAATAGTTGAAGGACATTATTGGGACAGTTGAGGAAATTTGAATGTGGACTTTCGTTAGGTGAAAATGTGCCAGTGTTAAACTTCCTTAGTGTGAAAATTGTGTGGTGGTTGTTCCTTATTCTTAGACCAAGAACATTAATTGTGGAAGTATTTGAGAGGAGGTATTATGATGTTTACAACTGACTTTCAAATGGTTCAGTTAACAAAAAATAAGTTTGTGTATGTGTGTGTGTGTGTTAGAGCAAGAGAGGGAGAGAATGAGAGGGAAAGAGAATGGAGAGAAAAAAGCAAACGTAACAAAATGTTAACAGTTGTTAAAGGTAAGTGAAGGGTATATAGAGTTTCAATGAATTACTCATGTTCCTCTTCTGATAATTTGGAGAGAAGGTAGTGAGTCTATACTATTGTTTCAAAGTGATTTGCTGAAAAGAGGATTTTAGAAATCAGGTGACACCTGGAAAGGTTATAGAGTTGAGTATTTTTTCCCTCTATTTTATACATTTTTTTTATATTTATTTTTGGCTGCATTGGGTCTTCGTTGCTGCGCGTGGGCTTCTCATTGCGATGGCTTCTCTTGTTGCAGAGCATGGGCTCTCGGCATGCGGGCTTCAGTAGTTGTGGCTTGCAGGCTCAGTAGTTGTGGCTTGTGGGCTTCAGTAGTTGTGGTTCGCGGGCTCTAGCGCGCAGGCTCATTAGTTGTGGGACATGGGCTTAGTTGCTTCATGGCATGTGGGATCTTCCCGGACCAGGGATCGAACCTGTGTCCCCTGCATTGGCAGGCGGGCGGATTCTTAACCACTGCGCCACCAAAGAAGTCCCTCCCTCTTTTTAAAACATAAATAGGAGATATTACATCTTATTTGTATGTCAATGAAATTATCCAGTAGTGAAGGAGAAGTTGATGCAGGAGAGGAGAGAACAACTGCTGGAATATTCTTGAGTAAGCAAAAATGGAGGCCATCTAGGTACATGTGGGGTATTGGCCTTAGACAGGAGTGTTGACAGTTTGTCCACAGTCGCCTCAGGTACCTCACTTTATTTGTAAAAGATTATGCATGTAAAGTGTATGGCATAGTGCCTTCAGTTAAGCGCTCAACTATTTGTTATTGTTAAAGCATTTAGTGCAATGCCTATTACTAGCAGACTTTGAAAAAATGGTAGTTGTTTTTTATTATTCTTATTATTTGCAGTCCATAATTACCTGTTAGAAACTGTAAATGCTTCAGAAAAACAAATTAGTTAAGATCCTAAACCAAGTTAAAAGAACAATAGCGTGCCTTAGAAGAGCCACAGGATATTCATGGTTGGCTTTGGTCACATTAGAGAAGAAAGCAACTAAATTCCGATATGGGGAATGAGAACATCCAGGCCTGCAATGATAAGGGCTTTGTTGGGGCAAGATTGGTTATGAAAGTTCTTTTGGCCTGGCTCATACCATTTATTTTAGATGTAGCTTCCCGAAATTAAATTGTTTTCATTTTTAGAAAGCTATTTCATATTTAAACTCATCTGGGTATTTTTTAATGCATTAAAAAAATCTAGTCTAGAATACCAGACCTAGAGGAGCTGATAAGTTTGTTGACAGTGTACATATCTGTGGAAAAAACTTTGAAAGAAAATGAAGTTCTAAAGCTATTTATGTTTGTTTACCCAAGCCATAGGAATATTGTATTTTGCTTTTTCGCAATCGAAACAGCTCTGAATGACTTCCCTCGCCTGGCTCTGTGGAGGGGACCTCCTCTTGGCAATTCCTTTCACATAGGATTTTTTGTTTATTTGTTTGTGAATTTCAGCACCAATACCTAGACCCTACACTTAGGAGCTCAATGTAAATAGTGTTTATGTCTCTAGTTACCCAGAAAGTTAAGCTTTTCTAATACCTATTACAACTCAAGGTAATTGGCCTCATATTTCTTGAAATGTCTTTATTTCTTTGAGGCTGTGAACAGTCAGTAGAGGTAAAGAATGGACTGTAGGAGTGAAGAAGTAGCTACAGCACCTGTCATGCTGTGTGTGTGTGTGTGTGTGTGTGTGTGTGTGTGTGTGTGTGTGTGTGTGTTGCTATTGGTGGCCTTTATTAAACTTAAGAGTCCTTTAGGATAGTTACCTTTTTGCAGTGCTGGCTTACTCATTTGTTCAGTGGGCTAGGACATCAGATATTGGATGAAAGTAAATGCCAGGTGTCTGCAATGATAGGCAGTGTGCAGGGAGGAGTTCCTGGGGCTCAAGGATTTGCTGTATCAAGCTTTACCACTGTGAAACTGACATGTGAAACAGTGTCATGTACTTTCCCACTCTGATGCAATGTGATGGTATTCGCCTGGATGAATGCTTCTGGAGAATGTGCTAAAAAGAGATACCACCTGCTACACATAGTAAATCCTTTGTGTGGTGTCAGTGGTGCCTGATATAAGGCTTTAGTTTCTGTGTGGACTTCGCAAATCAGGAAATTTTGGTACCTGTAAGGACTTTGAAGGCCAGAGTAATAGCTTTGTGTTACGTTTAGCAGTCTTTTTTTAAAATTGGGCTTATACAGGAAATGATCTTACATAGGTTCTCTACCTCTCCAGTGGGAAGGCAGGGATTGGCAGAGATTGGCAGGGATGAGCAACAGTTATTACTAACTTCCCAATAGGAACCATTTTGTTGTTAAAAAATGGGCATGGTTTGTCAGTGAGCCATAAGTATGTGGACACAAGACCTGAAAATGGAGAATTCGTGAGAACCTGTTTTGTTACCGTTATGTTGAAAATAGCTTTCATTATGCTGATCATATGCACGTTTATGTCTTGACCTTGCAACTACCAATTCACTATAATGTACTTGGATATCTCAGAGACAGCTCATCCTTAGCATTTATAAAACCGAAGGTAGGAACTTTCCTGGTGGTGCAGTGGTTAAGAATCCACCTGCCAACACAGGGGACACGGGTTCGAGCCCTGGTCCAGGAAGGTCCCACATGCTGTGGAGCAACAAAGCCCGTGCACCGCAACTACTGAGCCTGTGCTCTAGAGCCCGCAAGCCACAACTACTGAGCCCGTGTGCCACAACTGTTGGAGCCTGCGTGCCTAGAGCCCCTGCTCTGCAACAAGAGAAGCTACTGCATTGAGAAGCCCGCGCACCGCAAGGAAGAGTAGCCCCCCCTCGCTGCAACTAGAGAAAGCCCATGCACAGCAACAAAGACCCAACACAGCCAAAAATAAATAAATTTATAAAAACAAAAAACCAAAGGTACTATCTTTCTCAGAAATCTACTCCTCTCTTATTCTCTAGCTTACTAAATGGTACCACTTCCTCAGGATAGAAAACTCAGTTATTCTTGTCACCTGTCTCTGCCTCACACCAACTCCTTTCTTTTATACCTCTAAATATCTCTTAAGTTCCTCTACTTCTTTCTACTACCACTGGTATGTCCATATTGTCCAAGCCATTGTAATCTCTTGGCTCTGCTACTGCTGTAACTTCCTAACCAGTTTTTCTTTGTCTAGCATTGCTTACCCCCCAGTCCACCCATCCATTATAGAATAGCCAGAAAAAGTTTTTTAAAGTACGACTTGATTATTAGATGTTTATTTAAACTCATTTAGTGCATTTTTTATTACCCTTAGGATCACATCTGAAAGTCTTGACATGGTCCATAAAACTGTCTGTACAATCTGATTCCTGCCTTTGTCTCTATATTTTGCACAGTGTGTTCTCTGTTCCTGGAATGTTCTTTTCTTCATCTATGCCTGGCTAGCTCCTACTTATTCTTTAAGTCTCAGCTTACATCTCACTTCCTTATGAAAGGCTTTTCTGATCTCACCCATACCTTGCTGTCCCTAGGCTAAGTTGAGTTTCCCAGAATGTACTTTGATTAAACCCTGTACTTTCCCTTTATAGTTCTCACAGCAATTGTAAATAAGGAATTACTTGTCTGTCTTCTCCCATTGGATTGTCTATTAGTCTGCTTGGGCTGTCATAACAAAATACCAGGACTTCCCTGGTGGCGCAGTGGTTAAGAGTCTGCCTGCCAATGCAGGGGACACGAGTTTGAGCCCTGGTCCAGGAACATCCCACATGCTGCGAAACAACTAAGCCTGTGTGCCACAAATACTGAGCCTGCACTCTAGGGCCCGTGTGCCACAACTACTGAGCCCGTGTGCTGCAACTACTGAAACCCACGTGCCTAGAGCCCGTGCTCTGCAACAAGAGAAGCCACCGCAATGAGAAGCCCGAGCACTGCAACGAAGAGTAGCCCCCACTCACCACAACTAGAGAAAGCCTGCGCACAGCAGCGAAGACCCAACGCAGCCAAAAATTATTAAAATTTTAAAAAAACAAAAACAAAGAACAACAAAATACCATAGGCTAGGGGCTTAAACAACAGAAATTTATTTTCTCATAGTTCTGGAGGCTAGATGTCCAAGATCAAGGTGCCAGTTGGTTTCTAAGGAGGGCTGTCTTTCTGGCTTGCAGATAGCCACCTTCTCCCTGTGTGCTCACATGGCCTTTCCTGTGTGTGTGTGTGTGTGTGTGTGTCTGTGTGTAAGGGGGGGTGAAGAGAAAGAGAAAGATTGAGGATCGCGATCTTCCTCCTCTTATAAGGTCATCAGGCCTATTGGATTAGGGCCCCACTCTTATGACCTCATTTAACCTTAATTACCTCCTGAAGATCCTATCTCCAAATACAGTTATTGGGGGTTAGAGCTTCAACATATGAATTTTGGGTGGGGGACACAATTCAGTCCATAGCAGATGGTAAGCTCCATGTCAAGACCATGTTGTGTGGTACATGGGCCTAGGGCCCATGAAGTTTAGAATGAAGTTTAACACATAGTAGCCAGCCACTTAGGCCCATTCCTAACATTTGTGTGATCTGGGACAAGAATATAAATGGACATATAAATGTTTAAGAATTTTAAGTAAAGCTAACAAACTGTAAAATAAAATATGTTCCACCCTCCTATCTTGAGAAATATAGTTTCAAAATTACAAAAAGTCTGGGTGAAACTATTGATTTTTAAAGTGCTAAATATTTTATTAATATTTAATTTAATATTATTAACTATTAATAACAATGAGTACCAGGCAGATGTTGCAGCCAATTCAAAGGAGAAGTGAAAAAAGTGCAAATTTATATGTAGTAAAGAAATGTTGACATAAATTTATAAATTGTTACAAACCTGGATTTTTCTTTGGGGAGAAGGGAAGTCAGTTGAACCTCCACTATACAGAATTTATTTGCATATCTATAGACAAGAGCTGTTTTGTATTGCAATCAGTTATCTGTAACTTAGAGAGCTATAAAATAGCACAAAGGCAATAAAAAACTAGAATCAAATAATTTAGTTTCTAAACAATACATAGTTTTCAATCTGAAGATTATTATTTTTTTCTTTACTTATGCCAAGTTTTCTTACAGTCTCTCCCACCCTTTTTTTAAAATAAATTTATTTATTTTATTTATTTATTTTTGGCTGCATTGGGTCTTCATTGCTGTGCGCAGGCTTTCTGTAGTTGCAGCGAGCAGGGCTGGGGGCTACTCATCGTTGCAGTGCACAGGCTTCTCATTGCAGTGGCTTCTCTTGTTGAGGAGCACGGACTCTAGGCGCACGGGCTTCAGTAGTTGTGGCACACAAGCTCAGTAGTTGTGACTCGCGGACTCTAGAACGCAGGCTCAGTAGTTGTGGCACGTGGGCTTAGTTGCTCTGCGGCATGTGGGATCTTCCCGGACCAGGGATCAAACCGGTGTTCCCTGCATTGGTAGGCGGGCGGATTCTTAACCACTGTGCCACCAGGGAAGTCCCTCTCCCACCCTTTTGATTAAAGCAATCTCAAATATTACTCTTGATCATAAAACAAGGTTGGTCTCATTAAATTTGGCCTCGTTTTTTACATAGGGATAGCAATAAGGTTAATTTACTGTTTGGCCTTCTTAAGTTTGCTTTGCTGGGAATTTTATAAAGAGTCTCAGATTGAACTTTTAAAAGCCACTGTTACTTGTATTTCAAGGCTAGAGAGCCAAGCTTAAGAAACTTTATCAGCGACTTCCCTGGTGGCGCAGTGGTTAAGAATCCGCCTGCCAATGCAGGGGACACGTGTGCGAGCCCTGGTCCGGGAAGACCCCACATGCCGCGGAGCAACTAAGCCCGTGCGCCACAACTACTGAAGGCTGCGCGCCTAGAGCCCGTGCTCTGCAACAAGAGAAGCCACCGCAGTGAGAAGCCCGCACACTGCAACGAAGAGTAGCTCCCACTCGCTGCAACTAGAGAAAGCCCACACGCAGCAATGAAGACCCAACACAGCCAAAAATAAAATTAATTAATTAATTAATTTTAAAAAAGAAACTCTTTATCAGATCTCATCTGTAGTACCTATAAATTTGGGTGGATTCTTCTGTTTTCAGGGTCCTTAAAAATGTCCTAAGGGTCTCGGGTCTGCCAGGAGGTGATCTGCTGGACCCTATAAAGCCAGGTACCAGGCCAGTTTTCCTGGGAGGGTTTTGTATTTATTGGCTCCAAAAAGTCAACCTTAGTTCTTTTAAAGTGGTTTGTTATACCTGATTAAATAAGTAGCATTCTCAAATATGACATCTTGACAAACTTTTGGTTGCAGAACCATTTTTTACAATTTTATTTTAAGGGGATTCAATAAGGAAATTTAGTAAGACTTTCGCAAGTTCCATTGGGGATAGTCAGTGAGAATCAGATATGATTTAGAAATGTTTCCTTTTACAAAAGCAAATTATTAAGGATTTAGATAGCTTAAGAAGAAAGAGTAGGCTTCCTTATATATCCAGAAAATAGACTTTAAGACAGTATTCCAAACAAACTACAGTCATCCCTCATTAGTTCATTCAGTCTTAGTGTAATTAATTTTCATTTCACTGGATCTTAGGTTGGTAGTCTGCTTCTTGACTAAAAAGAGCTCTGGAAATTCTGACTCAGTCCACTGGAATGGTCTGAAAGTTTTCCAGTTGTCCAAGTGATAGCATCAGAAGCCTGTACCCAAGAGTCTATTCTTTGAAGTGTCAAATAGTTTGAAATACCTGCTACAGTCCTTTTCCGTGGGACTCAGACAATTCTTTGTTGAAAACACAGACTTTGGCTTCTAGTTGATTATGGAGCCTTCATGCTAGCATCAGTGTAAAACAAAATCTCTTCATAAATGACAGAGACTTAAAAGAGCTGTGGTCAGTTTATTATGGACAATTTTTAAATGTGAAAGGTCTGATGAGAGTTTATAACAAGAGTAATGCAACTAACAGGGAATTAAGTTGTTTCTGTAGCATGCAGAACAAAAATAATAAAACCAATTCAAAAAAATATGGATGAACATAACTTTTACAGAGGAAAAATTCTTGATATATAACATAATAATCTTATGGCAGAGAACATACCAAGGCCAAACTAAGGATATCAAGTAAAAAGATTTAGTAAGTCTGCAGTAAATGCTGGACATTTATCAATATATTTTTATAAAATTCCATTGACCTAGAAGATGCTAGATTTAGATTTTAAAAGTAAGGCTTCTACCAAGTAAGCATTTTAAATGATAACTGAAATTAAGACTGAAAACACTAAACTATTATTTCCTAAAATCTGGCAAAACACCATGAGGACTCATAAAACAGAAACACGTTGTGGGATAGCAAGGGCATTGACAAATCTCTAGGAACTTCCCATAATTATACAGTTTCTAGAATATTTATATTCATAGCATTTTAGCTGTACATATTTCAACTAGGGAAGGCTGAGCATCTTTTCTGATTTGACAGCTTTTCCCATGAAACTCGTCAATAGTAAAATATCAAACCAAATTATCTCTGGCATCTCTCTAAAAATGTGAAAGAACACTTCTTTGTGATTTTTGCAGGAATGTTCTGGGATATCTCAAAGATATTTTTAGGTGGTAAGCATATACTGAAAGTTTTATTTTACTGTTTCTTATATTTAGGAAGTGATTTGGGGAAGGCTAAACTGCAAAGAGTTGTCAATGAAAACACAAAGATAAGAGTTTGGTGTTTGAAAAACAAAGCTGGTTACTTAACCAAGGTGACAATAAAATATTTTAAAATAAACATAGAAGGTAACACAATTTTGAATAACCTCAGCTTTTTCATGAGGAACCTTATTTTGCGTGTTTTCTTAAATAACTAAGGACATAATAAGTCAGAATAAAGCAAAGAAAGTTATTCTATTAAGACACAAAATATTTGCTATCTGGGCATTTTACATAGAAAAAAAGAATACACTTTAATAAGGTAGGTGAAGGCAATAAACAATAAACCAGGGAAACTGGCCCATCAAAGTTGAGCAGACTTGGCTAAGATTTTAACCAGTTCATAGCTTTTCAGACTCACGGCATGGTATTATAAACCATGGCAAACAAAAATCACTTCCCTACTTTTGTTCTTTATTATTCTGCTTCATATTCTGGAACATATTTACACTTTACTTGAGGACAGTTCTTAGGGTGTTGTCAGATCAGATTTAATTTTATAGTAATACTGAGATGATATTAACATGTAATGTGTTTATCATTGCTCTCTTAAAATGAATCAATAGATAAACATTTTTAAATGTCTGAGAGGTAATTAGATTTAGATGAAGTCCTGAGGGTAGGGTACCCATGATGGGATTAGTGTCCTTTTAAGAAGAAGGAGAGAGACCAGAAAGTACCTGTGGCTCTCCCCTTCCTCTCCCTCCCCCCTCCTCTCCCTTCCCCTCTCTCTGCCCTGAGGACACAGTGAGAAGATGACTGCTGGCTACAACCCAGGAAGTGGGCCCTACAAGGAACCAAATCTGCTAGCACCTTGATCTTGGACTTCCCAGCCTCCAGCTGTGAGAAATAAATGTCTGTTGTTTAAGCCAAACACACACATACAAAACCTTTCAGTTTCCATTTGTAGCACAGTTATTACTGATAGTTATTACCCATAGAAATAAGCTATTTGGGGGTCACCAAAAAGTTTTGCTTGATGAATTTTGAGAAATATATATGAAACTGCACAACTCAGATTGGGACTCGAACCTAGCCAGAACCCAGACCGGGACTTGAACCCATGGGGCAGGACTCGAACCTGGCCAGAACCCAGGTTGGGACTTGAACCCACTGTCTTTTAATTGAGATCACATACCTGGTCTCAGGACTTAATGGGACTCAGGTTCTGTGTGTCTTGTTGCAGAAAGAATTCAATGAGAGACAAAGTGATAGGTAAGAAATGGATTTATTTAGAGAGATAACACATTCCATAGACAGAATGCCATCTGTCTCAAAAGGTAAGAGTAGCCCCAGGGCATGGGGCTGTCTTGGAAAGTGAGAGCAGCCATGGGAGAAACACACTCCACAGACAGAGTGTGGGCCATCTCAGAGGCCCTGATATATGGGGAGGTTAGTTTTTATGGACTGGGTAATTTCATAGGCTAACAAGTGGGAGGATTATTCCAACCATTTTGGAAAAGGGACAGAGGTTTATAGGAATTGGGCCACCGCCCACTTTTTGGCCTTTTATGGTCTGCCTTGAAACTGTCATGGCTCTGGCGGATGTGTCATTTAGCATATGCTAAGGTATTATGATGCCCATAATGTATTATGAGCGTATAATGAAGCACAAGATCTACAAGAAGTCGAATCTTCTGCCATCTTGGACCTAATCGGTTCTAACCAGTTTTTGTCATGTCCTTAAGGGCTATGTCATGCTTTTAGAGGTTGTCCCCTGCCCATTTTCCTCCTGTTTCATATACACCATGCAATTACCACCACAACCAGGATATAGAACAGTTTTATTACCCCAAATATTGCCTGTGTAGTTTTGCAGTCAATTCTTCTTTCACCTCTTGGTCCCAGGCAATCACTGATCTGCTTTTTGGCACTCTAGATGAGTTTTGCTTGTGGCAGAATTTCATATAAGTGAAAATCATACAGTATCTACTCTTTTATATTTGGCTTCTGTGTTCCTGTTCATTTTAATACTTAGTATACCTTGTGTGAATAGACCACTCTTTGTTTGATGGATATTTGGGTTATTTCTGTTACTGACTTGAACTTGGGTATGCTTGCCCACCACACAGCAAAGCCAGTCTACTGACACTGACTGGGTTGTGGTGAAGGAAAGTACAGCATTTATTGCAGGGCACCAAGCAAGGAGAATGGGCAGCTCATGTTCTAAAAACACAAACTCCATGATGGCTTTCAGGAAAGGACTTCTAAGGCAACATTAGGGGTGGGATTGCAGGGTGCATGGTCAGCTCATGGACTGTCTTCTGATTGGCTGTTGGTGGTGAGGTAACAGGGTGATGTTTTGTTAATCTTAATCTTCAACCTTCTGGTTCTGAGCAGTCTGGGGTCTACCTGCTTGTGCTCAGCATGTAGTCACCATCCTCCACTTGGGTGGGGAGGTCTTAGTTCCTGCAACTCAAAGATATGCATTGGATTGTTATGTATATCCCTTAAGAAGGAGCTAGGACTCTGTTTTATTGCTGAACTATTGTTTAAGCTATTATTACTTTTCTTACTTGACTGCTTTTCCTTTGTTTCTGCATTCCCTTACTTCCCTAATTAGTAACTGCTTAAGTCTGCTCTTTGGAACTCAGGGAAGGCCTAGAAGACTAAAGCCTTTTTCTACAAACAAGAAACAGGGGACATGGAGAGGTCTGTCACCCAGAGGGCCCTACAGGGTCCTGCTTGTTTTCATTTACAGTTTTTAGATATCGTGAATAAAAGTGCTATGTTATTCATATACAAGTATTTTTTTTTTTTTTTTTTTTGTGGTACGCGGGCCTCTCACTGTTGTGGCCTCTCCCGTTGCGGAGCACAGGCTCCAGAGGCACAGGCTCAGCGGCCATGGCTCACGGGCCCAGCCGCTCCGCGGCATGTGGGATCTTCCCGGACCGGGGCATGAACCTGTGTCCCCTGCATCGGCAGGCGGACTCTTAACCACTGCGCCACCAGGAAAGCCCCATATACAAGTCTTTTTATGGACATATGTTTTCATTTCTCTTGGGTGTATAGCCAGGAGTGGTCAGACCATAAAAACAGTATCCCAGTCATTGCTACTACCACCGTGGGAGTAACTTATCAGCCATAAACAAACCTAAAACAAAACTGAATTATATAGAGGAAAATTAAAATTAGAAAAGGAGAGACTAGGCCAACTTCAGATCGCCACTTCAGATTTACCTCTCAAATTCAAGAAAAGAAATGCCTGGGCAGTCCACATGAGGTGCACTTCTTTCACGTGGCTCTGTGAGGTGAATCCATTGGACATTTTGGTGGAAGACTTCCAACACTGTTTAACAGGTAATTTTCCAAAAAAGATAAAATCATGGCTCTCATCCAGATATAAAATGAAAAAATTTAAAGGTTAGAGAAAGACAGCCTCAACATTAAGGAGGGAAACAGACAGCTATTACAACCAATTATGAATTTTTCCATTATCAATTTTATATGATTGAAAGTTGGCAAAATATTAAAGATGATAATTGAATTAATACTGCACCCATCTAGGTGTTCATCTGTTTGAGCAGTAAAGGCAAACAATTCATGTTATAAAAATGTCCATACTTTTCCTTGACTTTATTAGCAAAGCCACTATATTGTAATTAAGATTTTCTTATAAATTGTTTTGTTTTTATGTCAATTATATCACAAAGACCGGGAAAAGAGAGTGTAAAGTGTGTTGTTAAGAATTATATTGTTTACATATTGGAATGATATTTTGAATATACTAGGTTAAATATATTAAAAATTTTAAATTGTGTTATTTTGACAATACCAGCTTAATAGACTTTCTTGAGTCATTTTGTTTCTTAGATTTTTTTCTTTAAATTAGAGGTTATTTGTTCTGCTGTAGCAGTAGAAATTGGAATTGGCAAAAAAGATTTCTTAAAAGCAATACATGGATTTAGAAATGAACCACGAACTTCACACATCAAACTTTGTAATGGAGTCTCATGGTAAATTATTGTTGTCACAGAAGATATTAAACAATATTTTAATATCACCTTATAAATTGCTGTCACTTATGTTACAGTTTCATCATCTCTTAAAGCAGTAGCTAGGCAGCCGTATGACATGTCTTAAGATCTCCTTTGGGACTTCCCTGGTGGTCCAGTGGTTAAGACTCCCCACTCCCAATGCCGGGGGCCCGGGTTCGATCCCTGGTCAGGGAACTAGATCCCGCATGCCTGAACTAGAGATCCTGCATGCTACAACTAAGTCCCGGCGCAATCAAATAAATAAATAAATATTAAAAAAAAAAAGATCTCCTTTAATGTTTTCAGTGCTGGATATTATAAAGAAAACCAAAAATAGCAGACTAAACCTTGATCTGTGGTGGTGCTAATAAAGTAGTCTATAGAAATCAGTTTGGGGTTATTTTTTGGTGAATCTTCCTCATAGTCATGCATGATGAACGTACTCTAAAGTAGCCCCCGTAGTCTCCTCCTCCTGGAGTTCATTTTTTTGTGTAATCCTACTTCCCTTTGAGTGTGGCAGTACCTGTGACTTGCTTCTAACCAATGAAACATAGTAAGAGTGACAAGATGTCATTCATGTAGCTATATTATGGTATATAAGACTTTGTCTAGTTAGTAGACTTACCATAGAAACAGTCTGTACTGGCTTGGTGAAGTAGGCGGCTATGCTGGGAAAGCCCTTGTGACAAGGAACTACGGTAGCCTGTAGGAGCTGAGGTTGGCTTTCACTTGATATCCAGCAAGAAGGTAGGGCCCTCAGTCCCATAGCCACAAGGAAATTAATTCGGCTAACTGCCTGATTGAGCTTAGAAATGGATTCTTCCTAGCCAATCTACCATATAAGAATGCAGCCTGGGTGACACATGATTGCAGCCTTGTGAGACCCTAAGCAGAGAACCTAGATAAGCTGTGCTTGAATTCTTGACTGACAGAAACTGTGAAATAATAAATGTGTGTTGTCTTAAGTGGCTGTTTGTGGTAATTGGTTATGCAACAGAAAATGAATACATCATGCAAACTTACTTTTTCCACTTTTTTGCTTTAATCTCCTTATATTTTATTGCAGTGTTACTTTCATTGTATCTGCTATGTGGAATTTCTTTTGGTTAAAATATTTTTAATCTTTTAAAAAGTGAAAGAGCCAAATAGCCAAACTTAGATTTCTTTTTCTTTTTTTTTTTTTTTGCCCTTCCTTCATCCTTGTCAAATGATAAATGATAACTGTATGTTTAGGTTTGTAAAAACCACCACATAATTTTCTGGGATGGTTGTACCATTTTATACTCCTACCAGTGAGAGTGAGAGCTCTAGTTGGCCCACATCTATACTAACAATTGTTATAGTAAGACTTTAAATTTTAAGGCCAATCTAAGTGGGTGGATAGTGTTATTCATTGTGGTTTTAACTTGCATTTCTTGGATGAAAAATGATGTTAATAATAACGACATAAAGCAACCAACATTTGTAAGTAATTACTGTTTACTAGATTCTATTCTAAGCACTCTACGCATAATAACCAAATAGTCCTCATCACAGCCCTATGATATATGTGCTGTTATTCCATTATTGTTGTTATTATTATTACTACTACTATTGTTATTAAGTAGCCTGGGGTTGGGTATTGGCGAGTGGAGAATATTGAGTAGAAACTCAGGACCGTGGCCTTAACTGCATGGCCTCGGCTTGGGATGGAGATAGATCGCAGCTAGTCTGTTAGATGTGCGAGTGTGGGCTTCTGTGACTGACCCTCATATCATCACGAGACTTTCCCAAAGTGGGACCCAGTACTTGTTCAGAGGTGCTAGATTTCTGAGAGAGTGTTTCCATTTTCGTTATAGAGAACAGGGGATTCTGGAAAGGAGCTGTGAGAGCCAAATGACTGGGCTGGTACATGGAGAGGGAAAGTGAGTGTCTGTAGCTGCCAGGTGGGGTGGGTTTGCTTGGGTCATTAGAGCAGTGGCTTTCAAACTTTTTAGACTATGACCCTCAAAAGTAAATAGATTTTTACACTGTAAACCATGACACATGTTTACACTTGTATACTATACATATTTCAATAACAGTTGTCACAAACACGCAAATTTCACTAAATAATTCTTATCCTTAATCTGTGTGAAGCACTTCAATATTTTCTTTTCTATTCTATTTCATTCTGTTTCCCTTTTAAGAAAATATTGGTCCCGACTTCCTAAATTGATCTCATGACTCACTAAAGAGTGGTGACCTGCAGTTAAAAAAGCACTGGTTGGAGTATGAATTAATCCTTTGAACGTTACGCTAGAAAAACAGTTTGACATACTTTGTTTGTCATCCAGGTGAATGAGAGGAGCCCATCACAGTTGGCAGGTGCTCCGAAGCAGGGGACCAAGACTTTTTGCTTAATCTCAGCTCCCTTAGCTGTCAGTATTTAGCTCAGTAGTTTACTTGATCAATTGGCCAGGCTGCTTTTTGTCAGATGGTTTCTTATGCGTTTGCACTTATCTTCTCCTTTAGATTGGGAGCTTGCCCTCCTGGGAGGGTAAGACCTACAATAATAGCTAACAGTTCTGTAGCACTTCCTCTGTGCTAGGCAGTTTTCTGTTTTACATATATTAATCTTTACCACAACATACCTCTTAGGTACCTTAGTAATTTTCATTCTACAGATGGGCAAATCAAAGCATGCAAAGGTTCAGTGGTTTACCCTTTTTACAGTTCTTTTGCAGCTTACCTCACCTTACCTTGTATAACATCTGCCATATAAATTATTTCATTAATAGTTTCTGATGAAATTAAACTAAATAGTTTCTTGGCTTATTTTTCTTAACTTTCCTTATGGCTTTTTTTTTTTCTTTTTACCACAAGGTTATTTAAGTAATTGGAGAGTAATAGAAGTTGAATTTAAAATGATGCTGGACTTAGTCTAAAGAAGGAGTACAGAGTTTACTTAAATTGGTCAGATTCTGAATTTGAATAATAACTATGCCTTGAGCCCCAACATTACAACTCTGTCATTCTCCATCAGGCCTGGGTTTGAGAATGAATAATGTTGCAGAAATGCCCACATATTCTTAGCTCATTATTTACTGATTTGGGATCCTTAATATGCTTTGTTCCATTCCCCTGCCCGCTGCAACAGCTGTTATAGTCTGGCCCACGCCTCCTGAGTTAATAGTATTTCTGTCACAGTGTGAGTTTTCAAGTTGGTATGTGCAGTTTCTGCCAGAGTCTTTATTGTTGCCAGGTCTCAGGGTTGGAGGTTGCAGCTGATTTGTGGGGGAGGGGATTTGATGCTTGTCACTGAGGAGGAACAAGGTGCTCCCTGGGGCTCTGATTTGTTGCAGGCTGAGTGTGAATGATGTCAGGCAGATCAGAGGACAGCTGATTCACTTGGGATCTGGGACTCCTCACTCTGCCTCACTGCTGCCTTTTGTGGTCTTAGGTCTTTTTAAGGGGGGGTTCTGAAAATCATGTTTTTGAAGAAAAGTGCTTTAATTTTTCTCTTATATTTGGGAAGCCTTTGTAAGTTTCTTTTGGTTTATGACTGCATACCCCTTGTGTGAGAGAACTTCCTGCCAAGATTCCAAGTGTGAGAGGGCAAAAGCTTGAGTAGCCAGGAAAATCATGAAACGGAGGAGAGAGAGACTGGGAGCACCATGCCTGCGGATTCAGTAAGGAGGCTGGGGTCTCTGAGTGGAAACTGGCAGGTGTCAGGAAAAGAACTAATGCCAACTAACACGCCTTCATTTGCTTGGAAGAGGCTCTGGTTTGGAGATGCCTGTCAGGAAGAGGGCTGAGCTGGCTTAATAGATTCAAGGTCAAAACAGTGATCCCTGGCAGAGGCATATGGGGTTTTCTAATTCTGAAAACTGAGTTAGATGTCTTTTAGTGATTCTTAGGTACTTGGGAAGCTGGGTTAACAGTGAAGATCCTTTTTTCCTGTCTTGCAAGCAAATATGTATGTAAAGTTAGTGTCAAAGCCCCATGAATGTGAGAAACAAATGGAAATGAAAGTATCTCTGCCTTTGACTAGAGAGGGTATTGTATTTCTGCCCTTGGCCTGTCAGCTCAGGATCTCAGATCTCTACCCTTGCAGATCCAAGCCTGAGTCTTTTAGGGTATGACCTGAATTTTATTTCTATGTTGACCAATATAGAAATAATACTTAGGTAAGGATTTTGAAGCTGGGGAATGGAAGAAGACTTCCACTTCAGGGTAGCTTTCCCAAGAGCTGCTCAGGCTTATTTAATGAAGAAGTACTGAGTGAATTGATCAGCAAATTAGGGAACCAGGGAAAGACGTGCCCTAGAATCCATGCCACCTCAGCGATCTGTCTTGAACTGCCTTTGCTGTAACTCACAGGGCAGAGGGAGAGCACTTCAGATTTTCTTCCCCTGAAGGGTAGTGGTTACGTGGAGACAGCATAGCTACTCAAGTAGGCAGACTTCATCAGTGGGCTTCCTTTGGGTCCTTGCCCTTCCGTGCTAGTGGATGCTCATTGATTGAACTGATGATTCTACCAGACATTGGGAAATCAAGCTTATTTGGAGTATATAATTGGAAGGATTGGCACACTTTAAAAAAATGGTTTAGCCCCACATTAAAACTGTGAAGTGAAAGACCACAATAGAGAAGCTTCATCAACTAAAGTGTCATTTAAAGTAAAGATAACTTGTGAGCAAAATTGGAAAAATTTCAATTAAGTTTGTAGTTTAAGAAAACATAAGGGGTTAAAAATCATGCTCACCGAACATTAGTATACTGGTAATTGTAATCATTGTATCTGTTTTAGTGACTTTGAATTTGGATTAGGAAAACTCTCCCTGAGGATCTAGGAAGTAGTTTATCAATCACCTTTCCTTTTCCAAACAATCCTTTTTAGACTCTAGGCCCAGAGTCTAACCAGTTTGCAGAGTGGTAATTAAGAGCAAAAAAAGAATGAGATTTGGTTTTCATAGATTTTTTATAATCCTTATTATATATTCATCAAATGGCTAAGCCTCGTCTTATGTGATAAGATTTAAGACTCCAGAATTTTGTAAAAGCAATATTATTCAGGTTACCAAGAAAAGTGTCTTGTTGTATGTTCTGATTAGCTCTAGCTTATATATACTGTTGACCCTTGAACAACACACTTATACCACAGATTTTTTTCAATAAGTATGTCCTAGGGTACTACACGATCCACAGTTGGTTGAACCTGCAGATGCAGAACCTCAGATATGGAGTGCCGACTGTGAAGTAGGCGGATTTCCAACTGCGAGGGGAGTTGGCACCCCTAACCCCTGCATTGTTCAAGGGTCACCTGTACTAGGGAGCTGATTTTTTAAATTCTTCAGGTGTTATTTAGAGCTCTTTAGCAAAGTGAAAATTCTTTTTGAAAGTGAAAAATTAATCAAAAATATTAATATTTTATTAATTAATTAAAAATTAATATTTTGCTTGTAATTTAAAAAATATGTTGAATTTGTGGAAATTTGGATATGCCTGTAATTTTAAATAGTTGTCTGCCATCCACTTTCCTATCCTACTATATCCTCATATTAAATACTCATCTGAGAAATATACTGAAGCCAGCTAGAGGGATAGTACATAGGAAGGTGAAGATTTCCTTTGAATATATGTAATTAAACACAAGCAGAATGTCACCAAATCCAAACAGGCAGCAATAACAATACAGGAAACTAATATCATTTTAAAACAGGTGCTTATATGATACTTAATTTTTTTCCTATCTTGGAAATAAAATATTCTAGTTAAATGTGGTATTTGTATAGAAAGCTATGCCACTACTATAGCAAATTAAATGCTGTGCATCTGTCAGTTCTTTTTCATCATCTGTGACAAGTCTATAAATGGTCAACAAAATAGAAATTCATATTTACCATCTGTCCGTTTTCAGTCTAATGATCTCACTTAATAGTCTTCTTTAGGACTTAACACATCAAGATGGTTAGATTGTTTTTAGGGGGAAGAAGTAACCTGCAAAACGAAATTTTAAATAGAAGCAAAATTTATTATACAGAGTAAAGTAACGTTATTTGGTGTACTCCTTAGGCAAAAGTTAGCTAAGTAACTTGGTATTATTGTAAATGTAATCTAACAACTTAAAAACTATTGAGAATGTTTTACTTTTATTGACATACAAATTTTTCTAGGAAATTTTAGTCATTGAACACAAAATATTATCTACTGCTTGCTAATTGATGAGTTATAGTAAATTTACAATATTTTCCCAGAAGCCAATCTAAATACTTTGACTATCCAAAGCTTAAATTTTTGGTTTTAATTTTGTGGATTAAGTTTTAGACTCAGTGGTCATTCTGTGCCAGCATTGGTACTGGGTATGATATTTGAGAATGATTTTTGACCACTTACTTTTCTTGATCCTCTTGACTAAGCTAACCCACCTTGAATGTTTCTTTTTGGCTGAGAAATTATCACTGACTCTGTCTTCTACTGTGGTACCTTGTCAGAATCTCTGCTCTTTGTCGAGGATCTGAAGTAAACCGGCTCATACTTTCACCCACATCGGCTCCAACCCTATCCCTCACTCAAGTCCCATTTAGTGCTGATTGTGCTCTGGCTACTTCTCCTCTTGCCTTTTTCCTGAACACACAAGCCCACAGCAGTCCCGGCAGTCCCAGTTCCAGCCGCTCACTGCAGTGGAGGTAAGAAACCTGCTGTGATAAACGTGGGCCTTGGTGATTGCTTCTGGCCTGATAGGTAAAACCTAGACCTTTCTCATTAATAATGGGGAGAAATGGAATGAAAGTTATGGCCCTCTGTGAAAGGAATTTCACAGATCTCTGTTGCATTCAAAATTAGGGAGAAAGTAGTGTGGCATATCAGTAGTTGAATAATTGCGTGTCCATCTTAACTGATGGACAGTCCTGTAACCACCCCATAGGAGAAGCATAGCATGACAGGATGCTAGAGCTCTCTGAGGGTTAAATAGTCCAAACCCACATTTTACACAAAAGGAAAATTTGATTCCAAAACAGGTTAGGGGATTTGTTCAGGTTGCTGAAAATAACCCCCTCCACATTTCTTCCTGTCTTCCTTATGTTCAATGTTATTTGAGTACATACTATGTGCTGGGCACTGAAGGAACAAACCATGACCACAAAGAGGTAAAGTCTCTGTCCTCAGGGAGCTTAGATTTTAGTGGAGGGAGGCAAACAAATTAGTGAGTAAATATTTAACAGATGGACATAAATGATACTGAGAAAATAGAGTAGGCTAAGGGCAATAAGAAATGTGGGGCCCAGGGGTTGACATTTCATATAAGATGGCCAGGGAGGTCCTCAGTGATAAGTTGACATTTGAGTAAAGACCTGAAAGAAGTCACGGAGCCAGAATAGTGATATCTGAAAGAAGAGTGTTTCAGACAGAGGCAACAGTAAGTGCCTAAGACCTGACCTAAGAGCTTGCTTTGTGTGTTCTTTGTGCAGCAGAGTCCAGTGAAGCTCCTGTGGAATGAGAGGTGGTGAGAGGTGGGAAATGAGGTCTGAGATGTAGTGGGGAGCCAGATATAGTAGAGCTTTAAAGCCATTATAAGGATTCTTATTTTTATGCTCAGTGAGATGAGAAGCTATTGACGGGTTTAAAGCAGAAGAATGTCATGATCTGACTTAGATGAAAAGAATCACTATGGTTATAGTTAGAAGGCTACTGTTACATTTTAGGTGAGAGACAGTGGTTTGAACCCACGATGGTGCAGGTGGTAAGAAGTGGTCGGATTTGCGGATGTATTTTGGAGGTAGAATTGATAGGATTTCTTGATGGATTAGATGCAGAATTTGAGAAGAAGATGAGTTAAGGATAATTGAAGATTTGGGGCTGAACAGCTAGAAAATTGGGGTTACCATGAACTGAGACTGGGAAACTGCAAGAGATAGCTAATTAGACATTCAGTTAGAGATATGTGAGGTCTGGGCTAAAGAGCTGTAATTAGGAATTGTCAGCGTATACGTGAAATGAATCATTAGGTTTGTGAGATCATCCAGTGAGTAGAGAAGGAGGAAATGTCAATGGATTGAGCCCTGGGGTGATCTGACTTTAAGAGGTTGGCCATTACCTTTATTACCTTCTTTGAAAAACCTCTGTTCCTCTTTTAGGCTTATGTCATTCCATTTTTTCTTTTATCCATGCTCATTGCTATCATCCACTAATTTAGTTTTGTTCTCTGAATTCACATTCAGAATCTAGGACAGAATCAGTTTTTAATGAACACAGTGATGAACCTAAATTCTACAAAATCCTTACCACATACATGTGCCTAATGAACATGCTGTTATTTAGCAATTGAACAAATACAGGTCAAAAGAAGAGAAAAATGATTCCAGTAAACAATGTGAATAAGTGAAGAAAATTCTAGAGCTACTGGCAGTGAATTTGACCTCTATTTAAAAATGGATGGGGCTTCCCTGGTGGCACAGTGGTTAAGAATCTGCCTGTCAATGCAGGGGACACGGGTTCGAGCTCTGGCCCGGGAAGATCCCACATGCCGCGGAGCAGCTAAGCCCGTGTGCCATAACTACTGAGCCTGCACTCTAGAGCCCCCATGCCACAACTACTGAAGCCCGTGTGCCTAGAGCCCATGCTCTGCAACAATAGAAGCCACTGCAATGGGAAGCCTGCGCACTGCAACGAAGAGTAGCCCCCGCTCACCGCAACTAGAGAAAGCCTGCACGCAGCAATGAAGAACCAAAGCAGCCAAAAATAAATAAATAAAAATAAATAAAATTTTAAAAAAATACATGACCCAGGAAAGAGGGTACTAGGATCTACATACTGCCACCATACAGTGGCCATATTGGGATGTCTTTTATTTCCATGGAGTATAACTATTTTTATGGGCTGAATTGTGTCCCCCTAAAATTCATATGTTGAAGCTTTAACCCCCAGTCCCTAGAATGTGACTGTATTTGGAGATAGGGTCTTCACACAGGTAATTAAGGTTAAATATGGTCATTAGGGTAGGCTGTCATATGACTGGTGTACTTATAAGAAGAGTGGATTAGGTAGGACACAGACACAGAGGGAGAAGACACACATTTATAAGCCAAGGAGTGAGGCCTCAGAAGAAAGCAACCCTGCTGACACCTTCTAGTCTCCAGAACTGGTAGGAAATAAATGTCTCTTGCTTAAGCCACCCAGTCTGTGGTAGTTTGATGTGGCAGCCCTAGCAAACTAACACAGCTGTTGAGGCTTTTGGTTGCATTGCCCGAAAGGGCTCGAAATAGTAATTAGAACTGGCCCTGCTCAGAATCTTAACCCTTTTATTGACTGCATCTTAGTGATGACTTAGGACCTTACGAATTGTTGTCCATAGTAATTTGAAGGACAATCAAGACATGGTTGCAACGGGAGAGGCCACAACAGTGAGAGGCCCGCGTACCAAAAAATCACATGGTTTTAAAATGATGCCCACTTTAACTCTTATACTACATTTCCGTTTTTTCCTTGATGAGAAGGGATGGGTCTGTTATAGACAGGCCTTGATGCTAGCTCTCAAGTGTCCTGGATGGGTATGATCAACCTTAAGAGGCATAATAAATATGATTGTGATTTGGGTTGAATTAATTAACCTTGAACATTTAGTCAACTTGTACATCTTCTAAGAATATGATTCTAGCCTGCCGATTGGTGCTGAGACATGGGTATTGCATTGTTGATATAACCCTATTTGAAGGAGTACTAGATATGGTCCTTGGCATAATTCATGCCCCTAGAGAGAGGAGGCAGTTGTGTCTTTGGCCATTCATTGGAGCTGTAGACCTCCTGGGGATAGAAGTTTGGTCTTGGCAACTTCCTGGAACATTGAATGGCTTAGGTTTTGGTTCAGTTTTAAATTGCCATCGTCTTTGTTGGCCCTAAAGTGCAGCAAGAAATCCTCATTAGAGTGAACTTTGTATTGGAAGGGTTCTAGCTGTAGCCTGCTGCCTACTGCGTAGGAATTCTTTTCATATAGTCTCTAGTGGAAAAGCTATTCTTTGGTTGAATATCTTCAGCAGCAAGAAGTTCACTACTGAAGTTTGCAGCTGGGACTAATTCAGCTCTCTGTCTCCTGTGTCACATGTGTGAGAAGCTTTCTGTAGACTTTTATGGCAAAGGACAGGTGTTCCTTTGGGCCTCCTCCAAAACTAGGCAGCCTTTGAAACCCTTTTTTGGTAGTGCAAGATTGTTTCCTACCAAAGAGAAAGCACTATTTTCATTTTACCAACACCTGCTTGTCTTATCTGTCTTTTTTTAAACTGCTTTTCAAAGTAACTCTAAAAGAGGAACGTCTCCAGAACTTGTTCTTATCCTGGCCCTGTTGTAGGCAAATCACTTCACTTCTTTCTTTCTCAGTTTTCTACATTATTAAACTGGGGATAGTGATAGCACGTCAGGTGCTAGGATTAGATGAGTCAACACATGTAAAATTGTTCAGGATAACAATTATAGTTGCTATAGCAGTTATTTTGCTATTTTTGTTAGAAAATTCACATGTTGCTGATCCTCACACTTCATGTTGCTTCCATTAATTTTCCTTTGGCTTCCACTAGTTTTCTCATATTCTAATTTTCCCTTGAGTAGCTCTAGGTATCACTTATCATTATGTCCTGCCCATGGAAGCTTTGTCATTGGTTAAGATAAGGCAGTGGCAGCTGGGTGCTCTCCTGCCCTCTTGCGCAGGGTCACTAATTATTGCAGCTAAAACTGGCCTGTTGGGGCACACCAGGACATGGACTAAAACAAGAAACACTGAATTAAATTCTTTTTTGGGCCATATTTTGGCAGTGGGAAAAGTCCTCAAAACAGGTTTCAAGGTGTTTCCCCACTCCCACCCCCTTCCCACCCCCCACACCACCCCTCCACCATGTAAGGGAAAGAACAGCTTGAGAGTATATTCAGATGTGATTCTCCTGTTAGGGAAGGGAAAGTACTTTTTCTTTTTTTAATGGAAAGGTAAAGTAATGAAGAATGCTAGCTGTGATTTAACCTCAGGAAACTTTATATGGGAGAGAATTATTCATAGATCCTGGCTTCAGTGACTATGAATAAACATATAGTTGTATTGGGCAAGATGTCAAAGGCTTGTTCTTGGATTAAGAGCAGGAAGCTGAAGGTTTCTAGGGTATTTCTGTTTCTGGAAGTAGGAAAATTCTGTTTTCTAGAAAACTTACTCTCATTTTTAGACGTTGTATTATGGAAAATCTCCATAATATTCCAAAGTAGAGAGAGTAGTCCTACATCTCCAGTATCTATGTTATCAACCCATGGTCAATATTATCTCATCTACATCCCACCTATTCCCCCTTCACTCAATTATTTTAAAGCAAATCCCATGTCATTTCATCTGTAAATATTTCAGTAAAAGCATAAGCATATTACCATTATCATACCTAAGACAATTAATAATAATTTATCAATATCATCAAATATCCAGTATTCAAATGTTTTATGATGGTTTTTTAAAACTCAATATCCAAATATGCCAACACAGTTCATTTGATTACTGTATCTCTTAGGTAGGGTGACCATATAATTTATTATCTAAACTAGGAAAGTTTTAATAATGAAAGAGGACTCTATTAACAGTTATACTGGGACAAGAGGCATAAACCTGGGTTGTCATGGACAAATTGGGATGTCTGGTCACTCTACTTTTTTTTTTTTTTTTTTTTTTGCGGTACGCGGGCCTCTCACTGTTGTGGCCTCTCCCGTTGCGGAGCACAGGCTCCGGACGCGCAGGCTCAGAGGCCATGGCTCACGGGCCCAGCCGCTCCGCGGCATGTGGGATCTTCCCGGACTGGGGCACGAACCCGTGTCCCCTTCATCGGCAGGCGGACTCTCAACCACTGCGCCACCAGGGAAGCCCTACTTTTTTTTTAAAAATAAATTTATTTATTTTATTTTTGTCTGTTTTGGGTTCGAACCCATGTCCCCTGCATTGGCAGGTGGATTCTTAACCACTGCACCACCAGGGAAGTCCAAGGTCACTCTACCTTTTTTTTTTTGGCTGCACTGGGTCTTCATTGCTGCGTGTGGGCTTTCTCTAGTTGGGGCGAGCGAGGACTGCTCTTTGTTGTGGTGCACAGGCTTCTCATTGTGGTGGGTGGCTTCTCTTGTTGTGGAGCACGGGCTCTAGGCGCCTGGGCTTCAACAGTTGTGGCACACAGGCTTAGTAGTTGTGGCTTGCGGGCTCTAGAGCGCAGGCTCGGTAGTTGTGGCGCAGGGGCTCAGTTGCTCCGCGGCATGTGGGATCTTCCCAGACCAGGCATCGAACCCGTGTTCCCTGCATTGGCAGGCAGACTCCCAACTACTGCGCCACTAGGGAAGTCCCTGGTCATTCTACTTTTAAAAGTTTCTTTCAATCTAGGTATCCCATTCTCTCTCTTTTTTTTTTCCTTCCTTGTGTTTCATTTGTTGAAGCAACTGAGTTGTTTTTCCTTGTATACTTTCCCACATTCTGTATTTTGCTGATTGCATCCCTGAAAGGTATTTAACATGTTCTTATGACCTCTATATTTCCTGTAAACCTGGGGGCTTGATCTGATTCTGGTTTGATTTGGGGGCCTGGGGAAACATACTTAATACAGTAGTTGATGCAGTGTACAGCTATTAGGAGGCAGGTAATGTCAGGTTTCTTCCTTGTTTTGATAGTAGTGGCCATTGATAATTATTACCTAGATCCTTTATTTTATTAGGAGTTTGCCAAAAAGGTGATAGTCCCATTCCTTTTCCATTTATTAGCTACAATACTTATACGAAAGGAATTTCCCCCTTGTTATGTGTTACCCTAGGGTACAGTTAGGTACCCTTACTCTTTTTTTTTTAATTTTTATTGGAGTATAGTTGATTTACAATGTTGTGTTAGTTTCTGCTCTACAGCAAAGTGAATCGATTATACATGTACATATATCCACTCTTTTTAGATTCTTTTCCTATAAAAGTCATTACAGAGCACTGAGTAGAGTTCCCTGTGCTATACAGTAGGTCCATATTATCTATTTTATATATAGCAGTGTGTATATGTCAATCCCAGTCTCCCAATTTATCCCTCCCTTCTCTTTACCCCCGGTAACTATAAGATTGTTTTCTACATCTGTGATCCTATTAGGTACCCTTACTCTTTTTTTTTTTTTGGCCTTGCTGCATGGCATGTGGGATCTGTTACCTGACCAGGGATCGAACCCATGCCCCCTGCAGTGGAAATGCAGAGTCTTAACCACTGGACTGCCAGGGAAGTCCCTGGGTACCCTTACTCTTGAGTCAACTTAATTAGACTCTTTCCTGGGCCTTCAACCTGACACCTGAGTGTCACCAGTTTCTTGGTAGGTGTTTTATAACTGCTGCTTTGTAGTGAAGATTGTTTAGCCAGAGAAGTACAGCTGGAGGTTTTCGTCTGTGTGAAGGCCCTTGGGGCTTGCCATTTTAGTAGCTGCTGACTGAATGCTCAGCTGAGCAAAACCTCGGCTTCCTCTTTTGGCTCCTAGTAGTCATCCTGGGACAGGCACCTTGTCATACAGATTCTTGTTATGTAGGTGCTCTGAGAGGTAAAAACTGATCCAGGTAGCAGGAACCCAGGAGCCAGGCAGCTGCAGAAGATAAATGTTATTTGTTAAGTTTCTTTAGGCGGGCCACTTGTAGCAGCTTCTCTTTCATGCCTCTGGATGCTACAGGAGGAGGGGCCACTGCTTATCCTGACTGCCTCAGGGACTAGGGTCAGTCCCTTTCCCAGTCTTGATAGATAGGATAGGTTGAGGCTTAGAGTCCTTCTGTTGAGGAACTAGTACACTAGAGAAAGAGAGACACAAATAATTTTCAGTGATCCTTGGCGTAGAAGAGTTAATTTTCATGGTGTATCTTCAGGATAAACTCCTAGAATTGGGGATGCTGAGTCGAAGAATAAATGCATATGTAGTTTTATTAGATATTGACCAGTTTCACTTCATAGTGGTTATATCATTTTGTATTTCCATCAGCAGTGTAAGAGAATGTCTATTTGCTCTGTGCCTTGTCAACAGAATGTATCATCAAGCTTTTGAATTTTTGCCAATCTGATGGGTGAGAAATGGTTTCTCAGAGTAGCTAACTAAAAAAAGTCATGCTAAAATGTTCCTTAAGGATGATAATTTATTTCCCAACCTTATGCGGAGGGAAGTAATTTTCCTTTTCTAGGAAATTGAAGTGGATGCACCCATTTTTCCATTCAGCTGTATACTAGTCCCTCTGAGCAGGAGTATAGGTCCAAGTAGGCAGTAGGAAAGTTCCCAGCATGTGGTGGAGAAAGAGAGAATGCTTTTGATACAGAAAGCTTTTGGCCTTTTTCATCTCCATTACAACCATTCCCAGAACTTTTCAGGCGATTGCTCTGGACGTTAGCAGATATATTTTTAAAAAATAATTTCAGAATTGCAAGGATAGTTCAAAGAACCCTCCAGCCCCCAAACCAGTGGTCAGCAAACACCATAGGCCAAATGCATTCTGCCACCCGTGTTTGTGTAGCCCATGCATGAGCTGAGAATGGATTTTACCATTGAAGGGATTTGTTTTTTTAAAGGACTATGTGGCAGAGACCACATATGGCCCTCAAAGCCTAAAATATTTATTATCTGGCCCTTTTCAGAAAGAGTTTGCCAACCCTTGCCCTAACCCATTTGACAATCAGTTCCTGACATGCTATCCCATCACCCCAGAATACTTCAGAGTGTGCTTACCACAGAGATTTTTTCATGATTACAATACAGCCATTAAAATCAGGAAATTAGCGTTGATAAATACCATCATCTAATTCACAGACTTAATTCATGTTTTACCAAGTGTCCTAGTAATGTCTTTTATATTTTTTCCAGGCTCGTGTGTTATAATTTTATTATTTCTTTTTGTCTCCTTCAATTTGGAACAATTCTGTGGTCTTTTCTCAACTTTTATGACCTTGACACTTTTGAAAATTACAGGCCAGTTATTTGATAGAATGTCGCTTAATTTGGGCATTGCTAGGGAGGAAAAACTTTTACTCTACCCTCTTAATTCGGTGCCTGGGGGCCTGTGACAAAAGACGGATCAACAGGAGAAAAGGCATACAATTTTTATTAATATTTACATGCATGGGATTTCACAGAAAAGAAATTAAACTCAAAGAAGTGGTTAGACTCCGAAGCTTGTATACTCTTTTAACAAAGGAAAGGTTTGAGCTTCGAGGGATGATGAATCGTGGGGAAGTAACTAGGAAATATATGGGGGAACTAATGGAAGGTAAGGTCTGTTTATGCAAATGCATCATAGCTCTTCTCTACCTGGTACAAGGGACACCTTCCTCAGAGGAAAATTTGCTGGATTTTAGGCAGATAAGGGGAGGGCAGAGAATTCTTCCTATATCTGTTTTCACTTATCTTCAGCTTAAAATAATCCTTTTTCCAAAGTAGCATATTTTGGGGAGGCATATTCTGATCCCCTTCAGCATCTTTGGCAGGAACATTACTATTCCTGAAAAAGGATGGTGTTTTTTCTTCTCCTTCAGTCCTGTTAGGTGATACAGGCTTTCATGTTGTCTCATTACTGTGAAGTTAACTTTGATCACTGATTCAGGTGTGTCTGCTAGGTTTCTCTGCTGTAAAGTTACTCATTTTCCCTTTGTAATTAATAACTATTTTGTGGGGGGGCTTCCCTGGTGGCACAGCGGTTGAGAATCTGCTTGCCAATGCAGGGGACACAGGTTCGAGCCCTGGTCTGGGAGGATCCCACATGCCGCGGAGCGACTGGGCCCGTGAACCACAACTACTGAGCCTGTGCGTCTGCAGCCTGTGCTCTGCAACAAGAGAGGCCGCGATAGTGAGAGGCCCGTGCACCGTGAAGAAGAGTGGCCCCCGCTCGCCACAACTAGAGAAAGCCCTCACACAGAAACGAAGACCCAACACAGCCAAAAATAAATAAATAATTAAAAAAAAAAAAAAAAAACTATTTTGTGGGAAGGTTCTTGAAATTATGTAACTACCCCATTTCTCACCAAATTTTAACCCACTGTTTTTAGCATCCATTTATATTTCTTGGCTGAGTTATTATACTGTGCTAGTTGCCAAATAGTATTTTTCTAATTCCAGCATCCTTTCTACATTCATCAGTTGAAACTGCACTGTAAAGAAAAGTTTTCTCCTCTCCCTGTTCATTTTTTCGCTTATTTTATTATATCAGCATGAACTCAATGGGCTCTTATTTTATTTAATGGGTTATAATCTATTAATGTCATTATATATTTTGATGCTCAAATTGTACCATATTTGGTCAAGGGGCGTCTCTTCATACTGGCTTCTTTGTCTTTTTTGACATGTCTCCATCATTATTTAGGAACTTCCTCTTTCTGGCCTGCCAAGATGATACTGGCTGGCTTATTTTGTGCCCTCTCTGCCCTAGCCCTTGAATTAGTCATTTCTCCAAGGAGCATGGTTCCTTTTAAAAGCCACGATATGGGTGGTAGGCATGGTTGCTGATATTCGGGTTCACTGTTCCCAGAGAATGTATACATGTAACATGTATATATCTTTCTAAATTTCTTGATCTCTATATATTGAGAACTGTAAGCCAACATTGACATCTTTACTTCCAATTCTAGTTCATTCTAGTTTTTTCCATTTCCATATTTGTAACTCCTTTCTTTGATAGTGAGAAACCTGACTCCCATTACCCTCTATGTACTTACTTGATAATTTCTTCCCATATGAAAACAGTCTGGCTTTGTAATCACTGACTTCCTGTAATCACTGACTTCCTGCCCTCCTCAGCTTGCTGGATCTCCAATGCCCTATGCCAAACTGACACCACTTTTCTCTGCAAGCGGACAACCTCCTTACCCTTGTCAGTCTCTGACATCCCATGCCAGGCACCGTCCCACCAACCCCCAACTACTCAGCCATTATCATTATATAATGGTTTCTAGACTGAATTATTCAGGAAGGAAGCGGAGGAAGGAGGATTCTTAGGTTCACTAAGTATCTCAGGAGCCTGCATAATTAAAAAAAAATAAGTTTACTGAGATATAATTTACATACTGTAAAATTCACCAATTGTAAGTTATCCAGTGGTTTTTACTAAATTTATAAAATTGTGCAGCCATCACCAGAATCTAAATTTAGAACATTTCCATAATCCAAAATGTTTCCTTGTGCCCATTTGCAGTTAATCCTACTCTTTCTCCCAGCCTCAGGCAACCACTGATCTGATTTTGGTTACATAAATTTGCCATTCCTGAACATTTAATATAAATGGAATCATACTCCTTGTAGTTTTCTTGTTTCTGGCTTCTTACGTTTAGCGTAATGTTTTTGAGTTTTATCCATGTTGTAAGCACACATCAGCAGTTCATTCCTTTTGTTACTTAATAATGTTCCATTGGATGGATAGACCACATCTTGTTAGTTCATTCTTCAGTTGATGGACAGCTGGATTGTTTCCAGTTTGGGACTATTATGAGGAATTTTTTTGTTTGTTTTTGTTTTTTTGCGGTGCGCGGGCCTCTCACTGTTGTGGCCTCTCCCGTTGCGGAGCACAGGCTCCGGACGCGCAGGCTCAGCAGCCATGGATCACGGGCCCAGCCGTTCCGCGGCATGTGGGATCCTCCCGGACCGGGGCACGAACCCGTGTCCCCTGCATCGGCAGGCGGACTCTCAACCACTGCGCCACCAGGGCAGCCCTATGAGGAAATGTTGATGTGAACATGTGTGTACATGTCATTGTGTGGACATACGTTTTCATTTCTCTTGGGTAGAGTCCTAGGAATGGAATTGAGTTGTATGATTAGTTTATGCCTAACGTTATTTTAATATATGTATATAAATGTATTTATTAATTTTGGCTGTGTTGGGTCTTCGTTGCTGTGCGCGGGCTTTCTCTAGTTGCAGCAAGCGGGGGCTTCTCTTCGTTGCGATGTGCGGGCTTCTCATCGTGGTGGCTTCTTTTGTTGCGGAGCATGGGCTCTAAGCATGCGGGCTTCAGTAGCAGCGGCGCATGGGCTCAGTAGTTGTGGCTCGTGGGCTCTACAGCGCAGGCTCAGTACTTGTGGCTCAGAGGCTTAGTTGCCCTGCGGCATGTGGGATCTTCCCGGACCAGGGCTCGAACCCGTGTCCCCTGCATTGGCAGGCAGATTCTTAACCACTGTGCCACAAGGGAAACCGTAACATTTTAGAAAGTTGTATCATTTTATATTCCTACCAGCAACGTTTGAGGGACCATTTTTTTACGTCTTCACCAACACTAGATATTCTTTTTGCTTGATTATAGCAAAAATTTCTCTCAATATGTTGTAGTTTCCAGTGTACAAGTCTTACACTTCTTTTGTTAAATTTATTCCTACGAATTTTATTCTTTCTCATGCTATTGTGAGTGGAAGTGTTTCTTAATTTCATTTTCAGGTTGTTGGTTGCTAGTATATAGAAATACAGTTAGCTTTTGTGTATTCATGTATCCTGTGATCTTGCCAAACTTGTTTATTGGTTTTAGTAGTTTTTTTTTTTAATTCCTTGAGATTTTCCACATACAGGATCATTTTATCTGTGAATAATAACAGTTTTACTTCTTCTTTTCCATCCTGGATGATTTTATTTTTTACTTACTGTACTGGCAGGAAACTTCAGTACACTGTTGAATAGAATAAGCAAAAGCAGACATACTTGCCTTTTTCCTTCTCTTAGTAAGAGGAAGAAAGCGTTTTGTCTTTCACCATTAAATATGTTAGTTGTGAGGTTTTCATAGGTGCCCTTTATCAGGTTGAGGATGTTCCCTTAACTTGTCCGAGTTTGTTGAGAGCATTTATTGTGAATGTGTGTTGGACCTTTGTTAAAAAATGTGTTTTCTGCATCTATTGAGATGATCATATAGTTTTTGTCCTTTATTCTATTAATATGGTATAATATATTAATTGATTTTAAACCAACTTCGCAAAGGATAGATCCCATAGTTTAGAATCCTTTTGCTTTTTCTTTCCCTTCCCTTCTATTTTTCTTCTCTTTTAAATTGGTTTTTAAATTTTATTTTCATTTTTAACTGTGACTTAATATAAAGAGCATAAAATTTGTCATTTTAACTATTTTTAAGTGTATAGTTCTGTGGCATTAAGTACATTCATATTATTGTGCAGTGTCACTCCCATCCATTTCCAGAATGTTTTCATCTTTGCAAACTGAAACGCTGTACCCATTAAACGCTCATTCCCCATTCCTTCCTCTCCCAATCCCTGGTAACCACCATTCTACTTAACTTTCTTTATGAATTTGACTACTCTAGACATCTCATATAAGTGGAATCATAAAACGTTTGTTCTTTTGTGACTGGCTTATTTCACTTAGCAAAATGTCTTTAAGGTCATTGCTGTTGTAGCATGCGTCAGAATTTCCTTCCTTTTTTAGGCTGAATAATATTCCATTGTGTGTATATACCACAACTTTCTTTATCCATTCATCTATTGAGGACACTTGGGTAGCTTCCACCTTTTGACTATTGTGAATAATGCTACTCTGAATATGGTGTACAGATATCTGTTCGAGTCCTTGCTTTCAGTTCTTTTGGGCATGTGCCCAGAAGTGGAGATGCTAGATCATACGGTAATTTTTTGTTTAATTTTTTGAGGAACCACCCTACTATTTTCCACAGCAGCTGCACCGTAGTGCATTCCCACCAGCAATGCATAAGTGTTCCAATTTCTGCACATGCTAGCCAGCACTTGTAATTTTCTGTTTTTATAGTTGTTGTTTATAATAGCCATCCTGATGAGTATGAAGTGGTATCTTATTGTGGTTTTGATTCGCATTTCCTTGATGATTAGTGACATGGAGCAGGTTTTCATGTGCTTGTTGACCATTTGTATATCTTCTTTGGAGAAATGCCTATTTGTGTCATTTTAAAATCTGGTGTTGTTTATTTTTGTTGTTGTTTTGTAGGACTTACTTATACATCCTGGATATTAATTTTTAATAGTATCTTTGTATAGATTTTGTGCTAGTTCCTTTTGAATTACTAATTATTTTTGAAAGAGGTATGTTCTTCCTAATCTACATGTTTACAAGAAGTTTGTGTAGAAGAAAGACCAGGACAGTGGATTAGACTGTTAAGTAGTGTCTGTGGTTTACAGTGAAGCTCATTATATTGCATTTTTTTTTCTCTCTAGCTGTAAGTCTGTCTTTAGGCCACTGCACTACGGTCCTAAGTAGGGTCCAGGAAATAAGCTCACACAGCCATCCATTCACTGTGTCTTTGAGTGGGTTCGTTAGTACTGTCTTTTTGATTGTGTTAAAGCTAGAGTTTACCTCATCTAATTGAGGTGTAATTGACATATTATATTAGCTTCAGGTGTACAGTGTATGATGCAATATTTGTATGTATTGCGAAATGATCACCCTAGTAAGTCCAGTTAACATCCGTCACCATACACAGTTGTAATTTTTTTTCTTGTGATGAGAACTTTCAAGATCCACTCCCTCTCCTAGCTACTTTCTAATATGTAGTAGTTATTGTTAACTATAGTCATCATGCTGTCCATTAAATCCCCATGACTTACTCATTTTATAACTGGAAATTTGTACCTTTCAACCCCCTTAACCCATTTTGCCCAGCCCTTCACACCCCCTGCCTCAGGCAACCACCGATGATGTGTTCTCTATATTCATAAGCTCAGACATATTTGTTTCTTTGCTTTATATTCCACATAAAAGTGAGATTATATGCTATTTATCTTCTTCTGTGTGACTGTTTCACTTAGCATAATGCCCTCAAGGTCCATCCATGTTTTTACAAATGGCAAGACTTCACTGTTTTTTTAAAAAATTTTTTTTCAATTAAAAAAAAATTGAAGTAGAGTTGATTTACAATGTTGTGCCAGTCTCTGCTGTACAGCAAAGTGACTCAGTTACACACATAGCGACATGCTTTTTTTAATATTCTTTTCCATTATGGTTTATCCCAGGATTTTGAATATAGTTCCCTGTGCTATACATTAGGACCTTGTTGTTTATCTATTCTAAATGTAATAGTTTGCATCTACCAACCTCAAACTCCCAGTCCATCCCTCTCCCTCCCTCACTTGCCCTTGGCAACCACAAGTCTGTTCACTATGTCTTGAGTCTGTTTCTGTCCTGTAGATAGGTTCATTTGTGCCACATGTAAGTGATATCGTATGGTATTTGTCTTCCTTTTTCTGACTTACTTCACTTAGTATGATAATCTCTAATTGCAACCATTGCTGCAAATGGCATTATTTTGTTCTTGTTTGTGGCTGAGTAGTATTCCATTGTATATATGTACCACATCTTCTTTATCCATTAATCTGTTGATGGACATTTAGGTTGTTTCCATGTTTTGGCTATTATGAATAGTGCTGCTGTGAACATAGGGGTGTATATATCTTTTTGAATTATAGTTTTTAGACTTCATTCTTTTTCATGGCTGAATAATATTCCTGTGTGTGTGTATGTGTGTGTGTGTTTGTCTTTATCCATTCATCCATTCAGTATCTTATAATTCAGTATCTTACAATTTTTATTTATAAAACATTGAATTAAATTTTCCCATATTCAACTATTCTTGTTCCATTATTGCCAGTTTTGATTCATTAATTTTTTTTATTTTTTATGTTATTCATTTATACTTTTGATGATCTAAAACATTCTGTATTTGCAAGTCTTTTTCAGATTTCTATTAATTGACTCCTATCCCATGGAAATTCATCTTCCCATTATTGATTTTATTGGCTGACTTTCTTACCATCAGATATTTTTTAAGTGTTTTGGTTATTATTGTGACTGGTAATTCGTTTTCTGTGTAGGTTTTTTTTTTTTTTTTTTTTTTTGCGGTACATGGACCTCTCACTGTTGTGGCCTCTCCCGTTGCGGAGCACAGGCTCCGGACGTGCAGGCTCAGCGGCCATGGCTCACGGGCCCAGCCGCTCCGTGGCATGTGGGATCCTCCCGGACCAGGGCACGAACCCGTGTCCCCTGCATCGGCAGGTGAACTCTCAACCACTGCGCCACCAGGGAAGCCCAATATAGATTTTTTTTTAAGATTTTTTTTTTTTAACTTCAAGTGAGTGGTGGCAAAAAATACAGTTGACTATTAGAACTATTTTGGTTCCATTTGTGCTGAGGTGCCAGAAGTTTTACCCACTATTGCTGCTGTAACATCGCTGCAAATGTCACCCAGCAAAAAAAATAAATAATGTCTCAGTATTCTTATGAAAATAGACTTGACATTGCCGTCCTTCTGAAAGGGCCTCAGGATCCTTCAGCGGTTTGCAGACCAACTTGATCATGATATTTTTAAAAATTAAACTTGCTAAAATTGTATAGAATTAAAACATGCATGCTTATAAAGGAAATAGACATATAATTTTCTTAGGCTGTTGTTATCCGGTTTTGAATCAAAGTTATACTAATGCCATAGAACAACTTAGGCAGCTTTCCAACTTATTCTGTTTTCTAGCACAACTTTATAATAAGACAAGGATTACTTGTTCCTTGAAAGTTTGTTAGTTATCGCCTGTAGAGAGCTACTTGGCTTGTGGTAGGAGTTGTGTGGAGATGCACAATAAATTCTATGATAGAAGGTTATACAAAATTCAGTGCTGGTGTATGGAAGGAAACCAGTCTTTAATTCTGCCCTGGAGAACTCAATGAAGGCTTTAGAGGGAAGGAAGTTTGTGAGTTGAGAAGAGAATAATTAACATAAATTTGTCAGGTAGTCATCTGAGACAAGGATATTTAAGGAGAAGCAATAGCATGTGCAAGGGAGAGGAGACATAATTGGGGTGTAGAGCATATAGAGAGTGGATTTGTGAGGAGGTGATGATGATCAGGACAGATCGGCAAGGGGCTGGCCATATCATGAAGCGCCTTGAATAGCATGCTAATAACTAATTTCGAAATTTATTTATTTGACATGTGAGGTGATCATTTACTAGTTTTCTTTAAACTACTGTAGCTTAGAATTGAACCATGGTTGTACCAATTAACATGCAGTATAATTACTACTATTACATTACTGATTGCTACAAATTTCTTTTCCTACTGCAGCCATCCCCCTCCTGTTCACTTTACATATGTGTAAGCCACCCACATTTTAAATTTAATTTTTATTTTGTCGGAGTAATATATGGACATAATTTCAAAAGTCAGTGACTTCTTTAAGGCTTGTAAAAGAAAACTAGATATTCTCTTACCCCACTCTTACCATCCTTAATTTTTGCTTCTCAAAAGTAAGCACTTTATGGGCTTCCCTGGTGGCGCAGTGGTTGGGAGTCCACCTGCCGATGCAGGGGACGCGGGTTCGTGCCCTGGTCCGGGAAGATCCCACGTGCCGCGAAGCGGCTGGGCCCGTGAGCCATGGCCGCTGAGCCTGCGCATCCGGAGCCTGTGCTCCGCAACAGGAGAGGCCACAGCAGTGAGAGGCCCGCGTACAGCAAAAAAAAAAATAAAGTAAGCACTTTAAATTATTTCATGTTAAAAACAAAAAAAGAAGAAACCAAACAAAAAAAATTATTTCATCTGTATCAGTGTCAATTATGACTTCATAACTATTATCCTAGTTCAATCACTGTATGCTGTGATTATGTTTGTTTTCTTTTACAACTTTTTGTTTTCTTGAGGGTTATAATTACCTCACTTTTGCATTGCTTCATATTTTATGTAGAATTCATTTGTTCATCCCCAAATTTTCCATCAGAAGTGTAAAATGCAGTAGGTTACATTAAATGATCTAATGATCCTCCCCGTCACCCCCATCATTATTCCTAGAACCCTCTCATATTCCACTCCAGTCTACCTTGATTATTCTCTAGTCTTCTTGCATAGTTGCCATCATGGTATTACCATTACCTCTTTCCACTATGGGTTTTAATAAGTTCACCAGATCTTCTGCCTTCCTCTTAGTCAAGTCCTTCATTTTGGTGGACCATAGACACGCAGATTCTTTTTTTTTTTTTTTTTTTTAATTCTTTTTAGCTGCACCACACAGCATGTGGGATCTTAGTTCCCTGACCAGAGATGGAACCTGCACCCCCTGCATTGGAAGCTCAGAGACTTAACCACTGGACCACCAGGGAAGTCCCAACACCCAGATTCTTTTTTTTTTTTAAGTTTTATTGATCTATACTATTGTTTTCTTTGTTTCCATTTCATTTATTTCTACTTTGATCTTTATGATTTCTTTCCTTCTACTAACTTTGGGTTTTGTTTGTTCTTCTTCCTCTAGTTCCTTTAGGTGTAAGGTTAGATTGTTTATCTGAGATTTTTCTTGTTTCTTGAGGTAGGATTGTATTGCTATAAACTTCCTCCTTCGAACTGCTTTTGCTGCATCCCATAGGTTTTGGATTGTCGTGTTTTTGTTGTCATTTGTCTCTAGGTATTTTTTGATTTCCTCTTTGAGTTCTTCAGTGATCTCTTGGTTATTTAGTAATGTATTGTTTAGCCTCCATGTGTTTGTGTTTTTTACATTTTTTTCCCTGTAATTTATTTCTAATCTCATAGCGTTGTGGTCAGAAAATATATATGATTTCAATTTTCTTAAATTTACCGAGGCTTGATTTGTGACCCAAGATGTCATCTGTCCTGGAGAATGTTCCACGTGCACCTGAGAAGAACGTGTAATCTGCTGTTTATGGATGGAGTGTCCTATAAATATCAATTAAATATATCTGGTCTATTGTGTCATTTAAAGCTTGTGTTTCCTTATTAATTTTCTGTCTGGATGATCTGTCCATTGGTGTAGGTGAGGTGTTACAGTCCCCCACTATTACTGTGTTACTGTTGATTTCCTGTTTTATAGCTGTTAGCATTTGTCTTATGTATTGAGGTGCTCCTGTGTTGGGTGCATATATACTTATAATTTTTATATCTTCCTCTTGGACTGATCCCTTGATCATTATGTAGTGTCCTTCCTTGTCTCTTATAACATTTCTATTTTATCTGATATGAGTATTGCTACTCCAGCTTTCTTTTGATTTCCATTTGCATGGAATATCTTTTTCCATCCCCTCACTTTCAGTCTGTATTTGTCCCTAGGTCTGAAGTGGATCTCTTGTAGATAGCATATATACACGTCTTGTTTTTGTATCCATTCAGGCAGTCTGTGTCTTTTGGTTGGAGCATTTAATCCATTCACATTTAAGGTAATTATTGATATGTATGTTCCTATTACCATTTTCTTAATTGTTTTGGGTTTGTTTTTGTAGGTCCTTTTCTTCTCTTGTGTTTCCCACTTAGAGGAGTTCATTTAGCATTTGTTGTAGAGCTGGTTTGGTGATGCTGAATTCTCTTAGCTTTTGCTTGTCTGTAAAGCTTTTGGTTTCTCCGTGGAATCTGAGTGAGATCCTTACCAGGTAGAGTAATCTTGGTTGTAGGTTCTTCCCTTTCATCACTTTAAATATATTGTGCCACTCCCTTCTGGCTTGCAGAGTTTCTGCTGAGAAATCAGCTGTTAACCTTATGGGAGTTCCCTTGTATGTTATTTGTCATTTTTCCCTTGTTGCTTTTAATAATTTTTCTTTGTCTTTAGTTTTTGTCAATTTGATTACTGTGTGTCTCGGCGTGTTTCTCCTTGGGTTTATCCTGCCTGGGACTCTCTGTGCTTACTGGACTTGGATGGCTATTTCCTTTCCCGTGTTAGGGAAGTATTCGACTATAATCTCTTCAAATATTTTCTCGGGTCTTTCTCTCTCTCTTCTCCTTCTGGGACCCCTATAATGTGAATGTTGGTGCATTTAATGTTGTCCCAGAGGTCTCTTAGGCTGTCTTCATTTCATTTCATTCTTTTTTCTTTATTCTGTTCCATGGCAGTAAATTCCACCATTCTGTCTTCCAGGTCACTTATCCATTCTTCTGCTTCAGTTATTCTGCTGTTGATTCCTTCTAGTGTATTTTTCATTTCAGTTATTGTATTGTTCATCTCTGTTTGTTCTTTAATTTTCTAGGTCCTTGTTAAACATTTCTTGCATCTTCTCGATCTTTGCCTCCATTCTTTTTCCGAGGTCCTGGATCATCTTCACTGTCATTATTATGAATTCTTTTTCTGGAAGGTTGCCTATCTCCACTTCATTTAGTTGTTTTTCTGGGGTTTTATCTTGTTCCTTCATCTGGTACATGGGCCTCTGCCTTTTCATCTTGTCTATGTTTCTGTGAATGTGGTTTTCGTTCCACAGCCTGCAGGATTGTAGTTCTTCTTGCTTCTGCTGTCTGCCCTCTGGTCCGGACACCCAGCTTCTTAAAAGGCACCTATGTTCAGTATATATTGCCTGAGCTGTCTTCCCTCATATATCTAAGTTTCTTCAGCTGTGGGCCTCTGAAAGCCAAGGATTGATTACATTCATATATTTTAGTCCTTCCAGTGCCTGGCCTAGAACGTTGAAATTAACTATCACTAAAAATGACTGGGATATAGTGTTTGACTACTGAAAGTGGGGGCTTAGTTCTAAAAGTAGCCTCTGTATCCATAGCTGCCTCATAGAAACAGCCATGGATACAGAGGCTATCTTGTATAGATTAGAAGTGTTCTAATCTTCTCTATTATGGAAACTTGGGCACAGGCCAGACAGCTGGGCTATTTATTGAGGAAGGAGGCAGAAAAGAAGGGTTGTTACCAATTCAGGGTTTAACGTGGATATTGGACAAACATATGGAATGCTTACAAGATATTTTGTGGTTCTCTTTAACTACTGTCTCTCAGAGAAACTGGTCTGTAAATGTAACCTGGGAGTGGGCTTATAAATTGGAACTTCCAAAGAAATCCGGAAGCCATGGGAACTTAGTAAAGACAAACCAAATATACCACAACTTCCCAGACACTGTGATAGCCTTAGACTACTTCATTTTACTAAGGCTCATATTTGTCGTGGAAGTGTACTCCATTCAAAGAAAAAATCTCTAGTCTCATTGGCCACTTTCCTTTTATCACCAAGAAATGCACTGCTTTAAGAATGCATTACAGGACCATTCTCTCCCATTCATTAGTTATCCAAACAATAATAACTGTGTATCAGCCACTGTCCTGGGCACTGGAAATATAGACACGCTTAGAATACACAAATTCTGAAGCATTGCCCACTCTAGGGCTTTTACATTTCTCTGCCAGGTTTATTCAGTTAGAACTCTGGGAATGTGAACATCAACTACAGTCAGCAATGACAGAACTATCTAGTTTTCTAGGTGGTGAGCACAACTCTTTTTTCATCTTGGGACTGGGGTTGGGGACATGCTGCTGCTGCCCTGTTAGGGAAACTTCCCACTATGTCACATGATTCCAGGGAAGGAGATTACACTGGCTTACATTTAGCCAGTTACCCGCTTTCCTCATGTTTTTTACTTTAAAACCTGATTCATTCCAAGCAGTATGGGTCTGTTTAATCCATGGTGGTACCTTGGACATTGGCATTAGAGCTTTAGAAGTAAATTTATTTCTTTTCACTGTAAGTTAGTATTGTTGCAGGACCATGTAGCTGAGACTTTTAGGTCTGGCTCTTATATTCTGCCAGGAGCTGAATCATGCTTCCTTTGCATTGTTGCTGGTCTTTTCTTCTACAGCACAGTGAAAGGATTCAGGATTGGCCAGTGTAGAGATAATCTGTACCTCTTGGTATTTTGTCTGGATCAAGAGAGTTCTTTGCTGTACCTTGTTCATGTTGACAGTGGTAGCCAAGATGGTCATGACTAAAGAATTTGGTGAGAGCATAGTCTTTGCTGAGTCTCTGCCATAGCCGGTCTCCTCTCCAGTATTTGTGGCTCTGTCAAAGTTCTGTTCTAATCCCTAAGGTAGTTTTTTTTTTTCTTCCTTTTTTCCCATCTTCATTGAGGTATAATTGACATTTAATATTGTGTAAGTTTAAGCTGTACCATGTGATGATTTGATACACATATATATTGTGAAATGTTTACCACAATATGGTTAGTTAACACATCCTTCACCTCACATAATTATCATTTTGTTGTTGTTATTATGGTGAGAAAATTAAAGCTCTGCTCTCACAGCAGCTTTCAAGTATATGATACAGTATTGCCAATCATAGCCACCATGCTGTATATTAGATGCCCGCCTAGGGTAGTTCTTTTTTTTTTTTTTTTTTTTACGGTACGCGGGCCTCTCACTGTTGTGGTCTCTCCCGTTGCGGAGCACAGGCTCCGGACGCGCAGGCTCAGCGGCTGTGGCTCGCGGGCGCAGCCGCTCCGCGGCATGTGGGATCTTCCCGGACCGGGGCACGAACCCACGTCCCCTGCATCGGCAGGCGGACTCTCAACCACTGCGCCACCAGGGAAGCCCAGGGTAGTTCTTAATAACCTTTCTGTCCATCCATTTTCTGTCCCCTGAAGTTAGTCAAATTATGAAAAATGCCCTTGTTTTTCTGGATATGTGCCTTCTGAATCAATCATCTTTAGGATGGAGACCCACATTAAGAAAGTCCTAGGGCAAAGAGAAAGTAAGTTACATTAGGCTTTCAAAAATTATTGGTGCGTTATTGTGACCTAGGGCAAGCTGCTTAGCCTCTCTGTGTTTCAGGTTCCTTGTCTGTATAAAGTGGATTATAGTAGTACCTACTTCATAGGGTGTGAGATACTACATGCAGTGCTTTAAACAGTGCCCAGTTAGCACTTAATAAATGCTAGCTATTATAATTATTGTTTTAAATGCATAGCTAATAGAATGTGAGGAAAATCCCAAGTGACCTAAATCTAAGAGAGAAAACAATGCCTCAACAGTGGGAATCAGTGTTGGAACTTCCAAGAAAGAGGGCCAGGGAGGAGGTACATTGTATTAGTCTTGATATCCGTTAGGGGAAAAAGGATGAGGCCTTGGGCTTGTTTAGGGTAGGGAGACCCTAAGTTAGGGTAGAATTGAGACCCCACACTCAAAGGACTTTACCCTCAGTGTAGGAATGCACTAGGAAAACAGTTTGCCCACTGTCATGGAGAGATGAAAGGAAGTTCTTTAATCTCATCTAGGTTTTAAGTAGGCTCTTAATAAGAAATAAAAAAAGTCTCCTTGAGAATTTTAAACTATAGACCTTTATTCAACTGAATTTGAGGCCTGGAGTTTATACCATATGTATGGTCTTAAGAGCTGATTCTGGGCTGTAAATAACTCTGACAAATCTGTCAGAAACAAATTCAAAAAATTTTTAAAGACATATCTTCAGATCAGGTAGCACAAGATTCCCATAAAGCCACACTAAATAAAGGTGAGTTTACAGTACAAAACCATAGACCATACAAGGAAGCAGTCCACCACATGTGAAAATCAGAAGAAAAAAGAAACAGTAAGATTAGACCCCTAAGAACTTTAGAAAGTAGCATTATGAATGAAAACTGTAAAATAAGTATATGTAAAGTGAATAAAAATATAAATGGAGACAAAAATGCGAGAACAAAAGACATTTAATTTTAAAAGATCAGGCATATTTTGAAAAAAATGACAATTAGAATTCAAGGAATTAAATACATTGTAACATTGAATTTGAAAGCTCAGTAGTCAGGTTATATAGTAGAGCTGTGGACAAAGCTAGTAAAATTTTATCTAAAGTGCAGCACAGAGATGGAAAGATGTAAAATATGAATGAGAACTAAGAAATATGGAGGATACAATAATAAGGTCCAACAGAGTATAGAGAAATGGGGGAAAGGCAGTATTCATAGAAATAATGATTGAGACCTTCCAGAATTGATTAGAAACCAAAATAACATCATGGAGCACAATAGGTAAAAATAAATGTCCATCTAGGTACATTGCAGTAAAATTTCAGAACCAAAAAACAGAGGTCTTCAAAGGAACTAGAGAACCTTCAAGAATCCACAAAAGCTAAAAGAGCTCTAACGAATGAGTTGAGCAAGGAAGTTTACCTAAGAAAATTGAAAGCATAATGTACACACAAATACACAAATACTCATAGCAACATCATTTAAACTATCTAAAGAGCAGAAACAACCCAAGTTGTCCATCAGTTTATGAATGGATAAATAAATGTTGTATATTCTTCACACAATAGAATATTATTCAGCCATAAAATGAAACGAAATACAAGTACTTCAACATGGATGAATCTTGAAAACATGCTAAGCGAAAGAAGCCTGACTTAAGGCCACACGATATATGATTCCATTTATTTGAAATATCCAGAATAGGTGGAATCCGTAGAGACAGAAAATACTTTGGTGGTTGCCTGGGAAAGGGGGTAGCAAAGATGGGGATGGAGAGTGACTGCTTTATGGGTACAGGGGTTCTTTGGGGGATAATGAAAATGTTCTGGAATTAGCAGTGGCGGTTGCACAGCCTTGCGAGTGTACTAAAAACCACTAAATTATGCACTTTAAAAGGTTGAATTCTATGGTATGTGAATATACCTAAAAAATTATGGTTTAAAAAAACAAAGCAGTGAGAGAGCAAAGAAAAATTAACTACAAAAGAACAACAGTCCTAAGAGCAAGCTTCTCAATAGAAATAACAGGAGCCATAAGACAATGGAATAATATCTTTAAGATATTGAGAAAAAAGTTACTCCCAACAAGAGGTTGTAGAATTCCATACCTGTGTAATTATCGTTGGAAGTCACTGAGAAAAATAAAGCCATTTTCAGACAAACTGTGAAATTGAGAAGGTTTATCAATATCAGATTCTCAGTGAAATAATCACTTAGAAAAGAAGAAAGAAAGACAAAAGTTGTGAGATCTAAGAGAGAATGCTGAGCAAAGAAATTGGAAAGTATGAGTAAATCAAAGCAAGCAATTATTGTATGAAACAATAAGAATTACTAATTTGGCATTATAAAAGCAAGATAGACCTGAACCACTGGACCAAATTACATGTAAGTTGGAAGGGGTGGGGAGAATTGGAGTTAAGATCTAATTTTTTTTAAATTTATTTATTTTATTTATTTATTTTTGGCTGCGTTGGATCTTTGTTGCTATGCGCGGGCTTTCTCTGGTTGCGGGGAGCGGGGACTACTCTTCCTTGTGGTGCGCTGGCTTCTCATTGCGGTGGCTTCTGTTGTTGCAGGGCACAGGCTCTAGGCTCATGGGCTTCAGTTGTTGTAGCACGCAGGCTCAGTAGTTGTGGTACGTGGGCTCTAGAGCGAAGGCTCAGTAGTTGTGGCGCACGGGCTTAGTTGCTCCGCAGCATGCGGGATATTCCCGGACCAAGGATCGAACCTATGTCCCCTGTATCAGCATGCAGATTCTTAACCACTGAGCCACTAAAGAAGTCCCAAGATCTAATTTTGTTTAGAAGCGAGGGTTGAGATGCTAGCTAACCTTAGACCTAAGACTTAGGCTCTTGTTAAGACAAGAATGCCTATTAAAAGCTTAATAACAATAACTACGTTTTAAAAAAACCACAACAGTATATAATTTCCAAACCAATGGAGTAGAAGTTAAAAAATACTTCATTAATCCAAAGAGAGCTGAGTAAGGGGGATTCTCAGGGGCAGGTCACAGTGTTACATAGGGAAATGTGGAAGGTGACACTGAAGGAGGTATGGGATATTTGCCATTGTATAGGTGGGGAAGGGCATTCCAAGTGGAGGGAACAGTTAGTGCAGTGGTCCAAGTAGCTTGGTGTTTCTGTGTGAAATTAGCAGCCTTTGTAAGGTTTTGGGCAAATCATCTGATTTATGCCTTAAAAGGATCACTGTGGCTACTTGTGTTGAGAACAGACTGGCAATAGGAGATAGGAGTAAACCAGAGAGACTAGTTAGGAGGTTGTTGAAATAACCCAGGCAAAAGACAAATAATGGATTTATCTCCAAGCAGCACCCTTTATTTACTGAGAGAACATGCATTTTCTCCCACTCTAGCATCTCAGTCTTTACAGGGACATCATCCTGGTTGTTATTCTGAAGTAACACCTGGAAGTGCTTGACCTTAAAATGGACCCAAATTCTTGTCTATTGTATTGATCACACTTAATGAAACAAAAGTGGTCTTTTCCTCATTCCTCATTCTGAAAGGAATAGCCAAGTGCAAGTCAATTCATTACCGAGTGCTTGGATTCCTAGGAGCAGCTGGACTTCTGGAATTGACAGATTGGAGATTAGAGACCCTGAGGGGTCTGCAACCACACATCTTACCCCGTATTCTATATTCCTTCAGACTGGGAAACAGACTTCCTAAATAAATTTACGGCAGCTCCTGCAGGGGCTCAAATTTGAGTACCTGCTAGTTGCTGGGAGAAGGGATTTTTGAAGGCTGGTAACTCTTCAAATATGGCCACAATTCAAGTTTCACAGAGATTACACAGGTGCTTTAGTCCTTCTCCCACTACCCATGGAGGGGTGACTGTGGTAAAGCAAGTAGGAAGATGAAATGCCAGGCCTTGCTCTGAGTGACCAAGTGACTGGCATGGTGGTGGGCAGCAGTCTAGTTTAACCCAGTCCTTGCAGTGGTTAGTAGAACATCAGCTCCGGGAGCTTCCAGGTTACCTTCCATCAGCTGAGAGTGAGTGTTGGCTGACACTGTAAACATCTGGTACTTTAATCTTCTGGAATGAAAAAATGAAGACCTGCCCTTTATCTTCTAGGATCCTGGGGGCAATGGCCAGTGCTTGTTGAAATGGAAAAATTAGGCAGTTCCTTGTCTTGGATCTCAGCTGAGTCATGGCATCTGTACCAGGGTATCTGACCTTTTTTTCCCCTGGCAGCTGTTGCAGATTTGCCAAGTGAGATTATATGTACCTTCATACAAAGGCATGTGGCCTGGAAATACGATCTTTACTGTTTTGTATTTAAATTTTAATAAGATCATGACAAATGAAATTAGAATCAATTATCTGTCCCTGCAGTTTTTTTTTTAAGCACAGTGATTCAATTATACATATACATGTATCCATTCTTTTTCAGATTCTTTTCCCATATAGGTTATTACAGACTATTGATCTTTCTTTTTTAAAAAAATTAATTTATTTATTTTTGGCTGCCTTGGGTCTTCATTGTTGCACGCGGGCTTTCTCTAGTTGCAGTGAGTGGGGGCTACTCTTGGTTGCGGTGCGTGGGCTTCTCATTGCGGTGGCTTCTCTTGTTGCGGAGCATGGGCTCTAGGCGTGAGGGCTTCAGTAGTTGTGGCATGCGGGCTCAGTAGTTGTGGCTTGCGGGCTCTAGAGCACAGGCTCAGTAGTTGTGGCGCACGGGCTTAGTTGCTCAGTGACACGTGGGATCTTCCCGGACCAGGGCTCGAACCCGTGTCCCTTGCACTGGTAGATGGATTCTTAACCACTGCACCACCAGGAAAGTCCTGTCCTGCAGTTTTAAGAGATCTTAGTTTTTATACAAAAGGAGTTTAGACATAGTGGTTTGATATACCTTACAGGTGCCACGTGTGCAAGTATCCTCTTTTATTATAATTCTTGTAACAAATTATACTCATCCATTCATCCATTTAACAAATATTTATTGAGTCTGCCATGTGCCAGGCTGAATTCTAGGCACTGAGAAATACAGCAGTAAGCAAAGATTGTGCAAGTCCCTGATCTCATAGAGCTTAAGATTCTAATGGGAGGAGAGACAACAAACAGAATGAATGCAAAATCCATAGTATGTTAGATAACAGTAAGTGCTATTGAGGAAAATATATCAGGAAAGGAGGAAAAGAGCGTTTGAGAGGGCGGGTGTTACCATTTAAAGTAGAATGGTCAAAGGAAAATCCATTCAGGAGATTGTACTTGAGCAAAGACCTGAAAGAGGTGAGGGAGCAAGCCACGAGGGAAACAGGCAAAGGAAGCTTCCTTTGTAAAGGCCCTGAGGCAGTGGCACACTTGGCATATTCTAAGAACAGTGCAGAGGCCCATGTGACTAGAGTAGAGTGAGTAGGAGGGAAAGAGGTAATGGAGATCCAGACCGCGTAAAGCTTGTCGGCCATTGTAAGAACATTGACTTCTACTCTCAGTGAGACAGGGAGAATTTTAAGCATAAGAGTGACTTTGATATTATTTATATTGAAAAAATTTTATAGCTTTATTGAAGTATGATTGAAATATAATAGACTGTACATGTTTAAAATGTACAATTTGATGGGTCTTGACACATGTATGCATCTCTGAAACCGTTAGTACAGTCAAGACAATAAACATATCTACAGCTCTCCCAAATTTCCTTATGCCTTGTTATAATACCTCCCCGGCCTCTGGTCAGGAACCACTAATCTTTTGTCTGTCACTCTAGTTTAGTGTTTTCTTGAATTTTATATAAATGGAATTGTTCAGTATTTACTCTTTTATGTCTAGCTTCTTGGTTTTAGCATAATTATTTTGAGATTCATTTATTGTGTGAATCAATAGTTCATTCCTTTTTATTGATGAGTAGTAGTCCATTGTATGGCTATATTGTGATTTGTTTATCCTTCATCTATTAGTAGATATTTGAGGTGGTTTCTAGTTTTTTGGCTGTCACAAGTAATAAACAGCATATAGTTGGGTCCTGCTGTTTTATCCAATCTGACAGTCTTTGTCTTAATTAAATATATATTTAGAACATTTACATTTTATGTGATTATTAGTGTAATTGGGTTAAAATCTGTTCTCTTGCTATCTGTTTTCTGTGTGGGCCAACTGTACTTGTTCTTACTTCTTTTTCTGCCTTCTTTTAGACTGAGTATTTTTTATGAGACCATTTTATTTCCCTTTTTTTGTTTGTTTTTCTTTTGTAGTAGTTGCATTAGTATTTATAATATAAAATTTTAACTTTTAGTTTATCTTCAAGTTGTATTATACCGCTTCATACTTAATGTAAGAGCCTCACAATAGTATACGTCCATTCTTCCCTTCCAGCCTTGCTGCCTTGGCTGACCTACATTTTATATCTACATATGTTGTAAACCCCACAGTAAATTATTATATTTCCTTTAAAATTCAAGAAGAGTTTTTTTTTTTTGGCTGTGCCTTGCAACTTGCAGGATCTTAGTTTCCTGACCAGGAATTGAACCCGTGCCCCTTGCAGTGGAAGCGCAGAGTCTTAACCACTGGACCGCCAGGGAAGTCCCAAGAAGAGATTTTAAAAATAAAAACAAGTGATGTATATTTACCCACACATTTATGATTTTTGGTGCTTTTCTTTATGTGGATCCAGATTTCCATCTAGTATCATGTTCCTTCTGCCTGAAGGACTTGCCTGAGCATCTGGATGAATGGTGGTGCCATGTAATGAAATAGATAGGGAGGAGTTAGCAGGTTTTAGAGGGACATCCACTACCTCTGTTGTTAAATTTGAGATGCCTTTTAGACATCCAGTTAAAGATGTCAAGTAGGTATTCGGATATGAGTCTCACACTCAGAGGTAAGAGCACAGAGTTAGCAATAAAAAGCTGGGTATCATCAACATCATAGATTTAAAGTTATAATACAGGAAAAAATCATTTAGGGAGTGAGTGCAGGGAAGAAGAAAAGATATTCCACATTTGAGCCCCAGAGTACTAAATGGTTTAGAGGTCAGGAAGAGAAGGAACTAGCAAAGGGGAATGAAAAGTGAGCAGCTAGTGAGCTAGGAGGAAGACCAGGAAAGCCTCATCTCCTAGAAGCTAAATAAAGAAGTATCTCAAGAAAAGTTACACAGATGTTAGGTTGAACAAAAGCAGTCAAACACAAAAAAATACATAGTGTGTAATTCTACTTATAGGAAATCCAGCAAAACAAAATTAATTTATGGTGATAGAAGAAAGTAGTTGGGGGATTGACCGGAAGGGGAACATGGGGACTTTCTGGGGTAATAGAATTATTCTGACTTTTGTTTTGGATGTGTTATATGAATGTATACAGTTGTTCAAGGTTCACTGAACAGAACACTTAATTGAATAATCGATATAAATTATATCCCAATTTGTTTTTTAGAAGAGGGAGTTATAACTGTCGAATGATGTTGAGAGGTTACATAAGACAAGGACTGAGAATTGCCTGTTGTCAGTGGTGACCTTGGTAACAGGCAAGAAAGATGAGGATGATTGTATAGTCTAGAGTGGGTTAAAGGAATAGGGTTAATAGGAAATGAGGGTATGAAGATACAAATACAGAATCCCTGCATGGGATTTTTCCCAAACAGGGGAGCAAAGAAACAGGCACGTTGGAAGAGGTCTATGAAAGGTTTTTTCTTATTTTCTTGAGATATGAGAAATGACAGCATATTTTTATGATGATGAGAGTGATCCAGTAGGAAGTAGAAATTCATGGCATAGGAGGACAGTGCAGATACAGACTTCTTGAATGGGGAGTTGGGGGAGTTGACTTTGGTAGGAACATGGTCTTTCCTTCTGCTGTTACAGATGGGAAAGTACAGTATATGGACAAAGATTTAGGATAATAGATTTTTAATGGCTACTTTTATATTTTTTGGCTGTGTTGGGTCTTCTTTGCTGTGCACAGGCTTTCTCTAGTTGTGGCGAGCGGGGGCTACTCTTCATAGCAGTGTGCGGGCTTCTCATTGCGGTGGCTTCTCTTGTTGTGGAGCACGGGCTCTAGGCGCGCGAACTTCAGTAGTTGTGGCTCGTGGGCTCTAGAGCGCAGGCTCAATAGTTGTGACGCACCTGCTTAGTTGCTCCACGGCATGTGGGATCTTCTTGGACCAGGGATCAAACCTGTGTCCCCTGCGCTGGCAGGCAGATTCTTAACCATTGCGCCACCAGGGAAGTCCCAGGCTAATGGATTTTTGTAGCAGAAATATGTAGTACTTCTTTTTGTGTTGATAGTTTTTGCCCCTAGTTGAATAAAAAGCAAAATCAGCAGATGAGGGTAAGATTTGGGGAAGGAGTGCTAGAGGTTTGGGGAGAATTTCTGAATTAGTTGTCTTGGAGAGAGAGCACATTGCCTAGGTAGATGTAGTATGGACCCACTTGATATTTATCATCATAAACATAAAGAAACACCAGCCAGCATGATTTTGGATTTTTCTTCATTCACCTTTAGCTGCCCGAGTACAGTTGCAAAATAGATGGAAAGTTGGGTTTAAAAGGATTGGAGGGGCTTCCCTGGTGGCACAGTGGTTGAGAGTCCTCCTGCCGATGCAGGGGACATGGGTTTGTGCCCTGGTCTGGGAGGATCCCATGTGCCGCGGAGCGGCTGGGCCCGTGGGCCGTGGCTGCTGGGCCTGCGCGTCCGGAGCCTGTGCTCCGCAGCTGGAGAAGCCACAACGGTGAGAGGCCCACGTACTGCAAAAAAAAAAAAGGATTGGGATTTCACCAGGACTGTGGTGTCCTGGGGGATAGCAAAGTTTCAGTTAGAGCTAGAATTTAAACTGCATGTTGAGAAAAGAAGTTAAGGATATAGAGTTTGCTGATGACAGACTGAGTTCAGGGAGACAGAGGGTAAGCTTTTTTTAAAGATCAAGGAGTAGAGACTATGTCAAATTAGAGATAGAAGTCTTGGGCATTTGAGTGTAACGGGGGTAAGGAGGGGGTGTGAGACATGATTAGATTAGTCCTCCTGGTATCTTAGGGAAAGTTGCTTATCATTTCTAATCATAATCTCTTGAGATTGATCACAGTCCTTCCAGTGGTTCCTTATCACATTTCCAGTGTTTCTTTGCAGTAGTCTACCAGCCCTACAAAGTCTGGCTGTGGCCTATACCCATAGTTTCTATAACCTACTTCTTTTCCTGTCATTCTCCCTTCCTGCCACCTACTTGACTTCTTTGCTATTTCTTGAACATTCTCTCTCTCTTTCTTCATAGCACTTTTCACTCCAGTTTGAGGACAGATAACTCCTCTTGTTCCCTACTACTTCCCTAACACCTAGAATGGTGCCTGGTGCATAGTAGGTGTTCAGTAAATATTTGTTTGGATGAATATAAATGACAGGCTTCTTTAATGCCTTTAAAAGATGGGCTGGGGACTTCCCTGTTGGTCCAGTGGCTAAGAATGCACTCCCAATTCAGGGGGCCCAGGTTCAATCCGTGGTCAGGGAACTAGATCCCGCATGCTGCAACTAAGACCTGATGCAGCCAAATAAATAAATATTTTTTAAAAAGAAAGATGGGCTGACTTTCAAATAAATTTATACACACTTTTCAATAGCAGGTACAGCATGAAATGGCCTTTCATCATGATTTGGCTTTCTCCAGCCTCAAGAAAAAGCCTCAGCTATTAACATGTAAAGGAAAGCCAACTTTGTAGAAGGAACACAGGCCTGTTCTGAAATTTATAGTGAAATGAGAATATTACTTAATCCATTGATTAAGCAGTTTTTAAAAGATAAGTTTTATAGATTAAGTTAATAGTTTCATTTTTATGGCAAGAACATTAATTTTTGTGAGATATGAGAATATTTATGGCTCATGTTTTTTGTTTTCTGAATCAAATTTGCAGTGGTCATTCTTCATTAGATACCATTTAAGACATGGTTTTTACGTTTAAGGAGCTCCTTGGGTATTTGCTTAGGAAGCAAAACTTACACTTTGGAAAAGTGCAGTGGCAATACAAGATAAAAGTCAAGACAGTGACAAAAGTTATTCCAAGATGGAACACAGTGAATTATGAAATCTCACTGTGCAAACAGTAATTGCTGAGCCAGTTCAGTTTAAGTATTATACTGCTCAGCTCATGGAATGATATCACTCTTTTTTTCCTCGATAGCCATTCAAGTTCTCTGGGCCCATGATGCAACCCTGTTATAACTGACATTTGTGTTTTCATTGCAGTTGTCGGACAAGTAACCGCAAGAGTTTGATTGTGACCTCTAGCACATCACCTACACTACCACGGCCACACTCACCACTCCATGGCCACACAGGTGAGTGCTTGAAGATTAAGAAAGGTGGAATAAAAGAGTGGTCACAGATGCCCAGTTTCTTTCCTGCTTCTCACTTTGTGAGGTTCAACGTACTACGTTGTCACTTCATGTGGCTGACTGAAGCATACAGAGCTCATGGGCATGCTTTCCATGGGAGAATGTGTTCAGTCTGTTTTTGACTCTTAGTTATTTCTTGCCTTGACCCGTCAACTGTCCTTTTGGTCTTGTACATATCATGGGTCTACCACCTCTGTTCTGGTGTGTTGAGAGTGTATTATGGCTCCAGTCATCTGGGGCCATGTGATGAGGGCTCCATTAACATTTTGTCCTATCATGCCCAAGAATTAGGGCTCACAGAGACGGTTTTCTGCCTTATGGGACTCCTAACAACTTTCCCTCTGTTACAACAGGCGTCAGCAAAAGTGAGAGGACTGTTGGTTTCATGTTGACATTTGCTTCAATTCCAATATGTGAAATCAGTGATCTCATGCATTCAGACTTTGCTCCATCTGAATTATGGGCTCTTCCAGGCAGTGTAAGGACTGATTTACTTGCCTCTGACTAAGGAATATATAAAAATTATGAGGCAGAAGACCTCGTGTATTTTGGTCTAGACGTGTATTCTTAAATCCCAGGGGAGCCAGACCAGGGAACTCAGCTTTGTTGAAGGAGTTGTTGCTCTGCAACACTGTTCACTGCTATTCTGTTTACCGTGGAAGTTCCAGACCTGGAGGTAATGGAAATAGAGCAGGCTTGGACCCATAGGAAGCCATTGCTGCCCTTGGCTTTTAAAGCAAAGCTCTCATTGTGCTTAGGTACTTTCCCTCAGAATTGACTGGGTTAGGTGTTAGCTCAGATAGTGAATTCTAGTCATGAATTTTGTAAAAACTCAGCATATATCTGACTTGGCCTTTTTATCATATAGAAATTAATTTAGCATGTCTAGACCTTGAACATAGTTTCTCAACTGTAATGTGAGTGCTAGGTAGTAGTTACTACTTGCAGCTTCTCTCTGAGATGCTATTTAGATTCCTGACAGAGTTTAGGACTAAAGCTTCCCTACTCAAGGGGCTTTGATTGAGAAAATCATCTGGCTTTTTCAGCCTGCCTGGGTCTGTGGACTCTAGCCTTGTGTTAATACGTATAACATGCTTAGTACTCCATAAATGTTAGCTATCATCATCATCATCTCTCCTTAAATTAATGCAGAAAATCTAGTCAGTCCTCAGATACAGGGAGGAAGAATTGATTTAAAAGCCAAATTCATGGCTGTAGACTCTCTACTTAACCAGATGTTGAGAAAGGCAGCGTTAATTGTTCCATACAGATCAAACGTCAAATCAGATTAATTCTAAAATCTTATACATCCTGATATTTGGGTCCACAGGGTATTCTAAGACTCTTTATTTTCACTTTAAGGTCTGGAATATGTTGAATAATATGGGGCCTGTTGATTTGAAAGTAGGTTCATTTATTCCATACAGTTCAGTTCAATATTAAATGTTTACTATATATAATTAGATTATAACTACAGTAAGGTCAATTCAGTAGGCACTTACTTAGCCATTCTGGAAATGGAACCTTCCTAGTTTATTGTTTTTTTCTTTTAATTAATAAACTGTTTTTTAGAGCAGTTTTAGATTCACGGCAAAATTGAGAAGAGAGTACAGAGTTCCCATATACCTGTCCCCACACATGTACAACCTCCCCACTATCAGTATCCAGCACCAGAGTGGCACATTTGTTACAACTGATGAACCTACATTGACACATCATTATTACCCAGAACCCATAGCTTACATTAGGATTCACTCTTGGTGTACATTATATGGGTTTTGACAAATGTATTATGACATGTATGTATCATTGTAGTATCATACAGAGTAGTTTTACTGCCCTAAAAATCCCCTATGTCCTGTCTGTTCATCAGTCCCTCCCCCAACACCTGACATCCACTAGTCTTTTCACTGTCTCCGTAGTTTTGCCTTTTCCAAAATGTCATATAGTTAGAATCATACAGTATGTAGCCTTTTCAGATTGGCTTATTTCACTTAATAATATATATATAACTTTCCTTCATGTCTTATCATGGCTTGATAGTTCATTTCTTTTTAGTGCTGAATAATATTCCATTGTCTGGATATACCAGTTTACTTACTCACTGACCTACTGAAGCACATCTTGGTGACTTCCAAGTTTTGGCAGTTATGAATAAAGCTACTATAAACATCTGTGTGCAAGTTTTTATGTGGACATAAATTTTCAATTCATTTGATTAAATACCAAGGAGGGTGATTACTGGATTGTATGGTTAAGGGTAGTTTTATAAGAAACTGCCAAATTGTCTTCCAAAATGGCTGAACTATTTTGGCATTCCCACCAGTAACAAATGAGAGTTTCTCTTGCTCCACATACTTTCCAACTTTTGGTGTTGTCAGTGTTTTATAATTTGGCCATTCTAACAGTTTTGCAGTGGTATCTTACTGTTTCCATTTGCATATCCCTAGTGACATATGGTATTGAACATCTTTCTATATGCTTACTTCCCATCTGTATATCTTCGTTGATGAAGTGTCCAGATCTTTTGCTTGTTTTTTAATCAGGTTGTTTGTTTTCTTATTGTTGAATTTTAAGTGGTTTTTTGTGTATTTTTGGATAACAGTCCTTTATCAGATGTCTCTTGCAAGTATTTCCCCTAGCCTGTGGCTTGTTTTCTCATTCTCTTTTCCAGAGCAGAAGTTTTTCATTTTAATGTAGACCAACTTATCAATTATTTCTTTCATAGATTGTGCATCTGGTATTGCATCTGAAATGTCATTGTCCTGCCGAAGGTCATCAAGGCTTAGTCCTATGTTATATTCTAGGAGTTTTATAGTTTTGTGTTTCATGATTAGGTCTGTGGTCCATTTTGAGATAATTTTTATGAAGGTCTGTGTCTATTCTTTTTTTTCTTGTGGCTATACAGTCGTTGTAGCACTATTGGAAGGATTGTCTTTTTTCTATTGTATTACTTTTGCTCCTTTGTCAAACATCAGTTAAGTATATTTAACTGATGTGGGTCTGTTTCTGGCTCTCTATTCTGTTTCTGTTCTGTTCCATTAATCTATTTGTTCTTTCTCTAATACCACACAGTTTTGATTACTGTAGCTTTATAGTAAGTCTTGAGTTGGGTAATAACAGTCTTACAACTCTGTTTTCTTCTTCAGTATTGAGTTGGCTATTCTGGATCTTTTGCCTCTGCATATGAACTTTAGAATCAGTTTGTCCATCCACAGAATAATTTGTTGAGATTTTGATTTGGGATTGCATCAAATCTATAGATCGAGTGGGAAGAACTGATATCTTGACAGTATTGAGTCTTCCTATCCATGAACGTGGAATCTCTCTCCATTTATGTAGTTCTTTGATATCTTTCATCAGAGTTTTGAAGTTTTCCTCATGTAGATCTTGTACATATATAATTTGTTAGATTTATACCTAAGTATTTCATTTTGGGGATGCTAATGTGATTGGTAATGTTTTTAATTTCAAATTCCACTTGTTCATTGATGGTATAAAGTGTTGACTTCTGTACATTAACCTTGAATCCTACAACTTTGATATAATCACTGAAGAGTTTCAGAGGATTTTCGTTGATTTTTTTTTTTTTCAGATTTTCTACATAGGCCATCATGTCATCTGCAAACAAAGACAGTTTGTACCTCCTTCCTTCCCAATCTGTATACCTTTTAATTTCTTTTCTTATCTTGTTGCATTAGCTGGAACTTCCAGTATGATGTTGGAAAACAATGGTAATGGAAAACATTCCGTTTTCCTGATTTTGGCAGGAAAGCTTAAAGTTTCTCACCATTAAGTATGATATTAGCTGTAGTTTTTTTGTAGATGTTCTTTATCAAATTGAGGAACTTCCCTTCTGTTCCTAATTTATTGAAAGTTTTTTTTTTCTTTAATGTGTTTTGGATTTTGTCAAATGCTTTTTCTGCATCTGTTGATATGATCATTTGATTTTGCTTCTTTAGCTGTTGATATGATAGATTACATTAATTGATTTCCAAATGTTGAACCAGCCTTGCATACCTGGGATTAAATCCTACTTAGTTATGGTGTATAATTCCTTTTATTGTTGGATTGGATTTGCTAATATTTTGTTAAGGATTTTGTATCCATGTTCATGAGAGATACTGGTCTGTAGTTTTCTTTTCTTATAATGTCTTTGCCTGGTTTTGGTGTTAGGATAATGGCCTCATAGAATAAGTTAGGAAGTGTTCCCTCCACTTCTGTCTTCTGGAAGAGATTCTGGATAGTTGGTATAATTTCTTTTCGAATGTTTGGTAGAATTCACAAGAGAACCTATCTGGGCCTGGTGCTTTCTGTTTTGGAAGATTATTCATTGTTGATTAAATTTCTTTAATAGATATAAGCCTGTTCAGATTGTCTGTTTCTTCTTATGTGAGATTTGGCAGATTTTGTCTTAAAATAATTGATGTATTTAACCTGGGTATCAAATTTGTGGGCATAGAGTTGTTCATAATATTCCTTTATTATCCTTTTAATGCCCATGGAATCTGTAGTGATACAAGCATCTGTTCTGATGCTAGTGACGTGTGTCTTCTCTCTTTTTTTTCCCTTAGTTAGCCTGGCTAGAGGCATGTCCATTTTGTTGATCTTTTCAAAGAACCAGCTTTTGGTTTTGTTGATTTTCTCTATTGATTTCCTGTTTTCAATTTTATTGATTTCTGCTCTACTATTGGTTATTTCTTTTCATCTGCTTATGTTAGATTTAATTTGCTCTTTTTCTGGTTTCTTAAGGTGAAGGCTTAGATGATTAATCTTAGATCTTCCTTAATTTTCAATTTTTAAAAGTTACACTCCATTTACAGTTACTATAAAATATTGTCTATATTCCCAAGGTGTACAATACATCCTTGTAGCTTATCTTTTTTTTTTTTTTTTTTTTTTTGGCTATGCAGGATCTTAGTTCCCCAACCAGGGATCGAACCTGTGCTCCCTGCAGCGGAAGCACAGAGTCTTAACCACTGGACTGACAAGGAAGTCCCCCTTGTAGCATGTCTTACACCCAATAGTTTATATCTCCTTCTCCCACTCCCCCACTCCTATATTGCCCATTCCACAAATTTTGATAAGTTGCATTTTCATTTAGTTAAAAATATTTTAAAATTTCTGTTGAGATTTCTTCTTTGACCCATATGTTATTTTTTTTTGACCCATATGTTATTTTGAACTGTGTTGTTTAATCTCCGAGTATTTTGGGGTTTTCCCAGTTGTCTTTCTGTTACTGATTACTAGTTCAATTTCATTGTGATCTGAAAGCAGGCGTATGAACTCTTTTCTCTTAAATTTGTTAAGGTGTGTCTTATGGCCCAGAATGTGGTCTGTATTGTTGAAAGTTCCATGTGAGATTGAGAAGAATGTGTATTCCACTGTTACTGGATGAAGTAGTCTATAGGTGTCAATTATATTTAGTTGATTGATGATGCCATAGACTTCAACTCTCTCCTTCCTGATTTTCTACCTGCTGTATTTTTCAGTTTTGGATAGAGGAATGTTGAAGTCTCCAACTGTAGTTGTGGGTTCATCTATTTCTCCTTGCAGCTCTAACAGTTTTTTGCCTAATGTATTTTGAAGCTCTGTTGTTAGGCGCATACACATTAAGGATTATTATGATGTCTTGGAATACTGACCCCTCTATCATTATATGATGCCCCTCTTTATCTCAGTAACTTTTATTCCTCTGAAGTCTGCTGTCTGAAATTAATGTACCTACTTCCACATTCTTTTGATTAGTGTTAGGATGATATCTCTTTTTCTATCCATGTGCTTTTAATTTACATGTGTCTTTATATTTTAAATGACTTCCTTGTAAACTACACTTAGTTGGGTCTTGTTTTTGCTTTTGTTTTAAATCTATGTGACAATCTCTGTCTTTTAATTTAGACCATAGATATTTAAGGTGATTATTGATGTAGTTAGATTAGTATCTACCATATTTGCTACTGTTTTCCATTGGTTGCCTGTGGTCTTTGTTCCTATTGTTCCTATTTTTGTCTTCTACTCTTTTGTGGTCTTAATGGAGCATTTTAGATGATTCCATACTCTCTCCTTGTTAGCATATCAGCTGTATTTTCCTTACCTTTGTGTGTTTGTTTTAGAGTTTGCAATATACATTTACAACTGATCCAAATCCACTTTAAAAAACATTATACTGCTTCACAGGTGGTGTAAATTCCTTATAATAACAAAATAATCCTAATTCCTCCCCCCAATCCTTTGTATCACTGAAGGCATTCTTTTCACTTATCCATAAGCATATAAATACATAAGAATACATAATTGAATACATTTTTGCTATTATTATTTTGAACAAACTGTTATCTGTTAAATCAATGAAGAATATAAAAGATCAAATTTTTAATTTTACCTTCACTTACTCCTTCTCTAATGCTATTCCTTTATATAGATCCAAGTTTCTGACCTATATCATTTTACTTCTCTTAGAACTTTTTTTTGGCCATGCCCTGCAGCTTTCAGGATCTTAGTTCCCTGACCAGGGATTGAACCCAGGCCTCGGCAATGAAAGTGCCAAGTCCTAACCACTGGACCCTCAGGGAATTCCCTTAGAACTTTCAACATTCCTTGTAAGGCAGGTCTACTGGCAACAAATTCCCTCAATTTTTGATTGTCTGAAAAAGTCTTAGTTTCTCCTTCACTTTTGAAGGATAGTACTGCAGGGCACAGAATTTTAGGTTGGTAGAGTTTTTTTCCTATCAACTCTCTTGTTTGCATGATGTCTGAGAAGAAGGATATAATTCTAATCTTTTGCTCCTCTATAGGTAAGATGTTTTTACCCTCTGGTTTCTTTCAAGATTTTTCATTATCTTTGATTTTTCCAAAGTTTGAATATGATGTGCCTAGGTGTAGTTTTCTTGGCATTTAATCCTGCTTTGTGTTCTCTGAGTTTCCTGGATCTGTGGTTTGGTGTCTGACATTAATTTGGGGAAATTCTCAGTCATTATTGTTTCAAATATTTCTTCTGTTTCTTCTCTGGTATTTCCATTACACAAGTCTTACACCTTTTGTAGTTGTCCCACAGTTCTTGGATATTCTGTTCTATTAATTTCAGTCTTTTTTTTTTTTTCTCTTTGCTTTTCAGTATTGGAAGTTTCTAGTATCATATCCTCAGGGTCAGAGATTCTTTTCTCAACTGTGTCAGTTCCACTAATGAGCCTTTCAAAGGCATTCTTAATTCTGTTACAGTGTTTTTGACATCTAGCATTTCTGATTCTTTCTTAGAATTTCCATCTCTCTGATTATATTATACATGTGTCCTTCTTGTTGTCTACTTTTTCCATTAAAGCCCTTAGCATAAGGACTTCCCTGGTGGCACAGTGGTTAAGAATCCACCTGCCAATGTAGGGAACATGAGTTTGATCCCTTGTCTGGAAAGATCCCACATGCCGTGGAGCAACTAAGCCCATGCGTCACAACTACTGAGCTTGAGCTCTAGAGCCCACGAGCCACAACTGCTGAGCCCATGTGCCACAGCTACTGAAGCCTGCACACCTAGAGCCCGTGCTTTGCAACAAGAGAAGCCACCGCAATGAGAAGCAGCACATGCACCACAACAAAGAGTAGCCCCCACTCACTGCAACGAAGAGCAGCCCGCGCTCGCCACAACTAGAGAAAGCCTGCATGTAGCAATGAAGACCCAACGCAGCCAAAAACAAATAAACTTATTTATTTATTTATAAAGCCCTTAGCATATTAATCATAGTTTTTTTTATATTAGAATGCCAAATTTATTTTTTTAAACATCTTTATTGGGGTATAATTGCTTTACAATGGTGTGTTAGTTTCTGCTTTATAACAAAGTGAATCAGTTATACATATACATATGTTCCCATATGTCTTCCCTCTTGCATCTCCCTCCCTCCCACACTCCCTATCCCACCCCTCCAGGCTGTCACAAAGCACCGAGCCAATATCCCTGTGCCATGCGGCTGCTTCCCACTAGCTATCTACCTTACTACGTTTGTTAGTGTGTATATGTCCATGACTCTCTCTCGCCCTGTCACAGCTCACCCTTCCCCCTCCCCATAACCTCAAGTCTGTTCTCTAGTAGGTCTGCGTCTTTATTCCTGCCTTACCCCTAGGTTCTTCGTGACATTTTTTTTTCTTAAATTCCATATATATGTGTTAGCATACGGTATTTGTCTTTTTCTTTCTGACTTACTTCACTCTGTATGACAGACTCTAGGTCTATCCACCTCATTACAAATAGCTCAATTTCATTTCTTTTTATGGCTGAGTAATATTCCATTGTATATATGTGCCACATCTTCTTTATCCATTCATCCGATGATGGGCACTTAGGTTGTTTCCATCTCCGGGCTATTGTAAATAGAGCTGCAATGAACATTTTGGTACATGACTCTTTTTGAATTTTGGTTTTCTCAGGGTATATGCCCAGTAGTGGGATTGCTGGGTCATATGGTAGTTCTATTTGTAGTTTTTTAAGGAACCTCCATACTGTTCTCCATAGTGGCTGAACCAATTCACATTCCCACCAGCAGTGCAAGAGTGTTCCCTTTTCTCCACACCCTCTCCAGCATTTATTGTTTCTAGATTTTTTGATGATGGCCATTCTGACTGGTGTGAGATGATATCTCATTGTTGTTTTGATTTGCATTTCTCTAATGATTAATGATGTTGAGCATTCTTTCATGTGTTTGTTCGCAGTCTGTATATCTTCTTTGGAGAAATGTCTATTTAGGTCTTCTGCCCATTTTTGGATTGGGTTGTTTGTTTTTTTGTTATTGAGCTGCATGAGCTGCTTGTAAATTTTGGAGATTAATCCTTTGTCGGTTGCTTCATTTGCAAATATTTTCTCCCATTCTGAGGGTTGTCTTTTGGTCTTGTTTATGGTTTCCTTTGCTGTGTAAAAGCTTTGAAGTTTCATTAGGTCCCATTTGTTTATTTTTGTTTTTATTTCCATTACTCTAGGAGGTGGGTCAGAAAGGATCTTGCTGTGATTTATGTCATAGAGTGTTCTGCCTATGTTTTCCTCTAAGAGTTTGATAGTTTCTGGCCTTACATTTAGGTCTTTAATCCATTTTGAGCTTACTTTTGTGTATGGTGTTAGGGAGTGATCTAATTTCATACTTCTGCATGTACCTGTCCAGTTTTCCCAGCACCATTTATTGAAGAGGCTGTCCTTTCTCCACTGTACATTCCTGCCACCTTTATCAAAGATAAGGTGTCCAGGGCTTCCCTGGTGGCACAGTGGTTGAGAGTCCGCCTGCCGATGCAGGGGACACGGGTTCATGCCCCGGTCCAGGAAGATCCCACATGCCGCGGAGCGGCTGGGCCCGTGAGCCGTGGACGCTGAGCCTGTGCGTACGGAGCCTGTTGCTCCGCAACGGGAGAGGCCACAACAGTGAGAGGCCCGTGTACCGCAAAAAAAAAAAAAAAAGATAAGGTGTCCATATGTGCGTGGGTTTATCTCTGGGCTTTCTATCCTGTTCCATTGATCTATCTTTCTGTTTTTGTGCCAGTACCATACTGTCTTGATTACTGTAGCTTTGTAGTATAGTCTGAAGTCAGGGAGCCTGATTCCTCCAGCTCCTTTTTTCGTTCTCAAGATTGCTTTGGCTATTCGGGGTCTTTTGTGTTTCCATACAAATTGCAAAATTTTTTGTTCTAGTTCTGTGAAAAATGCCAGTGGTGGTTTGCTAGGGATTGCATTGAATCTATAGATTGCTTTGGGTAGTAGAGTCATTTTCACAATGTTGATTCTTCCAATCCAAGAACATGGTATATCTCTCCATCTATTTGTATCATCTTTAATTTCTTTCATCAGTGTCTTATAATTTTCTGCATACAGGTCTTTTGTCTCCTTAGGTAGGTTTATTCCTAGATATTTTATTCTTTTTGTTGCAATGGTAACTGGGAGTGTTTTCTTGATTTCACTTTCAGATTTTTCATCATTAGTATATAGGAATGCCAGAGATTTCTGTGTATTAATTTTGTATCCTGCCACTTTACCAAATTCATTGATTAGCTCTAGTAGTTTTCTGGTAGCGTCTTTAGGATTCTCTATGTATAGTATTATGTCATCTGCAAACAGTGACAGCTTTACTTCTTCTTTTCCGATTTGGATTCCTTTTATTTCCTTTTCTTCTCTGATTGCTGTGGCTAAAACTTCCAAAACTATGTTGAATAAGAGTGGTGAGAGTGGGCAACCTTGTCTTGTTCCTGATCTTAGTGGAAATGCTTTCAGTTTTTCACCATTGAGGATGATGTTTGCTGTGGGCGTGTCATATATGGCCTTTATTATGTTGAGGAAAATTCCCTCTATGCCTGCTTTCTGCAGGGTTTTTATCATAAATGGGTGTTGAATTTTGTCAAAAGCTTTCTCTGCATCTATTGAGATGATCATATGGTTTTTCTCCTTCAATTTGTTAATATGGTTTATCACATTGATAGATTTGCGTATATTGAAGAATCCTTGCATTCCTGGAATAAACCCCACTTGATCGTGGTGTATGATCCTTTTAATGTGCTGTTGGATTCTGTTTGCTAGTATTTTGTTGAGGATTTTTGCATCTATGTTCATCAGTGATATTGGCCTGTAGTTTTCTTTCTTTGTGACATCCTTGTCTGGTTTTGGTATCAAGGTGATGGTGGCCTCGTAGAAGGAATTTGGGAGTGTTCCTCCCTCTGCTATATTTTGGAAGAGTTTGAGAAGGATAGGTGTTAGCTCTTCTCTAAATGTTTGATAGAATTCGCCTGTGAAGCCATCTGGTCCTGGGCTTTTGTTTGTTGGAAGATTTTTAATCACCGTTTCAATTTCAGTGCTTGTGATTGGTCTGTTCATATTTTCTATCTTCCTGATTCAGTCTTGGCAGGTTGTGCATTTCTAAGAATTTGTCCATTTCTTCCAGATTGTCCATTTTATTGGCATAGAGTTGCTTGTAGTAATCTCTCATGATCTTTTTTATTTCTGCAGTGTCAGTTGTTACCTCTCCTTTTTCATTTCTAATTCTATTGATTTGGGTCTTCTCCCTTTTTTTCTTGATGAGTCTGGCTAGTGGTTTATCTATTTTGTTTATCTTCTCAAAGAACCAGCTTTTAGTTTTACTGATCTTTGCTATTGTTTCCTTCATTTCTTTTTCATTTATTTCTGATCTGATTTTTATGATTTCTTTCCTTCTGCTAGCTTTGGGGTTTTTTTGTTCTTCTTTCTCTAATTGCTTGAGGTGCAAGGTTAGGTTGTTTATTCGAGATGTTTCCTGCTTCTTAAGGTGGGCTTGTATTGCTATAAACTTCCCCCTTATTTTTAAAGCCCTTAGCATATTAATCATAGTTTAAAAAAAATTCTTGTTCTGATAATTCCCACATTCCTATCATATCTGACTCTGGTTCTGATGCTTGTTCAGTCTCTTCAGACTGTGTTTTTTGCCTTTTAGAGTGCCTTGTAATTTTTGGTTGAAAAGCAAACCTGATGTAAAAGGAATAAAAGGAATCACTATAAATAGGCCTTTAGTAATGTAATAGTAAGGTGTCGGGAGAGGGGAAGTGTTCTGTAGTCCTCAGTCTTTTGGTGAGCCTGTGCCCTTAAACTGTGAACTTCACCAGTGCTTCTTAGTTCTCTCCCATCCTTAGATAGGATATGGCTGGAGGGTGCTGGAGTTAGATATTTCCCCTCTCCCAGGTAGGTTAGGCTCTGATCAAACCTCAGAAGGCTAAGCTCTGGTAAAAATAGTTTCTCCTGTGAACAAACCTTGGTAAGAAGAACAGAATGCTCTGGCCTATTTTGAAATGGTTCCTTTACCCCTTGCCCTGCTGGAAGCTCGAGGGGATTTTTCTCAGATCTTCACTGTGAGAACCTGGTAGGACTCTTGTAGGTAAAACTCAAAATAGTATGGGGACCCCTCTGTGACTGCATCCCCTGGGAGTTTTTAACTCTCAAAGTTATGCACACTGAGCCTCTAGCAGCTCATCAATTACAGTTCAGGTTTTCCTACCTTGGCACTGGTTCCCGGGGAGGAACCAATAGGGGTTTCTGCTGTGTTAAGTTGTGATACTCTGTATCTGCCTGTCTCTCTCTCATTTTAGGGGCAGTGGTTTGCCCTGGGACTTCACTTCTCTGACAGAAGAGAAGAGTTGTTTGTTTGATTTGTTCAGCTTTTTACTTGTTAGGATGAAGCAGCAACCTCTAAACCCCTAACGTGCCAGACCATACATGGAAAGTTAATTTATTTTTATTGCCTATAGAGTATTCCATTATATAACCATACAAAATTACATATTAATTTTTTTATTGATGGACATTGTATTAGTCTGGGCCTAATCAGGAGACAGAAACCACACAATGATTTAAACAGGTGAAGTTGAATAGAATTATAAACTATGACAATAAAAGGCCAGAGCTGGTCCATAGCCGCTGAGCAATCAGCAAAGCAGCCCTCCGGAGCACTAGCATGGCAGCCAGTATCCAGGCCTGCACAGAGAGTGGGAGGCATTGTGCATATTATATCCCTCAGGAACAACATGGAAGACAAACCCTGGGGTGCAGGGAGTGGACCAGGCAAACAGAGGGAGTCAGGGCACTAGTGTGGGCATGCCTGGGGCATACGGTGTCCTTGCAGGGAGGGCTGTTGAAAGGTGATTGCCAGGTCAGGTCAGCGATGCCAGGTTGCGAGCATGTGACTAGGTCAGAGCACCCCTGCCTGTCCTCACTGCCACACTACTGAGCCACACTACTGACTGAAGGCGCAGTTGCTGGGACTGCACCCAGAGCCTCTTCCTTCTACAGTGTCCCTCCAGCACCCTCTACTGGGAAAGTTTAATATTATGTTCACTATAAAGGAAGTACCTAAAGGAATTCTCTCCTCTGTGGCAGAGCAGGTATTAAAGGATGAATTTGGAGTTGAGAGGTATTAAATTGGTAACTAGCACAGACATTTAGATTGTTTTCAATTTTTCACTGTTATGGTCAATGTTGCAACAAACATCCTTCCTTATGTTCTTTTTGTATATATGTATAAAGACTGTCTAAAAATTATATGTAGGCGTGAACTTGCTGAGTCATATTTTCAGAATAAGATTAACAGGTCAGTGGGCATGCATGTTTATATGATGTTTGTTACATATCATCTGATTTTAAACTAGTGTAATGGGACTAAAAGTGTGTCTTCCTTAAGCCTTCAGCCCCTATCATCCAGGGTCAAGAGCAGTCCCCAGTAATCCACTCCTCTTTACTCCCTAACACTTGTAGCCTCCTCACCTCTTATCAGTCTTGAATCTACTAGGGCTAATTTCATTATCCCTTATCCCTGTCAGTCACCACAGGAACCCCCAGGTATTTGCCCCTTCTGTCTCCTATACTCCTAGCTGCTATAAATCTCTGAACATTCCCTGCTCTGACCCTTTTTCTCATCCCTCTCTGACTCTTGAAACTCTTCCAATGTACCTTCTGGAATTCATAGTCCATCAATCTTGTTCTAGTGAAATCCTGGGGAAAAGGGAAGGGTTAGAACACTGACTGTCTGCAGCCCTCTGAAGTGTTAGCTCTTACTGCTCCCATGACCTCCTACCATTGGGCCTTGTCTTTTCATTATTCTCCCTCTCTTCTTCCTAATGCCCTAATACTTTGAATCTTATGCCATTAAATTATATCACACACTACCCATCATTGCAGCTGTAAATATCTTAGTTCTTGATTCACTATTACTCTTCAGTTCTAACTCCTCTGTTATTCTTGATAGTTTCAGTACACTTATGTTGAGGATCTTTTCTGTTCTTAGGACTTTCAGTTCTTTGAGCTCCTGTCTTCCAGTGAGCTTCTCCTCCGTACTTCCTTGGTCACATATGCCCAATACCTATACTTTAGACCCTGTCTCTATAACTTTAGTTTCATTCTTCCTGCTCTCCAAGCACTAACCCAGTCTTTCTACCTTGTGCCATCTAGAAACCTCATCCCCCGAAAACCAATCATTTGATTCCAGGACCTCTGATCCTTGGAACCCTTAAATATATTAAGTTTGAACTGCCTTTTAGACACTGGTATGGGCCAATCAATATATTAGTCTTGATTTCAGGAGAGAGAAGTAGAGCTGGAGAGTGCCTGGAAGAAAACATGAGGAGCTAGCAGGATACCTACCCCATATTTCGGCCCAGTGGTATACAAAGGGGTGTGTGAAAGCAAACAGTCATTACTTGAGAGAGCTGCAAGGAGAGCTGTGTCCACAGGGGACAGTCAAGTTTCACCTAATTTGTTAAAGGCTATACTAAATGTATGTCCAGGGTGCTTGGGAGTACAAAAGTAAAGATATGCTGGCATTTAGAAGACCAGTTAAGAGGCCCTGGCCATTGTCAAGATGTAAGGAAGTATTAGAAATGGAGAAAATATATGAATATGGGAAAATTTATGAGATCAAATCAGCAAGGATTAGAACTGATTGTCTCCAGATTTCCTGTTTGGGTGATTAATGAGTGATGATACCCTTAACTTAAATAAGCATTATTGAAGAGAAGAATATATTTAGGGAAAGGAGAAAGAAGATCCCAGAAACAAATCCATACATATATGGACACTTGATTTATGACAGAGGTGACACTGGGACAGTTGGATGTTCATATGGAGAATATGAAAGAATTAGCTCTTACTTCACAAAAATCAGTTCTAGGTGAACTGTAGTTTTTTTTTTTCAGCTTCAGTAAGGTATAATTGATAAATAAAACGGTAAGATATTTAAAGTATACACATGACGATTTCATATACGTGAATTGTAGATTTAAATGTGAAGGCCAAAACACTAAACTTTTAGAAGGTATGCAGTTAGAACATCTTCATTTTTTTAAAAGGACATAAAGGGAATTGGAAATACATAAAGGGAATTTTTTGTAAAGGACATAAAGGAAAAAGGTAATACATTTGAATACATTAGAATTTTTAGTCACCAAAAGGTACCATGAAAAGGCAAGCCACAAACTGAGAGAAGATAATTATGACGCTTAAAATTGACAAAGGGCTTGGATTCAGAACATTTAAAGGACTCCAGCAAATCAATAAAATAAAAAGATAGTATGATTGAAAAATGGCCAAGGGACTTGAGCAGGCAGTTCACAGAAGCAATCCAAATGGCCAATAAGTATGTGAAAAGATACTTTAATCTCATTAGTAATTATGGAAATGCAAAATAAAATCACAATGAAATGCCATTATATTACTGTCAAACATGGCTTAAATTAAAATGACAGAACAAAGTATAGATAAGTATATGAAACAGTGGGAACTCTTAAGCATCACTGGTGGAACTATAAATTGGTACATCCATTTTGCAAAAACAGTTCGGCATTTTCTTAAGTAAAGTTTAAAAATAGACTAGAGCACAAAAGGTCACATATTGTATGATTCCATTTCTATGAAATGTCCAGGGTAGGCAATTCCATAGGAACAGAACGTAGATTAGTGGTTGCCAGAGTCTTGGGGGAGAGCAGAATCAGGAGTGACTATCAACAGGTACAGTTTCTTTTTTGAGTGATAAAAAATGTTCTGGAAGTAGATAGTGGTGATGGTTGCACAGCTTTGTGAATATACTAAAACTGCTACACTGTGCACTTTAAAAGGGTGAATTTTATGATATGTGACCCATCTCTTTTTCTTTGGCCACTCCACGTGGCTTGTGGGATCTTAATTCCCCGAACAGGGATTGAACCCGGGCCCCCAGCAGTGGAAGTGCAGAGCCTAATCACTGGACCACTAGGGAATTCCCTACATATCAGTTTTTTAAATTGAGAAAAACTAAACTCAAGTATTTAGTTGGTAAAGCTATAAGGAAATGATTGCCGTAAAAGTCAGGGTAATGTTTACCTTTAGTCAGGATGGGGAGGGGTTTTGACTGGAAGGATTATGTAGAGGGATTTCGGAAGATGGCATTGTTAACCTGGATGGTTATACAGGTGCTTGCTATATAATTATATTACTTTATAACTAGCTAAACTGTATAAATGAAACAACTAGTTCAGGGTCAACTCACAGCTAAAAAAATGCACAACCTGAGAGTTGTGAGTTAAGTTTTATTTGGGGCAAAATGAGGACTATGGCCTTGGAGACAGCATTTCAGATAGCTCCAAGAAACTTCTCCAAAGAGGTGGGGGGAAGGTCAGTGTATATGTGATTTTGTTAAAGGGTGAGTACATGCCATCAAGCACATATTTTTGCAGAAGGTTTCTGCTAGTCTCGTGAAGGTTACTGTTAGTTACGAGGAGCAGACGTCACCATGAAGGATTTTAGTGCTTTTCTAGATACGAGTAGATGCAAGAATTGGGTTCATAAAATCTTCTCCTGAAAATATCTAACCAACTGAAAACCTGTTCTGCCAGTTTTCCCTAGAGCACAGAGTGCCTCATTCCTGATCTCCACCCTGAACTCCTTTCAGGGAGTGTTGATGGTCAGCAGCTGCATCCGCTAATTTGATCCTTGTAGAGGTAGACGGCAAGTGCCGGTTTGTAGGTGACAGCTCCCAGTTGTTTGTTTATATGTTTTATTATAACTTGTTTTGCTGGGATGGATGATTACTTGTCTTTGACTATTTTTTCCAACTGCTAAACTGTTTGGTAAAGTTAAAAAAAGCCTGCTTTCTGGGCTGCTGGATTTTCCATCAATTTTTTGTCCTGTTGAGGCATTTCTGGTTGTTTTTAAGGAAAAGTTCTTCTCAATGACGTGTTGTGTTTTTTTTTTTTCTGGAGCCAGAACTGTGAATGTAATTCAGTAAGAAGGGTCAATTTAAATATTTTCTTCAAATGTTAGCACTCTAATATCTTGATCTTCCCTCAAAAGAAGACCAATTCAAATTATTGATTTTATTCTGTCACAATCTTCGTATTAGTAATTTTTGGCTGTTTGGCAAAATGAATATTGGAGAAGTAGAGAAAACACAGTAAGGTAGCACAAACTTTTTAGGCCTTAGCACCTGTATAATAAACAATTTCTACAGTTTTTTATCCCAGGTTCCTGGCATGGAGCTTCTAAAAACCTTGGAATTTCCTGAGTGATAGAGTGTCTTTGTTATGCCAATGAGGTAACTCAGGGTAGCCCCCTAGATAGCTTCAGGATGGTGGCTGGTCATCAAGAAAACCAACCATATGATTAGAAAGTTGGGACTTTGGTCCAGACCAACCTCATGGGGAGGGGAAGGAGCTGGAGATTGAGTTCAATTGTGTAGCCCGTGATTTAATCAATTATGCCTGTGTAGTGAAACTCCATTGAAAACTGTACATACCAAAGCTCTGAGTAGAGCTTCCTGGTTGGTGAACACATTTATGTGCTGGAAGGGGGACGTACCCAGGTTCCACAAGGAGAGGACACAGGAGTTCTGCATTCCTTCCCTGACTTCACCTGTGTACATCCTCTAAACTAAATTTGTAATAGTAAATATAATACTTTCTGAGTTCTGTGAGTTGTTCTAGTGAATTATTGCAGCTGGGGGAAGGCAAGGAAACCTCCAAATTTATAGTCAGTGGGTCAGAAGTATAGGCACCTCCCTCCTCCCAAGATTTATGGCTGGTATAGGAAGTGAGGCAGTCTCGTTAAAGACTTTGCCCTAAACCTGTTGGGTCTGTGCTTTGTGTGGTTAGTGTCAGAATGGAATTGCAGTACACCCAGTTAGTGTCAGAGTAGTACCTTTTTTGGAAAGTGTACTGGAGCCTGGCCAGTTGGGAGGAATGCTTGTTATAATCTTTATTATTTCATCAGCTTCCAGGTGGTAGGAATCCATTGTTATTTACCCCTGAACCAAAGATGCTTTTTGCCAAAGACTACAATCACGTACACAGAGCTCTGTTTTGGACTATGTCTGGCAACTACCCCCATAACTTGCAAGCCATTTCCTTTCTGTGATGTTGGCAGTATTTGGTATATAAGATGTTGAATTGTGAACCAACTCTAAAATGTTCTAACGAACAAATGTATAAACCTTAGTAACTGATAAATTAATAAGTACTTCATTGACACTGGAATAAAGATGTACCATATGGTGCCCTTAATTCTGGTAAATGCCATCAGGGGTTCAAAAACAGGCAAGCAGGGACTTCTCTGGTGGCTCAGTGGTTAAGAATCCGCCTGCCAATGCAGGGGACACGGGTTTGAGCCCTGGTACAGGAAGATCCCACATGCCGCGGAGCAACTAAGCCCATGAGCCACAATTACTGAGCCTGCACTCTAGAGCCTGTGAGCCACAACTACTGAGCCTGCGTGCCACAACTACTGAAGCCCACGTGCCTAGAGCCCGTGCTTCACAACAAGAGAAGCTACCACAATGAGAAGCCAGCGCACCGCAACGAAGAGGAGCCCCCGCTCGCTGCAACTAGAGAAAAGCCTGCACACAGCAACAAAGACCCAATGCAGCCAAAAATAAAATAAACAAACAATAAATTTAAAAAAAAATAAGCAAGCAGAGGAGAAAGAGGACATAGTTTAAAACTCAGAAAAAGCCTTTGATATAGAAGCTGTTGCAAACTAACTCTGGGTGAATACGGTCCGACTTTGGCTTTATGGAGGCCTTAATCATCTATCATTTGACTTATTGAAGAAACCCCTTAATTCCTTTTCTCTTTCTACTGAGTCCAGTCTAAATTTTTTTTTTTTTGCATTACGCGGGCCTCTCACTGTTGTGGCCTCTCCCGCTGCGGAGCACAGGCTCCGGACGCGCAGGCTCAGTGGCCGTGGCTCACGGGCCCAGCCGCTCCGCGGCATGTGGGATCTTCCCAGACCAGGGCACGAACCCGTGTCCCCTGCATCGGCAAGCAGACTCTCAACCACTGTGCCACCAGGGAAGCCCCAGTCTAAATTTTGAAGCTGGACATTTTTTGTGATATATCACTGTGTACCTGTCATTCTACTGCTTAGAATTTTCGAATAACAGCATTCATCGAAGTGGTTCTCTAAAGGTGATCCCCTTGGGTATGGGGGAAAAATATAAAAACTTTTACTTTTCTTTTTTTAAAAATTTTATTAATTAATTAATTAATTTTGGCTGCGTTGGATCTTCATTACTGTGCCTGGGCTTTCTCTAGTTGCGGCGAGCCGGGGCTTCTCTTCATTGCGGTACAAGGGCTTCTCATTGTGGTGACCTCTCCGGTTGCAGAGCATAGGCTCTAGGCTCATGGGCTTCAGTAGCTGTGGTGCGTGGGCTCAGTAGTTGTGGCTCATGGACTCTAGAGCTCAGGCTCAGTAGTTGTGGCTCACAGGCTTAGTTGATCCGTGGCATGTGGGATCTTCCTGGACCAGGGCTCGAACCTGTGTCCCCTGCATTGGCAGGCGGATTCTTAACCTCTGCACCACCAGGGACTGACTTTTACTTACTTTTTATCATGAAAAATGAGGATTAAATTAGGCTTTACTAGTACTTAGGTATAGATCAACACTGGTACCCTCATTAGATCCATTTGTCAGACTGTGTCATAAATTGTATGTAGCATGTCATGAACAAAGAGTGGTGTTCCACTGTACCCCCTCGGTCATTCATTTCCCTTCAGCAGACTGCAACATATTGCAGCTTACAGGTGAATTTTTACAATATCTTGTAGAACGGTGTGGAGGGACTTTTGGAAAGTTTGTATAAGAAGGAAATTTACTGGTTGTAATATGCTGACTAGGAGATATTTGCGGGGTGAGGGCCGGCAAATACCCCTATCCCTTCAGGGTGAAGGTGACATTTTAACAATGAGTGAAAAAGTAGCTACAGTTTGAAAGAAGTTTGTGCCACAGAGAGAGCATTTTGAAAATGGATGTTTTGAAATGTTCCCATCTATATGTGATTTTATTGACAAAAATGATGCCACCTATTGAAACAGGTAAATCTGCCACTTTTTAAAAAACATTGGAAATAGAATATTTTTTATCTTCCAAATGAAAAGTTCAATAGATTTTGAACCTATTTGTTAAAAATTTAAAAAAACATTATAGGGACTTCCCTGGTGGCACAGCGGTTAAGAATCCACCTGCCATCGCCAGGTACACGGGTTCCATCCCTGGTCCGGGAAGATTCTACATGCTGCGGAGGAGCTAAGCCCGTGCACCACAACTACTGAGCCCATGCCACAACTACTGAAGCCTGCATGCCCTAGAGCCTGTGCACTGCAACTACTGAGCCCATGCACTGCAACTCCTGAAGCCCCCGTGCTGTAGGGCCCGTGTTCCGCAACAAGGGAAGCCACCGCAATGAGAAGCCCACACACCACAACAAAGAGTATTCCCCGCTCACTGCAACTAGAGAAAGCCCGCGTGCAGCAACAAAGACCCAATGCAGCCATAAATAAATAAATAAACTTTTAAAAAATTATTAAATATTTCCATTAGTTTCCAAGAAAAACTGCTTGACAGCACAGAAGACAGAAGAAAATTTTATCACCCTTTGAATAGAATTGAAATGATCTAATAAACAAAGCCAATAATGTACTACTTTCATTGGGAGCTACATGTCTGTGAGGTTTATTTTCCACCTATAATAAAACCAATCACAAAATCTAAATTTAAAAACCAAACTGCAAAAGACCTAAGATTTCTAAAAATATGAACCATCTTCAGTCACACTGTACTTTTTTTAAAAAAGCAAAAAGTTGTATAACATGAATAAAATAAATTTTAATTTTAAAAATATTTGTTTTAAGGCATGCATTTTGATAACTTTTGACATACTTATACATCTGTGAAACTATCACCACCATCAAAATAGTGAATATGTCCATCATGTCTAAAAGTTTCTGCAGTGTCCTTTTATAATTCCCTCCATCTCCAGGCAACCACTGATCTGCTTTCTGTCACTTATAGATTAGTATGAATTTTGTAGAATTTTTATCAAAGTGGAATCACATAGTATGTATTCTTTTTTTTGTCTGGCTTCTTGTCCTTTGCATTTCCATGTGAATTTTAAAAGCAGCTTATCCAAAAGGCAACTGGTGGGGAAGGTTGTGCGTGAGTGAGGGCAGGGGATATATGGAAAATCTCTGTACTTTTGGCTCAGTTTTGCTGTGAACCTAAAACTGCTCTTTAGTCTTTTTTTTTTTTTTTTTTTTTTTAAGGCAGTTGGGATTCTGATTATTCTAAACGTGTAGATCAGTTAGGGGAGAACTGACTTCTTAATATTGACTCTTCTTACTCATGGGCTATTTCCCCATTTATTTAGGCTGTCTTTAATTTCTCTTAACACTGTTTTGTATAGCTCTTGTACATCTTTTGTCAAGTTTACCTCTTAAGTATTCCATACTTTTAATGCAGTAAATGGTATTGCTTTTATTTTCAATTTCTGATTGTTGCTAGTATATAGAAATACAGTAGAGTTTTGTATATTGATCTTATATCCTGTAGCCTTGCTAAACTTGCTTATTATAAGTAACTTTATTGTAGATCCTGTCAGATTTTCTACATAGACGATCATGTTGTCTATGAATAAATACATTTTTTTTCTTCCTTTCTGATCTGGATGCTTTTTAAAATTTCTCTTTATCGCCTATTTCACTCACTAGATTCTCCAGTACAGTTTTGAATGGAAATAGTGAGCATGGACATCCTTACCTTGTTTCCGATCGTAGACCATTTGTCTTCACCATTAAGGAAATGTTAGTTATGGGTTTTATCAATTTAAGAATGTTTCCTTCTATTCCTAGTTTGGAGAAAGCTTTTATGAAAAATGGTTGTTGGATTTTTGTCAAATGCTTTTAATGTGTCTAATGCAATGATATTACGGTTTTTCTTTTTTAGCCTATTATTATGGTGGGTTTTATTCATTGATTTTTTCATATTTTAAACCAACTTGTATTCCTGGGATAAACCCTACTTGGTCATAATGTATTATCCTTTTAATATATTGTTGGATTTGATTTGTTGAAATATTGTTGAGAATGTACAATATATTCATCTTTGGCTGGTTTTAGTATTAAGAGTAATGGTAACTTCATACAATGAGTTGGGAAGGATTCCCTTCTCAGTTTTCTGGAAGAGTTTGTGTAGAATTGTTATTATTTCTTCCTTAAATGTTTAGTAGAATTCTCCAGTGAAGCCATCTTGGCCTGGAGTTTTCTTCGTGGGAAGGTTCTAAAGAATAAATTTAATTTCTTTAATAGATACAGGGCTATTCAGGTAATCTATTTCTGAATGAGCTTTGGTGGTTTGTATCTTTAATAAAAATTTCAATTCCATCTAAGTTGTCAAATTAATTGACATAAGCTTGTTCATAATCTTGCCTAATTATTCTTCTGATATCTGTACAATCTGTAGGATGTCACCTCTTTCATTCCTGATGTCAGTATTTTGTGTCTTCTCTCTTTTTTTCCTGATCAATATGTCTATAGTTTATTGATCTTAAAAGATCTGTATATGGTTTTGCTAATTTTCTCTATTGTTTTTCTTTGGTTTTTAATTGATTTCTTCAGTTATCTTTGTGCTTTCCTTTATTCTGGGTTTCATTTGCTCTTTTTCTTATTTCTTAAGATAGAAGCTGAGGTCACTGAATTGAGTCATTCTTTTCTAATACCGGTATTTAGTGATATAATTTTCCCGCTATGGAATTGCTTTAACTGATATGATATGTTTTCATTTTTATTTAGTTTAAAATACTTTTCTAATTTCCCTTTTCATTTCTGCTTTGACCCACAAATTATTCAGAAGTGTGTTGTTTAGTTTCCAAATATTTGGAGATTTTCCAAAGGTCTTTCTGTTACTGATTTCTAATTAAATTTCATTGTGGTCAGAGAACATACTTTATATGTCTTGAATTCTTTTAAATTTATTGGATCTTGTTTTATGGACCAGAATATGATCTTTCTTAGTACATGTTCCATGTTCACTTGAAAATAATGTATATTCTGCTGTTGTTTGGTATTTTTTCCTTAAGTGTTTGGTCAAATTTCAGTGAAATGTCAGAGACTGATCTTTTCTTTTTTGAATGATTATGAATATTGATACTTTCTTTAATAAGTTCTTTCTTCTTTTAATCCAGTCTTACAATCTCTGTCTTTTAATTGGGGCTTTTAGACTATTTACATTTACTTACTATTGTTGTTGATATGGTTTGGTTTAAATCTGTCACCTTCCTATTTGTTTTCTAACTGTACAATCTGTTTTCTCTTCTTTGCTCTTTTTCTCTCTTATTTGGGGTTTAGTGTCTTTTATTCCATTTCATATCCTTTATTGGCCTGTGAGCTATAACTCTTTGTTATTTAGTGGTTGGATTAGCATTTATAGTATATATCTTTATCACCATACTAAACCACTTCACATATAGCGTAAGAATAGTACTATTCCATTTTCACCTCCCAGCCTTTATATTATTATCTTAAACCTTTTTACTTTCATATATGTTATAAACCTTACACCACCTTATTATTTTTGTTTAAACATTATTATTTTTAAAAGACATTTAAATAATAAGAAAAAAATCTTACATATTTTCCCATGTAGCTAACTTTTCCAGTGCTCTTCATTCTTTTGTGTAGATCTATATTTCCTCCTGGTATTATTTCCCTTCTGCCTAAAGGAAATTTTAAAAATATTTCTTGTAGTGCAGTCTTCTGTTGAGGATTTCATTTGGCTTTTTTATCTGAAAATATCTTTATTTCACCTTTGTTTTTTAACAGTATTTTAAAAATATTTTCACTGGTGCAATGACTTCTGAAACTAACTGCCCAGAATTAGGCGAGACTTCTCAGGTTATGGGCACAGTCCTCCACAAAACTATCATTACTTTAGACATCCATGCTTGGTGATTCCCAGGCCACCCATAATTCTGACCAATTGGATACAAATTCAAGGATTCCCACTACCTCCTCAGGTTTAATAATTTGCTAGAATGACTTACAGAACACAGGAAAGCACTGTACTTACAAATACAGTCTTATTATAGCAAAAAGGGTACATTAAGAACCAGCCAGGGTCTTCCCCGGTGGTTCAGTGGTTAAGAATCCACCTTCCAATGCAGGGGACATGTATTTGATCCCTGGTCAGGGAACTAAGATCCCACATGCCACAGGGCAACTAAGCCAGCATGCTCTAGAGCCTGCTCACCACAACTGGAGAGCCCACGTGCCACAACTACTGAGCCTGTGCACTCTGGAGCCCACGCACCACAACTAGAGAGGCTGTGTACTACAACTACTGAGCCTGTGTGCCGCAACAAAGAGCATGCGCACTGCAACTAAGACCCAGTGCAGCCAAATAAATAAATAAATAAATAAATAAAAGAATCAGCCAAAAAAAGAGACCTATAAGGTGAGGTCTGAGAGGGTCCCACGTGTGAAGCTTCTAGTGCCTTCTCTCCATGAAGTCTCGATGCATCAATCCCCCCGGCACGCTGATGTGTAACAGTACGCAGAGTATTATTAACCAGGAAAGCTCATCAAAGCTTTGGTGTCCAGAGTGCTTATTGGGGTTTCATTATGTAGGTGTGATTGATTGATTCATTGGCTATGTGATTGAACTCAGTCTCTAGCGCCCCTCCATTCCCTGGAGGTCAGAGTAATATCAGATGGCTTAAAGCCCCAGCCCTCTAGTCACGTGATTGATCATCTCATTTGCATAAACTGTCTGGCCCCACCATAAATAACAAAGACACTCCCATCACTTGGGAAATTGCAAAGATTTAGAGGCACATTCCCGGGAACTGGGGACAAACGCCACCAGATTCTTTATTACACAATAGCTGGTATAGAATTCTAGGTTGGTAGGATTTATGTTTTTTTTCATTAATTTAAAGATGTTGTTCCATTGCCTTCATGCATTGTTTTCAATGAGAAGTCTGCTATAATCCTTATCTTTGTTTCTCTGTATATAACATGTCTTTTTTACCCCCATCCACCTCCCAGCTGCGTCTAAGATTTTTCTTTTTATCATGAGTTTGGAGCAATATGATTATAATGTGCTTTGGTATAGTTTTCTTCCTCTTTCTCTCAGGGTTCTTGGAGATTCTTAGATATGTGGGTTTATAGTTTTTTTTCCACCAAATTTGGAAAACTGTCAAATATGTTTTTCTGCTCCCCCACTCTCTTCTGCTTTAAGGATTATTAGTTTGCTTGAAGTTGTCTCACAGCTCAGTGATGTGCTGGTTTTTATTGTTGTTGTTGTTGTTGTTGTTTACAGCTTTTTTTCCTCTTAGTGTTAGTTATTTCTGACATATGTGTGTTCTGTGAATCCCTAGCTTTACTGTGAGCACCTGGAAGATTCATGTTCTTCCCGATAACCATCACCACACCTGGTCCTTGGAAGGCTGGCCATTGTTTGTAGGATATTCATGTCCGGCGATTTCCTTGAGGCTTTAGCTGGGTGGTTGTTTTGGGGTTTTTTTTGCGGTACGCGGACCTCTCACTGTTGTGGCCTCTCCCATTGCGGAGCACAGGCTCCGGACGCGCAGGCCCAGCAGCCATGGCTCACGGGCCCAGCCACTCCGCGGCATGTGGGATCTTCTCGGACCGGGGCACGAACCTGTGGCCCCTGCATCGGCAGGCGGACTCTCAACCACTGCGCCACCAGGGAAGCCCTAGCTGGGTGGTTTTGGGAACCAACAAAGGGCATCTAGTTTTACATGTCATGGATCAAACTGAAGATACTTTTTAATCTCTGAGATGACACTATTTTAAAAGAATAGGGATTTTTTTTTTTAAGACCTTGATAATTCTGAGGAGGCCTGATTCTTTTTAAGTCCTGCCTAAGGAAACAGTTTTTCCAAATCACTTTTCTCACACCCTGGTGGCATGTGCCAGCCAGGAGGTAGGATAGATTGTAGGAGATAGCCCTAGACACATGGGAAACCCAGAGCTGGTACTAGGTTGAGAACATAAGGTTGTACACCTCATTGGGGATCCCTGTCAAGGGGATGAGTGGAAGCTGAAAATGCCTCTTCTTCACTAGTTCTCCTAAAGAGAGTGCCTTTATATAATTGATATAGAGGTGCTGCATAGGGTAGGGGGGCATTGTTTGAGAGGCTGGTTTTTCCAAGATCAGTACAGAAAGGCAAGTGCTATCCACACCTGCTGAATGGAGATAATGAGAAACACTTGGGGAGCTTCGTGGCACCTTGGAACAGTCATACCCTATACAGGAAATAAACTGCCCAAGAAAAAGCCAGGGCATGGTGAACTACCAGGTCCCTGGATAGCAGTTCCTCAGAGCCAGTGTTGGTTCATAGAGGTGAGCACAGAAGTGGGAGGTGGGCAGGCATTGGCAGAGTGGTTAGCACATCACAGAGTATGGTGCTTACTTCAACATGATTTTTGGGTAGAGACATGTTGACAGTTCCTCCTTAAATACCAGCCCCCAGCTGGAAGTTAGACCAAAGAAGTATGGCAGGCTTAGGTTTGAGAATTGTGGTCATAGCGCTAAGGTAAGCACACAGTTTTGTTCAAAGCTTCTGAGCTATAAGTTTACAAGTTATAAGGAACATGTGAAAACTAATAAAGGGATAGAGGTAATTCCTACACTGTGAAGGGGTTGGGCATGCTTTGCAGACTTGGGGGCCTTGTGTATGGACTGTTTAAGGAGCACTGCTGTCCTGAGAACTTCATTTCCGCTTAAGCACACGTATTTCTGGGTTAGCCCCTTGGATGCAGTGTGCAGAGATACATGTGCAAGAGACTTTCAGGCCAGGAGTCCCGTTGCCCTTTGAGAAGTGGGAGCGTTTGGCCGTGCTATCTGTACTGAATGAGTTCAAGCCTTTGGAAAGTTGGGTTAACTTGAATAGGCAGATTGGAACCTGAGGTGTTCCAACGAGGGCAGGTTGATGCTAGATCTAAAACAGATGTCTGAGAAGCATAGATGGTTATAGGCAACTTGGGAACAAGGGAGAAACCTCTGGTCTGCCAGTTTTTGCAAAGAGAGAATCACTAAACTAATGGTGGACCTGGAAAAATAACCATATAATGCTAATTGCCTATGCTAGGGGCTGATTTCTTCCCTGAAGGTTATTATCATCTTAACCCTCCTCAGAAGCAAACCTCACAGAGGATTTCTTTTACTTTCCTTGTCCACAGGTAACAGTCCTTTGGACAGCCCCCGGAATTTCTCTCCAAATGCACCTGCTCACTTTTCCTTTGTTCCTGCCCGTAGGTAAGTTGATAGAAAAACTCCTCTGTGACTAACATGTGTGGCATTTGCATGAATGTCAGTTAAATGTCAGCTTCCTCCTTTGAGGCACTTCCCTTCCAAGGTGTTACCTTGGTGTTACCAAGGTGTTACCTTTGATGGTCTACCAGCCATCAAATTCCTTTCCTGCTTTCCTCGCCCAGGTCATAAACGTCTTGTTCAAGCTTTGCTTTCCAAACACCGTAGGTATTTGTGTTTGAATGTTCAAATGGGCAAGTAGATATTAGAAGTGAATTTATTTTATAATCTTAAGCACAAGCCCCTGGTTTCCTGAGGGTATGTTCGAAAACATTATACTCTTGACTGAAAGCTATCCTAGAGTGATCAATGACAAAATGGGTTCTCCTCCCAGGAGGACCCAAAGTTATACTCTTATTCCTCTAACTCAGGTAGTTCCAGGGAGCTAGAAGAGGCCATTTATGCCTCCCTCCTTGGGGATAAAGAGACTACCAGATCTTCACTTATCCTCCCATGAATTTAGAAAGATTTGGTGTGTTGCAGAGCCGTGCTTGTATTCCTCACATTTCACTTATTTCTGGAAATGATATCAACTTATCCCTGGCCCATGGTAGCAATCCTGACAGTTCAGCCCATTGCCAGGGTATCACCTGGCCTCTGGAGAAGCAATGAGTTGACATGAGTCAATCCATATACCAAGGCTTCTTCTTTTTTTTTTTTTAAATACATTTATTTATTTGTTTATTTTTGGCTGTGTTGGGTCTTCATTGCTGCATGTGGACTTTCTCTAGTTGCGGTGAGTGGGGGCTACTCTTCGTTCTGGTGCGTGGGCTTCTCATTGCGGTGGCTTCTCTTGTTGAGGAGCACGGGCTCTAGGCGCACAGGCTTCAGTAGCCGTGGCATGCGGGCTCAGTAGTTGTGGTTCGTGGGCTCTGGAGTGCAGGCTCAGTAGTTGTGGCGCACGGACTTAGTTGCTCCACGGCACGTGGGATCTTCCCAGACCAGGGCTCGAACCTGTGTCCCCTGCATTGACAGGCGGATTCTTAACCACTGCATCACCAGGGAAGTCCCCCAAGACTTCTTACACAAATTATTTACTTTTCAGAACATCTCTAAAATTCTTTCTTGGCAGCGTTCACATTCTTTGACTTTATTTTTTATTTTAAAAATATTCTTGGTTGGAGTCAGTCTTTGGTATTAAGACCTCCAGAAAAATCATGGCTCCAGATTTGGAGCCTCTAATGGTTGGAGAATGATATATACATCTTGAGATCAGAGTCGTAGTAGTAGTACTCCGACTACTTTTTTAAAAGAGCTAACAGAAAAAGAACAGATTCCTAATTTAACAGCATTAACTCACTGTTAAAATGGCAACCCAGAAGAAATCCACCCCCTTCTTCTCCAGGATTCTATGCAGCTGAAAAGGTCATGGACGGGTTGGGAAAAGTTTGATGGCTGACTTGGGTGCCCCTCCTGACCCAATTGCCTTATTCAAAGCAAATATCGTCAAGAGTTTGTTCCATGGACTCACCTCTCCTACCCTGTGTAACTTCGTTAGTTAACTAAGGATCCAGATAGGAACACTTACAGTATAGGTATATAATGGATGGATGCATTTGCTTTCCAGCCCAGCTGAAAGTCTAACTTATCTCAGACTTCCTGCCTTGATTGTGTTTGAACTCTAGCCTCAGATTAGGTCTGAGCTGGGACAGTAGGACCTGTGACCGTTCTCTGTAAATGGCATTGAGTCATTTCCCATTCATTCAATAAATATTTACTGAGTACCCAGTAAGCCCAGGCACATGCTGTGTACTTAGTTATATAGTGGGAAGCAGACAAAGCCCTAACTTTATAGAAACTTAGTAGACTTAGTAGAGTCTGTGCACTTGTTGTTCCCTTTGAGGGAATGCTGTTCCCTCAGGTCTTCGCTTAGTTAACTCCTTCTTGTCTTTCATTTCGCATCTTAAATGTCAACTCCCCAGAGAGGCCTTCCCTCACCATACAATATAAAGGAGCCCCCTCATCATTCTCCAGCAAACCATCCAGTTTTATTTTCAAACTAGTACTTTTCAATGCCTGATACAGTCACCCCTCGGTATCCAGAGGGGATTGGTTCCAGGACCCTGGTGGATACCAAAGTCTACAGATGTTTAAATCCCTTATATAAAATGGCATAGTATTTGCATATAACCTATGCACATCCTCTTGTATACTTTAAATCATCTCTAGATTACTTATAATAGCTAATACAACGTAAATGATATGTAGATAGTTTTAAATACAGTGTGAATAGTTGCTGGCATGGAGCACATTCAAGTTTGGCTTTGTGGAACTTTCTGGATTTTTTTTCCCCTGAATATTTTTGATTCACTGTTGGTTGAATCTACAGATACAGAACCCATGGATAAGGAGGGCTGACTGTAGTTTCTTATTTGTTTTCTGTTTCCTCTCAACCAGAATCAAAGCACCTTTAATAGAGATGCCTTAATATGTTGAAAATATGTCTGCTAGTATATAATAAGCACTCAGTCGGTGCTTATTGATTGAATGAGTGGTGGGGAAGAATAACGAACAAGCAAACTAACAAATATATTGCTGTAACCTGTGATAAGCACCGTGAAGGGAAAGAAAATGATGCTGCCTAAAAGAGTAGGAAGGGAATGAGGCTGGAGAGTCTGTACTGGGTGGTCATGTAAGACCTCTTGGAAGGAGTGACTTTTAAGCCAACCTGAAGGATAAGAAGGAGCCTGCCATGTTGGGAGTGAGGATGCAGGTGTGTAGACCAATCCATGCAGAGGGAATAGCATGTTCCATTGGTGTCCTGTGTCTGCATCATTCCCTGGGCTTTAGGAGTAGGATCAGCCGGGGGCTTTGGGACCTGGTATTACCACTGAGATCCACACAGGTCTGTGCTAGGTGGCCTGAAGTTTGAGTCGTATGTGTGGAAGACAGAGCCCCGGGCTGTCCCTTTACCAGACATAGTAGGAAAAGTAGCTAGGTATTGGTGGGTGAGGGGAGGAAGACTTCAACCCTGCGAAACAAGGTACTCAAGAATTGTGTTTCCTATCACTGAAGTTGGGCATGAGCTTTATAGCATCACATTAGTTTGGAATATCACACAAAAGGCAGATTTAATGAAACTGTAGGGATAGACCCATTAGTCACACAATTTCACTACTAACTTACACACATTCATAAACGAAAGGTTTGTCTCTGCCAAGCTAGACCAAGTGCCAGGTGTCAAACAGAGCAGTCTCTCTGGTTCCCTTTGATTCTCACTTTAACGTATGTCTTTTCACTACAGCCATGGCCACAGAGCAGACAGGTAATAGCGGACGTGATGGGGAGAGGGGCTGGGAAACTGCTATGCATGGCCAGACAGTATGGTTTGTGGTTTCATGCTTGGTGAGAACTGGCTGTGATGAGTCTTCTCTGAGTGTGGGTATGAACATTTGGCCTTTCATTTCTATCAAAGAGGCCCTAACGGAGCCCCCTCTACCTGCTGGAACCAAGGCTCCGTGCTCATATGTTTAGAAGGCAGGATTTGCTAAATATTTAGTTCCAAGCTTCTGAGCATAGGAACAGGTCATCCTCATTCCCACAACTTTCCTCAGTCACCCAGTGGGATGACCAGGCAGAGGAAATGGAGGCATCCTGTAGTGGCATTTCTGACTCTGGTGGTCCCTGCTCTTCAGTTTACAGAAAAATGGCTGCCATTTTGGTTCCCATTTCTTTATGAAGGAGGAAAAATCGCCTGTGGAGAAGTGTATCTGACAAGGGTTTGGGAAATGCCTCCCTGAGTTAGACTAGTCCCATCTTTGCTGAGCTCTGTTTTCCTGGAATTGACTTGCTTCCTTGTGTAGAGCTCTCAGGACCCAAAAGAGAGATCAGAGAGAATATCATGTTTGAGCAGCCTCCTGGACATTTCTTTGCCTCAGAGACTAGGTTCCAGCAGGACCAACCAGCTGCCTGGGTGGCATGAAGTTTGAGTCATGTGCATGTGGCATGGAACCCCCGGCTGTCCCCTTACAGAACATAGTAGGAAAAGCTGCCTGGTATTGGTGGGGGTGGAGAGGAGTGCTTCCAAAAGAGAAGCCCTGGCAAGATTCATTCCTTTTTTTCCTTCTTCCTCTCCATGCCTCCCTGCACCCACCTTTAACTGTGGAGCCTGGAACAATTCATCCAGATCTCTGGGTCTTACTGTTTTCTCTGAAGATTGAGAGTATTGAACTTAACTTCTAAAGGTCCTCCACTGCTAACATTCTTAGGTTCTGTGGGTCACATCAAAGAAGTTTTTCTATAACTTCAACCAGAGCAGGCTGTACCCCTAAGCTCCACAAGAAAGAACATTTGTGTTACAACACATCCTGTAGTCCAGGAAAGAATCACTTGTCCATGTTATAAAAGCTTCAAACCAGACACTTGCTTGATCTTTCTTCTCTAAAGCAAAGCAGATAACTGTGGTTCTCTGTGATGAGAGCTTCAGAGCACATCCTCTAAAGAGCAGCTGGAAGCCTGCCCCAGAGTCTCATATATGGCCAAGCTATGCCACTTCACTCTTCTTTCATAAGGTTGCTGTCACTCTTTGGCAAACATTCTCAAAGATTGGATTTATGAGTCCTAATGGGTTCTGGGTAGCCTTTGACTATTTGCAATCTATTGATTCATACTCAGACCCAGGTGGTAGTTTCACTTCTTCCTGGTTTTCAACCCAGTGGCCTGGGGAACACCAAAGGACCCTTCCCATGGAGCCTTCAAAAAAGGAACTAGCATTTCAGTGGTAGTTCTCTCCTTGTGATGATGCCTTTAGCTGCAGTCCTCTGTCATTGCTTCTCTGTCATTGCTAAAAGTGAATAAGTTGAGAGTGTAAAGATTTTTATTCCAAAACCATAGTATTGCATAACAGATATTCTTATTTAAAGTTATGGACTCCTTTATAGTCAGAGATGTCTGTCTTTGCAGTGGAAAACACACAACAATAGGCCCCATGTAGGAAAGAGATATGAAAGCAAGTGCTGGACTGAGCAGTACTGTCTTGAGACAAGAAAGAGCCTACCAATGAATCAACTGCCCCAAAAAACCTGATGGAAAGACAGGCAGGTCCTGGGCTCAGGGTGGGGTTCGGTAGAAACTGCCTAACATTCTTTTCTTACATAGGACTGATGGACGGCGCTGGTCTTTGGCTTCTTTGCCTTCTTCAGGCTATGGAACCAACACTCCTAGCTCCACTGTCTCAGTAAGTAGCCAAATCTGTGGCCGTACCTCCTTCACCCTGAGGAAATACTTCCCTACAGGTATTGCTCCCTGTCCCTACAGTGTTGCAAAGTGGTTCTCAACTTTTTCTCCAAAGCCCAACTCAAAGAGGTTGCTTGGGATGAGGCTGAGAGGGACAGAGGTCTGGTGGCCTTTAACAGCCATAGTCAGATCCATTAAATGCCTTTGGAAAGAATTAACCAGCATGTTTCTGAGCGTCAGTTATTCCTAGTGGAGTCAGAAGAGGGCTTGAGGATGGACTTTCGCTTTGCCCACGAGGCCAGGCACAGGCACTCCTAAGCGCGGTTCCCTTGCTCCCCTATTTGTAGAACTGCAACCAAGAGCAAATAACACCACCCCCCACCATGTCACAAAGGCCTGGTAGACCCTCCTCCAACTTTTTCACCTTTTCCTTTCAGAAAAGAAGGGAAGGATGAATGTGATTTGATATTCAAGTTTGATTGTATATCAGCAAAAAAAAAAATATTGGGCCTGTCTCTAAAACTTCTAGTTATGTCTCTTTTAGAGAAGATTTTAGCCTAAAACACAACAAATGTCCTAACTGCCACCATGCACAATTGACCCTAAAATGAGTCTTCCTCATTGAGCAACATTTAATTGAAGCCAGGATGACAAGTTGGCAAGCACGTTCTGTAAAGGGCGCATATTTTAGGCTTTGTAGGCCGCAGACCGGATGACCCGTTTCTCCATGTCTCCCACCATTCTTCAGGTCTTCTCAGCTCAGTTTGTATTCATAAATCCCAAGCAGGTAAAAGAAGTTATCATTTCCTCCCTTGACCTAGATATTACTCTTTTTAAAAATTTTTTTATTATTATTTTTTTGGCCGCTCTGTGCTGCAAGTGGCATCTTAGTTCCCCAACCAGGGATCAAACCCGTGCCCCCTGCAGTGAAAGCACGGAGTCTTAACCACTGGACCACCAGGAAAGTCCTAGATTTTACTCTTAAATTAATCCAAAGATCTCACTGGTCTTTTGGCAGCTGTTTAGTTTCAGATCTTTCCCTAGTAAATATCCCTTCCCCATAATCCTTTACTCAAACAGGTGATTTTTGAGACCCAAAGTAAGAGTCATGTATTTATTATATATATATTCCTGTTCAATAAGTTTTAATAGACTCAACCCATTGCTCCAGCTTATTTTATTGGAATACCTTAAAATACCAATTTTTCTTCATGTTAGTTGCAGTTGGGTGAGAATACTTTTTGCAACTTCTATCCAAATCATTTATAAAAATGTGACCAAGACAGAGCCTCATGAAAACCTCCCACTAGCTGTTTACAACTTTATGTATTATAGGATTCCATGAGAGAAGTGTGCACTGTAAGTCAAAACAATTTTTGATTTCTCACTTGGTATTAAGGCTTACGTGTGGCAACGGTTTTCTTGGTGTGGTACTGCAGCTTTGAGTGTAAGTGAATTTAACCCCAGATGCTTCATCAGTTGGTGAACGGAAGTTGAGCCAATAGTGTTAGATTTGCTGCTGCTGTAGCCAGTCTTGTCAGGTAAGGGCAGGAGTTCACTGATCCAGGTGCCGACCAGGGCTGCCATGGCAATGGCTGCATTGGTGGGATGCCTGTAATAGCACAGCTCACTCCCTCAAATTGTCTCTTGTGATTCTGGAATCTCAATCGTTGGGCCATGTTTAGAATTCTTAATTGTTTTCAGGTCAAGTCTAATCTTTGGGTTCTAGATCTAAAAATAATTTTCTTCCCTGCTGGATTTTCTTGCCTATTGGTGTCCCTAGAGCCTGGGCAAAGCCTTCACAGCTGCAGCGAAGCCAGTTGCCCTCTGGGTAACAGCCTAAAGGAAACATTGCTGAGCCATCCTGGGGCTCTCCCAAGGTGTTGTAGAAGGCAAAACTTATGGGGATGTCATTTGTAGGCTGGGCATACCTAGAACATTTCCTAATAAGCCAGGAAGCATGATTTATTAATTACTTGCCATTCTAACTAGCCAGAAGCTTCACTGAGGGCAAAGGGTCCACGTGGAAGAATCTGCTTTTTGCCACCTAAAGAGGCTCCCTAGGTAGTTGGGGAGCTGTCACACCTCATGAATGTCTGGGTCTGGCCCCCTGCAAGGCTCATGAAGGATAATAGTATCTTGGCTTCATCTGAACAGAGCTCTGAAGGATAGAGATGAACGGGATCATGTACAGTGGAGACTCAAGGGAGCAAGGGAAAGCAGGCTGGCTGTGGGCTGACTTCAGGTTTACGTTGACTGGGGAGCCACTGACCATTTTCAGTCCTTCTCCACTTCTAGACTGCCTTAGACATGTCTTTAATGCTTTTTAAAAATGTTGTCCCCTCTAGTCATCATGCTCCTCGCAGGAAAAGCTGCACCAGTTGCCCTTCCAGCCTACAGCCGATGAGCTGCACTTTCTGACGAAGCATTTCAGCACAGAGAGTGTACCCGATGAAGAAGGACGGCAGTCCCCGGCCCTGCGGCCCCGCTCCCGCAGCCTCAGGTGAGGGTGCTCTCCACCCACTGCCCTGGTACCCATGGAGTTCAGCTTGTCTGCACAGCCTAGGAGTCAACGGACTTATTCCATAAAGGGCAAGGTAGTAAATAATTCACACTTTGCAGGCCATATCGTCTCTGGCAGCTACTTACTCTGCTGTGGTGCAGAATCATCCGCAGACATTATGTAAACTTTATTTATAAAAGCAGCCGGCGGGCCAGATTTGGTCTGCGGGCCGTAGTTTGCCAACCCCGGGCCTAGCACGTAGGCACAGCTCAAATGAGTCAAGTGCAGTGAAGCTCAAGCCCTTTGGTATTGGGTACAGCTCAACTCACCATCACAAGAGGTGCCTGAAGATGCTGTCAAGGGGTCCCTCTTTTTCCCTTTGAAAGTAGCTGGCAGTAGAAATGTACTTTGGACTCCATTCAGTAAAAGGAAAGTAATAGTATCATCCATTCTGATGGTTACCTGGCTGCAGAACCCAGAGGCCCAGCATATATAAACTAGGCCAATTAAAAAAGTTGCTTCTGAGGACACTTGAGGCTGACTCGGGCAAGAAGCCCATTGCAGAAGCAGAACTAAATGCCCATCTAAATCTGTCTCATTTCCCTGAATCACCTGGGCTCATCAAACCAAGCAAACCTTAACAGCTGATTTATCTGTGTATTCCATAGATTAAATCAGCTCTTCTCTTTGGCATTAGGTGGTAAATCTGTGCCAGAATTCCAGGTTAAGGGAGAGGGTGGAGAATAAAATGATCATGGCTTTAAGTGATCGAGCTCAGATTTCCAGGGTCCCTGGGAAATAAGAAGTTGGTTCACATGTTCAGGGTGGAGGCCCAGAGGAGCAGTGCCTTCCAGAAAGAATCCCCTCAGGTCATGTTGGCACTGCAAGTGCCAGTGAGCTGAGCCAGACCACAAAGACTGGTTCAAGTTCAGATTGATGAGAACAATGACTGGGACTGCAGTGCAAAGGGTCAGACATACAAATGAGGGAGTGTGAAGTGTGGAGCCCAGTGTGTTTCTTTGTCTCATACAGAGGAATGTCTGAATCTTGGTGCTCTTCACACTCCACACAGAGACGGGCACCTTTTAGGCCATTTGAGACTGAGAGGACTACAGTACCTCTGGGAAATCCCTGAGAATTACTCTTAAAAAGCTGGGTAATGTGCATTAATGTAGCAGGCAGACCATGGCCTACCGTAGGGAGGAAAGGCAGAAAAGAATGGTTCTGAACATAGCTCAACTGGGATCACATGTCGGGCACCAAACTGGGCAGGACCCAAATAGCCATTCAGTTGTACGGCTCAAACTCTGAATCCTTTAAGAGGATGTAATCACACATGGGCCAAAGGGGAAGATTTAGATGACCCAGGTTTATGATTCACTACGGGCTGGCTGGACTGGCCTCGTTCATCCCCCAGGTGAGAGCTAAGTTAGCCCCACTGGATGCAGCTTGTTTAGAAAAGATACAGGTATACACTGTCTTCCTTTGGTTGTTTTGGTGGTGGTTTGATTTGATTTGATTCCTAGAACATGCTGGGGTATGCCCAACCCCACTGGCCAAAGCAAAGAAGACCCAGAGAGTCCTGTTCTGGAGGAAGTGATCCTAGAAGAACCACCAGTGGCCTCAAGAGTGGTCTCCTCCTGTCTAGGCCTTTTCAGGCCCTGGCAGAAGTCTTTGTGAAGGCCAGGCCTCTTACAGGAAGGTAGTCTAGCTCCAGATGGCACACTTTTGAGCTGAACAGTGCTGGCAGCTCCAGGAATAAGAAAGGCTCTGGAACTCAGCACTCCTTAAGGTGGGAGTGTGTGGGTGCTGCAGACAGTGGGTGGGCATGGGCTCTGGGGATGGGCATCTTTCTCCTTGCAGGTTCCCTGGCACTAAAGTAACACAGTTGTTTCCTTCTTATTTAGTCCTGGACGGTCACCAGTTTCCTTTGACAGTGAAATAATAATGATGAATCATGTGTACAAGGAAAGATTCCCCAAGGTAAGGATCCAGTTTAAAGGAGACTGGTAACGCCTCTGAGGATGCCACCTCCAGCCAGCCCCAGTGGGAAGACTGGGGGTGGGGGAGTCGCCAGAGGCAATCTGGAAGGAGATCAGGGAGGCGCCAGGAGGAGGAGGACACAAGCATGAGGGCTTTCAGACTGCTGGAGAAGAGGAAGGCAGCAGAGGACTTTGAGTTTGGGGATCGTACTTGCAGAGCCTCTATTTCTCCACTCCCCAGAGAAAGGGGTATCCAGAGGGAAATGTCGAAAACATATCCCACTGTATATTAGTGGGAAGGAAAGAGCAGAGACCTTGTTTCTGACCGTGCACATCAGGATCCATGAGTCGGGGTCCCCCAGAAGGAGATTTGCCCTCTGAGAGCACCTTCACTTAATGCAGATTTCTAAAGCAGCACTCCCATTACCAAGCACAAACAGAGCTACGCTGGAAATTTCCTCTGGCAGGAAGTTGGCCAGAGAGAGCAGTAGGGTGGGAGACAGCTCAGGGTTGCTATTCACATTTGGACTTGTGTTTTCAAGCAGGGAAATGCTGAGGGAGGAAGGTAGGTTACTGTCCTGAGATGGTTGAGAAATGGTCTTCACAACCGCAGTTTGACTGTAAACCTCCTTGTATGTGGAACGAGGGCCTTGTTTTCCATTTGCATTTCTTTTGAACACCACACGCCTAAACACTCTGACCTGGCTTTCTAATGATAGGCCCTGTTCCTGCAGAACACAGCCAGTTCTGTCCGAGAGAGAAGCAGGGCCTGACGGAGGCTCCCTCTCCATGACAACAGCGAGAATGGGGTCTTCAAGCCTCTTTCTTCATCCTCCATCCAGACCCCCGGCTCTACCTGTTCATCTGTATCTAGGGTCTGCGATGTGTGGTTCCCTGCTCCTCCGAGAGTGTCCTTTTTCGAGCCTCGAGTAGTCTCCTGGGCACACACGGGTGGCTTAGGGAAAAAGTGCGAAGCCCTTGTGCTTTCCCTCTTGACATTCACAGTGAAGCAGAGCAGTGAGGAGGAGCTCAGACTCTGGAACCAGGCCGACTGGGTTCAAGTTGGCTTCTACCATTTATTAGCCTCATGACCCTGGGCAGATTTTTTAACTTCTCTGAGCTTCATTTGACTCATCTGTAATCTGAGATAATAAGAGTATCTATCTCATAGGGAGTTTGTGAAGATTAGTGAAAATTAAGCTTTTCTAACTGTGCCCAGGACATAGTTAGCGCTCAGTAAGTGTTAGCTGTTATTTCTTTGCTGCCCTGTGGTCTGCACTTTCTAGCCTTCAGATGGGCACTGGAGAGTAAGAGCAAGGAAGAGGGGCAGAATGAACAGCTAGGAAATCATTCTGTTGTGCCTTGCTTCTTCATAAAAAAGTTTGGGTGTGTATAGTGTTTAGAAATGCACCTCGCGTGTTTCCTCCTCCTCTTCCTCCTTGTGTATTAGGTGTTGTATTGTTATCCTAGCATTGCACGTTTGTATGTAAGATGAACTCGTGTTAGAAAAAGCATGTTAAGATTCCTTCCATTCCCTTTCAACTCCCCTCCTCTCCCTCTCTCCCTACCACATCGCTACACCATAAATATGTGTGTGTGTGTTTGTGTGTGTGTGTATATATATACACACACATATATATACATATACAAACACCCACTTAAACACACACTGAAAATCAGAAATCACCACCTGGTGGCAAAGGAAAGAAAGCCAAGCCCTAGATAGGCAGCTAGGAACTTGTTAGCAGATGTATATTTGTCATTTTGACATTCCTGTGCAGTTAGGTCCCCAAGAGGCTTCTGAGCCAGACCTCATGCCGCTCTGCTGGGGATCCAGGTCCGTGAGCAGGCAGGTTCACACCTTCAGTAAACACTCTCTGAACATCTGCTTAGCTCAGTTGGGTCCTAAGTTCAAGTAAGAGGATCCTGAGATAAATCAAATTCCCACTGGCTTGAAGAAGTTCCCAGTCTGGAGAAAGATTTAGAAACCAGGAGTGTCCACACACCAAGTTTATACAGTTGGGAGGTCCAGTGGAAGCACAGAGGAAAGGAAACCCTAGTTTTCCTGGAGGAATCAAAGACTTCCCAGAGGAAAGATGATGCTTGAACTGAGATTAGAAGGAGTAGTAGGAGTTTGCCAGGCAGGCTTGGCAGGTGAAAAAGCTACACACAGGGAACAGCATAAATGGACAGAGGCATGAGATAGCATGATAAAGGAACAACAGAACCTCAGTGTCCTTAGAGCAAGAGAATGTGCCGTTCAAGGAGTGGGGAGGTGGACAAGGCCAGGTGAGAGAGGGCCTTGACTGTAATGTTTTGACTTGACTTGAAGGTGACCTTTCACGTCTCCAGTCATCAGGTTCCCCAAATGCAACATCAGGAAACCAGGATCACAGAACCCATCCTTAGGCTCTGACCAGGCCCTTCAGGCTTAGCTCCGGCCGAGCTGGATCAGGAGGGAAGAGTCACTTGTCCTGCTTTGATTTGCAGGCCACCGCACAAATGGAAGAGCATCTAGCAGAGTTCATTTCCTCCAACACTCCAGACAACGTGTTGCCCTTGGCAGACGGAACCTTGAGCTTTATTCATCATCAGGTGATTGAGATGGCCCGAGACTGCCTGGATAAATCTCGGAGTGGCCTCATTACCTCACACTACTTCTATGAACTTCAAGAGAATTTAGAGAAGCTTCTGCAAGATGTGAGTGTCCTTGTTCTGCAACTCTGGTGAATCCGTATAGTAGTGGTTTTTAGTCCCAAGCTAAGATGAAGGCAGTCATGGTGTTCCCAGCCTGCTTGCCACCTCCCTGCTGGTATGTGGGACGCACCCCACATGTGCTGCTGCTGCTGGGCTTTGGTTCCTCCTCAGTCCCCTGCATTTCTCCGAGAAGCCTGTTCGGCGTCAGAACTCAGTGCTGTGATTCCTTTCCTTTTCTAATACCAATTACTCTTCCTGAGGCTCCAACGTAGTGTTCATAAATATTTGCCTAGGAGATTTGTAACCCAGAGCCAAAAAGAGGTCCTAGTGGCTGTAGTGGGCTCTCTTTTGGTAGACATACTGGTGTAAGCAGAACCTTGAGACTGCTTCTCCTCAGTCAGGGAAAAACAGGCCCGAGGACGGCACCATGGGTTTATCCGTTTGCTGATATTCTGTTTGCGTAGCAGAAGTTCTCCAGCAGGGACTGATGTGTTTAGAGACCTGATCCTCCCCAGTGTAAAAAGTCTCTGGGCAAAGTAATCCAGAGACCATTGAGTTCTTCTCGCTGCTTCGTGCTCCGTTCTTCGCTTTCCTCTCTGCCTCTCCGATAGGGTGATCGGATGCCTTCCCACTCAGACTGCAGTTGCCCATATCACACCGTTAGTACAGCTTAGGGGAGAGGAGGTGTGCTGTCTCTTCGGGGCTCTTCATGTCACTAGAATATTTCCCAGTCCAGACCCCTGTTACCTCCAGACATGTGCCTTCATGCTTTCGTAGGACCAACTGAGCTGAGAGCCCAGGCTAATGGGCTCAAACGACTCCGGTGTGTTAGTCCAGAAATTAGGAGCAGGAAGTTGTTTGTTTGTTTTTTTAATTTAGGAAACAGTTGAATCTAGAGAAAGGATGACTAAAGATGGTCACGATTAGTGCTGTCAAATAATGGGAGTTTTATCATATGTAATATGTGGCAGCTTCTCTATCCCCTAAAAGGCATACTAGCCCAGTGGACAAGAGTTACAGTAAGAAAGGTTTTGATTTAATAGATGAAAAAGTTCTTCCTTCTACAAAAATGTCTTTTTCTGATTTCAAAAGTAATACTTAAATTTAAACATTGCAGAAATATGAGTTTAAAAAGCTGAAGTCCCACGAAACATCACTGGCGGCTGTTTGTTTCTGTTCAAGAATAACTTTCTAACAGTTCTCCGACAATACGTAGGAATCAGGGATTGAGGCATCAGATAAATCAACCAGAGCGACTTCCAGGGTTGCTTGTACATCTAAGATGGATCTTCTGAAATGCTCAAGTCAGAGCTTTGCCCAAAACCTTCAGGCATTTCCCAGATGTATTGCCTCTGGCAGTGGGAAGAGCACTGAACATGGAGCCAGTGCATTCATATGTTCTCTCATTTGCTAGGCCCTGGGAATGCAGAGAAGAAGTTCAGTGCCGGTTCTGGCTCAAGGAATTTGCTGTTGACTGGGGTTTACAGACCCATCAATATGTATTACAGTAAAAATAATAGCTGTCAATTATCGAAGTGTACTGTATGCCAGACACCACACTGAGTGCTCTATATGAAGTATCTCACTTTTGTTTATTATAGTAAGTGTGATTGGTGAGCACTAAACAGAGATCAGTTCTGAGCACAGAGGAGGATGTGCTGACTCGGCATGGAGAGTTCAGGAAAAGCTGAGTCTCGATGAGTAGGTAGGAGTTCACTGGATCTAGAAAGCAGTATAAACAACCTTTCAGAGGTGTGGAGGAACTTGGTTCATTTCAGGAATTGCAGGTAAAGTAGTTTGGCATGACTAGAGTGAAGGATGTCTGCAGGGAAACCCTGGTAGATGAATTTGCTAGGCACTACATTGTCTAATTTAATCTTCATAACAACATTGTAAGGAAGGTATTATTATTATTCTCTAAATATGCAGATGAGGAAACCAAACCTTAAAAGGGCCAAGTTAGCCCAAGGTAACTCATTTCTTGAGTAGCAGAGCTAGCACCCAAACCCAGGTTACTTATTCCAGAGCCTAAGATCATACGCTTGCAAATACTTAGTCAATAAGCATTGACATCTGCTATATAAGAGGTACCTGTGCTAGGCGACACAGCCTCTCTACTCACAAGGCCCTACAGTGTACCTGTAGAGACAGACAATTAATTATAAAACAACATGCTAGTACCATGTGCTGTGAGCAAACAGCTAGGAAAACATAGAAAAAGGAGCTGTTGCTTCTTGTTCTTCGTGTGTGTGTGTGTGTGTGGGCAGGGGACTTAGGTGAGGCTTCACAAAGTTGATATTTGAGCTGCGTGTTAAAAGAATGAACAAGATTTCATCAAGTGCCCAGCCTCTCTTTTCATTGCATAACCAGTTTTTTTTAATGGTCTTCATTTGCTTGTATTTCTTTCCTTACAACCTGTTCACTATTCAGTCTCTTGCCTTCTACTTTCCCTTCCCATTATTCCACTGAAACATTTCAGGCAAAAGTCACCAAAGAACTAACTGGCCGGTTGCCAAATGCTGTGACCTCTCTCAGTCCTCACCTTCCTTCACCTGTCTACAGAGGTTTCCACAGTGAATACCTCTCTTTGATCTTTTCTCCTCCCCAGTTGTCATGACACTGTTCTCTCCAGTCTTGTGGTCTTGCTGCCCCTTCACAAGTTTTCTTAAATGCTGGTGTTTCGAGGGGCACCTTCCTGAGCATCCGTGCTCCTCATTCTCCTTTCTTCACTCTCTGATCGGCCCTGTCAGCTCCTGTGTCTTCAGTTGTCATCCGTCTGCTAACGGGCCTTTGCTCCCCACTGTTCTTCTGAGCTCCGGATCAGTGGCCCCAGCTGCTGATTGGACTCCTCCACCGTACTTTCCACATCGGTTAGTATTCTTTGTTGCAAGTGGTAGAGAACCAACTCGGAGCAGTTTATGCAGGAAAGGGAAACTAATTATAAAGATTGAAAGGGTATCTTAGAGAATTGAAGACAGGAATGCAACCAGGCCTTAAGAAGGGACCAGAACCAGAAACGAGAGCCTGTGGAAAGCCCAGGAACCATTCGTCTTCCTTCTCTCAGCTCTGTTTCTCTCTCTTTGGTAGGTATGGTCATCCTTTTCACCCAAGAGCGAATTACACAGTTCTGTCATGCTGATATTAATGGTTGTCGTTCCACCCATTTTTAAGTTCCTAGGGGAAAAAAAAATGTAAAAGAAAAAGCAGGGTGGGGGGACTTCACCGGTAGTCCAGTGGTTAAGACTCCGTGCTCCCAGTGCAGGGGGCGTGGGTTCAGTCCCTGGTCAGGGAACAAAGATCTTGCATGCTGCATGGTACGGCCAAAAATTAAAAAAAAATAAAAAAAAGTAAATTCCTAGGAAAGTAGTCCACTCTGGTCAGCTATCGGAGGTGGGAGGGAAAGTGCAGCCACACCAGACAAATGTGGCTCCAGGAGTCAGAGCAGTTTCCAAGAAGGGAGAGTCTCTGGGGCTGAGCCAGCGCCTACGAAAGTATCTAGTATAGGTACCTCAACCTTTCCAAGTCCAAAGCAGAACTTTTCCACCTACCTGCTTTCTCTTTAAAACCAAAGGGAATATGTTCTCTACCTATCCTCACCTAAACTGTGTATTTTTTTATACTGTCTATTTCATTTATGGGTTCAATGGAATTTCCGTAAAATTGTCGTTGTACTTCCCATCTGTTCCTGCCTCTTCCACCCCTCAGGGCTGCTCGGAGATGGCCCAGTCTGTCCATTTCCCTCCATTCTTACTGCCTTGGCTTATTATGCCTTTTTCATCTGCACTGTTGCAGTAGCCTGCTGGTGGGTTTCCCTGCTTTTAGGCTTGCCCTCCTTAGTGCACCATCCACACTACAGCCAAAGAGATCTCTCTAAAATCCCTTCTGGTCACATCACTCTCCTGCTTTGAGGTCTTTCTATTCCTTACAGTCTGTCTGTGGTGGAAAGTGAGCATCAGTGAAGGCTCCATTGGGAGTTACATCTTGAGCTGGGGTCTGGAGGGTAAGTGAAGCCTGCTGGATGGAGCAGCAGGTAAAGCTGCGTGTCTTTGTGACATTCCTCGGCGTCATGTAGTGTTCCTCAGCTCATGTGGTTCCTGGTGAGCAGCCTGTCCCCCCTCATCACGGCCCACTGGCCCTCTCTAAGGTCTTTACTTTGCAGCACCCTCTGTACTACAGAGGGTACACCCTCTGTACCCTCTGGCAGAGTAGGCTCTGCCCAGCCCAGTCCTGCTTCACTCAGCCATGTTGGGCCGGTGGATTGCTTAAGTATCCTTTGTCTTCTCTACAGGCTCATGAGCGCTCAGAGAGTTCAGAAGTGGCTTTTGTGATGCAGCTGGTGAAAAAACTGATGATTGTCATTGCCCGCCCTGCTCGTCTCCTGGAATGCCTGGTGAGTGGGCTCTCGGGAGGTTGGGGGGGGTGGGTGGCTGGAGGGGAGGGAACGGGGGCTGTAGAGGAAGTATTCTGCTAACAGCAGAACTGTGGGGGTACCCACTGCCATTTCTGCTGCTGAAATCCTTGTTTAAATATGACACGCAAGCAAGTCCCTGTGAGGAAAAGTGGTTGCTCCTGAGAAGTGTGGCAGGGAGGGGTGCTCGTCTGCCCAGCCCACACTGAGCAGGCCCCAGGTCAATGGGGACCCTGGGGGTGAGGAGCACAGGCCAGTTTCGTTTGCACAAGTTGAGTCCACCCTTCATTTGATCATTCAGTGACACTACTGAGTACCTGCGTCATTCTAGACACTGGAGATACAGGCGTAAGTAAAGCAGGGTCCCTGATCCTACGATGCCTCCTCTGCAGTAGAGTTAGATTTTGTCTTTTAGTGCCTTAAGTATGAGGCATGGAGACATGCAAATAATAATTATGATACTGGAAGAAGTTTGCAGCCAAGGGAAGTACAAGGTGCAACGGGGACATGGGGAAGGAAGTGCTCTAGTCCTCCTTGGGATGAACAGAGATGGGCATTCAGTGAAGGCTCCCTGGGGAATGTGAAGCTCAGTCAGCTACTTGCAGGATAATTATGAGTTTGCCAGGGGAGAGCCATCAGAAAAGGCATTTGATGGAGTACAGGGTGTGTCCGAAGTGTTGGTGAGGGATAAACTGGGAGGTAGGCCATGACAGGACCATGGAGAGTGTTGGGTTCTTGGCTCCGGAGTTTGCATTTATCCTTAAGGCTACTTGGAGCCATCAGAAAGTTTAGGTAAGAATATGACATGGTCAGATTTACTTTTTTAAACTAATTTTATAGAGGTATAATTTACATACAATCAAATATATCCCATTTGAGTATACAGTTCAATGAGTTTTAACAAATATACACCTGTCTAATCACTGCCACAGTTAAGATGGAAAACATTTCTCCCGTCTTAGAAAATTCCCTTGTGCTCCTTTGCAATCAGTCCCTTTCCCCTGCCCATCTTACCTCCCACTCCAGGCAACCACTTATCTGCTCCTTCACTATGGATAAGTTTGCCTTTTGTACAGTTTCATATAAATTAAATCATACAGTATGTTCTGACTTCTTTCACTCAGCATAATGTTTTGGAGAGTCATACATGTTATTGCATGTATCAGTAATTGGTTCCTATTTACTTCTGAGTAACACTCCATCAGATTTACTCCTAAGAAAGATGACGCTGGCTGCAACATGGATAGTGAATTGGAAGAGAAGGCAGGATGAGCCAGGGACAACCTTGCAGAGGCACTTAAAGCCGTTCATGTGACGGAGAGGAGCGCCCAGAACTAGGACAGTGGTGGGAGGACAGAGCAGAAGAGTTGGGTAGAGGCGGGTTTCTGAAGTAGACATTCTGACTAGACAGGGACTGAGGATGAAGAAGAAGGTAAAAGGACTTCCAGTCTGGGTTAGATTGTATCCACATAGGTAGTGGTAGAGTTCTCCAAACCCGTGAGACCAGAGGTAAAGAAAGCAGTGGAGGCTGGGGTCGTGGTGAACAGAGGCCTCTCCCTCAAGGACATGAAGTCCGTGGTTAAACAGGGGCTTGGAGTTAGGCCTGGGTTTGCGTGCTGATTTTCTCTTTCTTCCTACCTCTGTGGTCATGGTCAAGTCCGTGCATCTCTGTGAGCCTTGATTTCCTCACCAAGGTCACAGAGGTGTCTCCAGGGTTTCGCCCATACTGGCACTTAGTAGGCACTCAGTCAATGGGGCCCTCGTTATTATGTGCTCCAGGCAGACAAGGACTTCTGTGCTGTGTCCACAAGGCTCTCCAGCCCCCAGCACACAGGGGTTTGCTCAGTAGATGTCTGAAGGCATGTGTGTGCACCGCCAGGGCTGTGAAGCGTGATTGAAGGTGTGCCAGGACTGCCCCTCTTCACTGGGTGTGGGAACACACCTGACAGTGCCGTGTCCGGCTGGCACAAGGCTTTGGACCAGGCGAATAGGCAGAGCTCTCTGGAAACCAAATGCTCTGGTTCTTATTGCTGTAAAGACAGCAAACGCTTAGGATGTCCAGTCTGGAGGTGACCTGTAAGACAGCTTTGTCCCCATTGGTTCCTGAATCATGATGTTTCTTGGGATTCAGGGGTAGGGGTGTCCATCACAAAGAGGAAGTCTTCCTGTCGTCCTACTCTGGGTATATGCCGTAAAACCAAAGAGACCAGCAGCCTGCTTTTGTAGCCCTCACCACTGACTACCTCTCTCCCCGGTACAGGAGTTTGACCCTGAAGAGTTCTACCACCTGTTAGAAGCAGCTGAGGGCCACGCCAAAGAGGGACAAGGGATTAAATGTGACATTCCCCGCTACATCGTTAGCCAACTGGGCCTCACACGGGATCCCCTAGAGGGTGAGCATGCGGCCTGGTGGCTGCAAAGAGGCCACACAGCCTACAAGCTCTAACAGCAGGGAAGCCACTTGGAGAAGAAGCTTAGTTGGACAGGGACACAACACAGCATCAGGGGCCCGAGGGCTATAGGAAAAACTCTGTGTTCTCTGTCATAAAACAGCCCCTCCTTCAGGATTGTCCACATCTGCCTTATATAACCCAAGCTGGATTGCCTTGGGCCCACCTGCGTTGGATTTAGAGCCTAAGATCAAAAGGTCATCACAGAGGGCCACAATCACATTTTCAAAAATGGTCACCTCCTCTGCATGCTTGCCTCTCCTGCTGCCACCTCACAAGTCCTCCTGTGTCTTTGGGGTGGTCCCAACTCAGGGCTTCAGAAGATAATGCCATTCTCTGGGCCTTCACACTGAGCCCCTCCTGAACCATGGGCTTCCGAATCCCTAGTCTCTAATCGTCCCACTCCTGCCTTTCCTGCTTCCCAACCTCATCTGGCAAAGCAGAGTCTTGACCAGCAGGATGGGGGCCAGCTATCAGACAGCCCAGCTTTGGGCCCTGTTTTCAGGCATTGTCCCAAGTTTGAGGGAAGCTTCGTAGAATTTGCCAGGCCTTTTGAATGGTACTGGACTTCTAGAAATAGGGGTGGCAATATTATTTGACAAACAAGTCTAAAAGCTGTGACTGCACTAAGGATAGAGCCACAGGACCGCCTCCCAGCCTGATGCAGGAAGCATTACTGCCTTCCCTACATGCATCTGTCGTGTGATGTGAATGGACTGCTGAGATGTCTTGACATTGCCACGCACACTTTTCTCTTGTGTCCTTGCTTTGTTTCTAGAAATGGCCCAGTTGAGCAGCTATGACAGTCCTGACACTCCAGAGACAGATGATTCAGTCGAGGTAAAGACCCTGAGCTCCTGCCTCAATCCTGGACCCGGGGCCCTGTGAAGCAAAGGGCTGTGAATTCTCTCTAACAGACTGTCTGAAGGAGGGATGGCGGAGTGGGTGATCGCTTACACTGTCTGAGAGGTCATTCAGTTCCTGGGGAAGAATGGGCAGGAGGCCACGGCAGGGCTAAGAGCTGAGCAGATGCTGGGGCCGCAGCTTCCCCCCAGATGTGAGCTCTGAGAGAAGCATTCCTGGCTCCTGCCCTTTCCCATGTCTTCCAGGGCCGTGGGGCATCTCTGACATCTAAAAAGACACCCTCTGAAGAGGACTTCGAAACCATTAAGCTCATCAGCAATGGCGCCTATGGGTAAAGGCAGGGGTCAGGGTGTGGCCGGGACTGGAGCTAAGTCAGCCCTGGGGCTCTTCCTTCCGGAAGTGAATGATGCCTAATCCTCTGAGCACCAGATGCCTCAGGATGGACCTGTCCCTCCCGGAAGCCTCCAGGAGAGACAAGAGCCCAGTTTCCTCTGATACCTGAGTGTGGTTCCTTTCCCAGGAAAGAGTCCCTCTCCTCTTGGCGGCACTTCTGCTCTCACTGAGCTCTGAGGAGGGGTTGAGCTGTGTCCTCAGGTCTTGGTATATCAGGAAATTGAAGAGCTCCCTGGGCAGGTGCTCAGATCCTTCTCATTGATAAGCACCCCCTGCTCCTTTGTTCTGTGCATTGATAAGGTGTGAGAGGAAGCAGTTTGACCACCCAAGCTCGCAGTGGAGGAGAGCACAGCTCAGGGGCTGAGGGCCGTGGGGTACGGATGGGCTTTGTTTCCAGGGCCGTATTCCTGGTGCGGCACAAGTCCACCCGGCAGCGCTTTGCCGTGAAGAAGATCAACAAGCAGAACCTGATCCTACGGAACCAGATCCAGCAAGCCTTTGTGGAGCGTGACATACTGACTTTTGCTGAGAACCCCTTTGTGGTCAGCATGTTCTGCTCCTTTGAGACCAAGCGCCACCTGTGCATGGTGATGGAGTATGTTGAAGGTACTGGGGAAAAGGTGGTCTGGGTTGGGGGCCATGGCATAATCTGAGAGAGCCCTGAGCAGGGACCAACAGCTTGTGTAGGCGTGAGGTTTCAGGGCCCAGCTTCCCAACCTCTCTTTGGCCTTGGTTTCTGCCTTAGGATCTCAGAGACCATTCGGCCATGGTGGGCACAAGGTGTCGTGCCCCTCCCAGGGAGAGGCTTCTGGAGCAGTAGCTGCCATGAGGCTGCCCATGTCGGGACAGGATGTATCAGCCCCACAGCTACAAAGCCTGCACAGCCTGGCAGACCTGCTGGCACCTGGCAGGAGCAAAGGGGGTAGCAGAGCCACCAAAGCCCAGGGCCGGATGCTGGGAGGATTGCATCTGGGCCCTCAGAGGAGAGGAAAGCCACTGCCCTTGCGGATGGTTTTTGAAGGGGATGCCCCTTAGGACCCCACAAAATGCTCTGGGGATGGTGTAGGAGAGCATCATGGGGCACAGCTCTGGAGGGGGCAGCCGCTTTGCCAGTGGCCTTCCCTCTCCCTTCGTCAGGGCTGCGTACAGCTTCCAAAGATATTTTGCCTAAGTCTTGAAGTTGAAGCTGAACAAAACTCCGCTTTTCATTCTTTGGGTAGGTGCTGGGAGTTTACAGTGTTACTTTACTCAAAAACTAAAGGAGAGCCAACAGGAAGGAAATAAATGGACAAATGCTGAAGTCTCATCCTAAAATAACTTAGTCCTGTCCCAACGAGTCAGCTTACAGGCCTAGAGGCCTGGGTTCCTTCCCTCTTTGTCCTGAACGATGGCCTTGACAGCCACTGGCCGACTCGTCTTACCTCCTGCTCCCCTCCACACTCTCCCACCCATGCCAGCAGCAGAGGGGTTAGAATCACAGTCTCTGGCACCAGGGTATTCTGTGACACTATCTACTCTGGGGCCTCTGAGACCATCTAGAGCAGGGCACTGGACCCATCCTTCATGGTGGCCTGGGCTTGTTGCAGGAGGAGACTGTGCCACTCTGCTGAAGAACATCGGGGCCCTGCCTGTGGATATGGTGCGCCTGTACTTTGCGGAAACTGTGCTAGCCCTGGAGTACTTACACAACTATGGCATCGTGCACCGTGACCTCAAGCCTGACAAGTATGCCCGCTCTCCCAGTCCCTTGTTTAGGGTGTCCCTCTTGGGTCTCTAGATAAATGAACGCAGACACAGCACGTTTGAATCTATCCCAAATGGCTGCTAGGAAACACTGCTCATGTGGGTGTCCATCTAGGCCTGGTACTCTAGCCCCTGACTACCCCAGATGCAAAGAACATTGCCAGCAAGGTCTGGCAGGGGCACCGTAAGGCTTTGGTGACATCAAAGAATCACTGAGGAGCTCCACTCAAGAAACCAAGCAGGAACAAAAGGATCCACACATGTAGTAGATGGCTAAGCAAGTGTCCTGACATTTACTGACACCTACTCTGTGCCAAGCACTGTATTCTAGTCCCTGGCCTGTAGAGCTTAAAGCTAGTGTGGGTGGCAGAAATATCTTTGTATAGGCTGCTTCTTAGAAGGTATTAGTCAGGTGGGCGAAGGTGGGAGGAGGTTTCTCAAGCTGGGGAGCAGGATTTGCAAAGGCACGCACAGGTGTGGGGACGGGTCCCATTCAGGAGCTACAAAGAGTGCAGTATGGCTGAAGCTGAGATTGTTAGTTGGTCAGAGTAGTAAGAGAGGAAGCTAGAGAGAGGGGCAGGGATTGGATCATCAAGGGGCCTTTTGTTAAGTCTGGGTTTAATTTTAAAGGGTCCTAGAGAGTCTCTGAAGGGCCTGTTAACCACAGGGTGACAGTGTCACACTCAGACTCTGATTTAGGTTTAGGAAGATCACTGCCCATGGAAAGAGGTGATGAGACCATGGCAGTAGTCTAGGCCCAAAACAACAGTGCCTGCACTGGAACAGAGTCAGGATGGAGAAGAGAGGGATAGTGTTGGGAAGTGGAAAGGAAATGATAAGGCTGGGGTGAGAGAGCAGGAGTCTGGGATATCTTCCAGCTTTCCACCTTGGTGCTGGTAGTGGTAAGCCTCTGTAGTGGAAAGCAGCTTTGACATTAGACAGACCTAAGTTCATAGAGCTCGTTAACTCTCTGAACTCCGGGTCTGTTAATTAAACCTCTCTGAGCCTTGTGTTCCTCCTTTTGGGGATAATAATACCTACCTTTGTTGTGTTAGTTACTCTGTAAGACCTTTCATGAGCCAGAATATTTTGATAAATAATTGCTAAAGCACTTACCACAGAGCTCAGTAGGTAACAGAAACTACTGCTTTTCACTGAGAAGAGGACCAGTTAGGAGGCATGACCTTGTTTTGGACAGGTTGAGTTCGTGTGCCTGTAGGACATCTGGGCAGTTTTTAGGCATGGAGCTCATGAAAGAAGTCAGGGCCAAAAAAAAAAAAAAAAAAAAGTCAGGGCCAGAGATACAGATTTGGGAGTAAAGGGGTAGTAGGGTGAAGCCTTTGGCACAAAATGGCTCAGGCAGAGTGTGTGAAGAGGAAGAGACAGTTCTCTGTGAGATCTTACTTCTAGTTCCTCCCAACCAGCCCTCCTAAAACTAGCCGTGGACGTGGAATGAGATCATTGTGCCCCTTTGCCCTCTCCCTGACTCGGGTGTTGTGAGCCACTGAGGTCAGGAGTGGAGACTGGGAATGGCTGGAGCCTTAGGGTGAGGCTGATCGCTGGTGGAAGAAAGTCTGTTTCTCAGCTGGCTGATACTTGCCCTCAGCGTAGAATACAGTTGAGGGCCGTAAACAAAAGTGAATTGGGGGAATGGGCAAAAGGCAGGTTAGCTGCTTGTGCAGAGTACAGTGCTCATACGACCAGAGCTATTTATTCTTTCACAGCTGCCTGTCTCCCTGATGAAGCTACCCTGCTTGTGTCCCACAGTAGATGCCTGAGTGGGAAAATTGGGCATGTACTAAAACCAGCCATCTTGGAAGGCCAGGAAGTAACTTCAGACTTTTGTTTCTCTGGTTTCCCAGCCTGCTGATCACATCCATGGGGCACATCAAGCTCACGGACTTCGGCCTTTCTAAAATCGGCCTCATGAGTCTGACCACAAACTTGTACGAGGGCCACATTGAAAAGGATACTCGCGAGTTCCTGGACAAGCAGGTAATAAGAAGGATGCTTGAGACCTTGGGGGTTGAATCCAGGCCTCAGAGTAAGGACTGGAGGCCACATGCTTACCTTGCAGCTAGATGTTAAGACTGAGAGCTCCTGTCTTTTCCACCTTTTGGTTCCAGGGAGCCATTGAGATAGGCAGCACATTTGGAAAATAAGGTGGCCCATGAGAATCACATGGATATAAAATCCAAAATCATCTTCCACCTCAGGGTTTGAAGAAGATAGGTCACATAACCATTGACACTCTCAGAGACTGATAAGAGGTCAGTCCTGAGACTTCTAGCCTCAGTAAAGAGCAAAGCTCTCCTGGCGCCTGTGTCCATGGAACACAGCTCCAAGTTTCCAGTGGGCTGCATCCTGAGAGTAGCCGCGGGGCGTTTCCTGATTTGACATTACAGGTTATGAATGTTCACAAGTCCCTGTAGGAGTCATATGACTGCAGTGTCTGTTCTCTGGAGGCTGGAGGGCAGAGACCAATTGTGGGTACCACATGCCAAAAAGGAGTGGTGGTTCCAGGCTAGAGCTAGATGTTTCGGTTAATTAGGAAAATATATAAACTCACCCCACCAACAGCTCCACCCCTGGTACGCTGGGGCTCCTATTGCTCCTGCTCATTAACCAGAGTGAGCTGAGTCTTCATTCAGAGACTTGCTGCTCCAGAAGTGGGAGCACCCCAGCCCCTCCGGCCGCCATGCCAATGCACTGTCTCTGCATGCTGAGCCAGCCCGACTTCTTTGTGCCCAGGTGTGCGGGACCCCGGAATACATTGCCCCTGAGGTGATCCTGCGTCAGGGCTATGGGAAACCAGTGGACTGGTGGGCCATGGGCATAATCCTGTATGAGTTCCTGGTGGGCTGCGTCCCTTTCTTCGGAGACACTCCAGAGGAGCTCTTTGGGCAAGTGATCAGTGGTAGGTACCATCCCCCTGGCCCACCAAGGGGACAGAATCTGGATCCACAGATATGACTTACGCATGCATCTGCGAGGCTTACGAGTTCTTGTTCTGTGTTCATGTGTGTGTGTTTGGTATGCTTGCCTCAGATATGTGCACATGCAGACTCTGTGTGTCACCCAGCGCTTGTTCTGATTGTGTGCTTGGTCCCACATGAGTGCATGGGTGTACCTGTGTTGTGTCTGTGCATACCCCGTGAGTGTGAGTCTGTGTGTGTGTGAGTGTACATGTGTCTGGAGTGTAAAGGCAGGATGAGCTGGAGATCAGACCACTGCTTTGCAGTGGCCACCCTGGACCAAAGAGCAAGCCATGGTCTAGGATGTGGGAGGCTCCCCTAGAAGGACAGGAACCTGTACAACTTAAAGGCAGTGGGTCCCAGGCAAGGCTTTCAGGGCTCTGGGCTGGGCCCTTTATGTCTCCCCACACGTATCGTATCACAGGACCCTCTTGTCCATCTCCCCACTCTGCCCACGACTTCTGAGACTCCTCTAACCCACTCCTTTCCTTGTCACACCCAATGACTCTTCAGATGAGATTGTGTGGCCCGAGGGGGATGATGCGCTGCCACCGGACGCCCAGGATCTCACCTCAAAACTGCTCCACCAGAACCCTCTGGAGAGACTGGGTACAGGTGGGACAGGCCCCACTAACCTTTCTCAGCACTTGGAGGAGTAGGGCTGATTCCGTATAACTGGGAGGTTCAGGCTTCAGGTGTGGGCGGTGCCCCTGGATCCTGAACCTCTGCCCTGCTCCCTGTGGGCGGAAGAGGAAGGTGCTGGAGCTGAGGCCTCCAGGCCCAGCCTTTCGAGGCCTAGGTTCTCACCGGACGTGCTGACCTGGACTCCACACAGCTCACCCCAGCCCCTTGCCCACGCCATCCCTGTCCACAGGCAGTGCCTATGAGGTGAAGCAGCACCCGTTCTTTATTGGTCTGGACTGGACAGGACTGCTTCGTCAGAAGGCGGAATTTATTCCTCAGCTGGAGTCAGAGGATGATACCAGCTACTTTGACAGTAAGGCCACTGGTGGGACGGGGAGGAGCAGGGATCCTACCTGTGTGCCCAGAAACACCTGTGCACCGTGAACTTGGTATCAGGAGCAACTTCTCCAGGCCCTCCTGAGATCCGATAGGGTTAAAGGAGGCCACCACCATGGCCTCTGAAAGGCACTGTTCTGTGTGTCCCAGCCCGCTCGGAGCGATACCACCACATGGACTCAGAGGACGAGGAGGAAGTGAGTGAGGATGGCTACCTTGAGATTCGCCAGTTCTCTTCCTGCTCTCCAAGGTTCAGCAAGGTGCGACTGTGGTGGGCCCAGACTGGAGAACTGGGAGAAGAGGACCTATTGAGGGACATCCCTGGGGCACACCTGGGGAGGAGGGGATGGGCTATCTCTGGGAAAAGAGCGGGCAAGGTCTGGGCCTGCATGTGACAGATGCCTCTAGATCTGCTCAGGGCCCTGACATATGAGATGCCAGGGTGCAGCCAGGTCAGACCAGTGGAATAGCTGTTTCCTCGAATACTCATCTGGTATATATGGGGGAGGGAAGAGGAGAACTGGCTCGAATTCCTGGGCTTCAGGCGCTGAGAATCCTCTTCGCTCCTTGGGAGGTGTGGTCGTTGGGCGTCCTGGCAGGTCTCCTGTGCCCACAGGTGTACAGCAGCATGGAGAGGCTCTCGCTGCTCGAGGAGCGCCGGATGCCGCCCCCCACCAAGCGCAGCCTGAGCGAGGAGAAGGAGGACCGCTCGGACGGCCTGGCGGGGCTGAGGGGCCGAGAGCGGAGCTGGGTGATCGGCTCCCCTGAGATGTGAGCACCCAGAGCTCGCCCAGGGGTGGGCAGCACAGCCATCCGCTGGTGGTCACGGATGGTGGGGAGGCATGTGGTGTGGTGAGGGGCCTTCGAGAAGATGGCTCCTGAAGAGAGGTTCTGTGACACGAGCCCCAGAGGAAGCCTGGGCTGGAGGAGGGAGGCCGCTGGGGCCACCTCACCCTAGGCCTTGTGTCTCACAGATTACGGAAGCGGCTGTCAGTGTCTGAGTCATCCCACACAGAGAGCGACTCCAGCCCTCCCCTCACAGTGCGCCGCCACTGCTCGGGCCTCCTGGACGTGCCTCGCTTCCCTGAGGGCACTGAGGAGGCTGGCGGCCCCCCTCGGAGGCAGCAGCAGGAGGGTGCCTGGCTCCTGACACCCCCATCTGCAGAGGGGGGATCCGGGCCTTCCCCTGAACGGCCAGCGGAACGGCGGCTGAAGCTGGATGAGGAGCCTCTTGGCCAGAGCAGTGCTTCCAGTCCAGGTGTGGCCCAGCGGGTGGCCAGAGGGCCTGGGCTGGGGATGCGGCAGGGGGCCAGGAGGGGAGGCTCCGCTGCACTGCAGGTCTCACTGGTCACTTGGTCCACAGCCATGGAGACTCGAGGAGGCCGCGGGACCCCACAGCGGGCTGAGGGAGCCACAGCCAAGGCCATCAGCGACCTGGCGGTGCGCAGGGCCCGCCACCGGCTGCTCTCTGGGGACTCTATAGAAAAGCGCACTGCTCGCCCCATCAACAAAGTGATCAAGTCCGCCTCAGCCACAGCCCTGTCCCTCCTCATTCCTGCGGGTGAGGCCCCCGGGGGGTGAAGATAAAACTCATAGGAAGGGCCTTGGAACCTCTGTGGGCCCGTGGCTGGGGTGTGCACCCAGCAGGTGTGTCTGTGTTCTGTGTGTCGAGGAGCAGGGATCCGAGAGGCTGTGTGTCACTGTGGCCCCTTTGTTAAGAGAGCAGGGGTCTCTGAAGGTGTGCGTTGGTCTGGGGGGGGTGTGCGTGTTCCAGAAGGCAGATAGCACCGTGTAATGAGCGCAGGCTCTGAGGCAGAGGCTCATGCAGATCCTGGTTCCATCACTGAAGGGCTCTTGATCTTGAAGAAGGTGCTTAATCCCTCTGAGCCTCAAGTTCCTCATCAAAAAATGTGGATGTTAATGATGGTAACTCATAGGGTAATTGTGACGTTCAAGTATGTATGAAGAGCTTCTGTGGTCCCTAATGCATATAAGTAAGCACTCAGTAAATGCGAGCCCGTCACCTCCTGGGGTCTGCGAGGGTCTGGGCACACGAAGGCGCTTTGCTGCTCAGAGGTTGCGGGGAAGACATACCTGGCTGGGGGCAGGCTCTGTGACTGGAGCTGTGTGGGATCAACAGCCCAGACAGGGGCCGGGCTTGAGCATGGACGCACTAAGTCCCGGCTTCTCCTTCTCCAGAGCACCACACCTGCTCTCCACTGGCCAGCCCCATGTCCCCGCATTCCCAGTCATCCAACCCATCGTCCAGGGACTCTTCTCCAAGCAGGGACTTCCTGCCAGCCCTCAGCAGCTCAAGGCCCCCCATCATCATCCACCGCGCCGGCAAGAAGTATGGCTTCACCCTGCGGGCCATCCGTGTCTACATGGGTGACTCAGACGTCTACACCGTGCACCACATGGTGTGGGTACGTCTGACCATCCAGACCTGTTGTCTCCCAGCTTCATCACTCTTCTTCCTTCCCCTTGCTAGGGCCTGTCTGTCCCTGCTTCTGTCCACGCCCACATTACCCTCAGGGGTCAAAGAGTGGGGGGTAGGGGTCTCAGCTCGATGAGCAGAGCTAGGCCCCACCCTTCATGCTCAGGCTCCAGGCTGAGGACTGTTCTCTCCCCGGGACAGCACGTGGAGGACGGAGGTCCAGCCAGTGAGGCGGGGCTCCGTCAGGGGGACCTCATCACACACGTCAACGGGGAGCCTGTGCACGGGCTGGTGCATACAGAGGTGGTGGAGCTGATCCTGAAGGTCAGTGCTGGGTGTGCCGCCTGCTGCGGTCCCTGAATGACTCCAGCCTTATGAGTCTGTGACTGGCCATGGGGGAGTGGGAGAGTTGGGCGCACACATACCTGACACTGAGGACAGATGCACATACACACGGAACTTGGGTGTGGACATAGCAAAGGGTTTTCACTGGAAGGCGACACCCTCATTGACCAAGGCAGGGATCCTGCTGAGCTGTGGGTAGGACTGGAGGACAGGGCATGTGAGCCTCTTCTCTATCTTCCCAACCCCAAACTACTTGGGCTCCAGTGGAGCCATTTCCTAATCTGTGAAGAAGGAAGGTGGTCCCTGGCTCAGACGTGGTGATGCAGGGGCAGAAGCTCAAGCCGTGGGACAGCCGTACTCAGCGGGAGGGGGAGGGGCAGGGGCAGGGGCAGGAACACAGCCACGGCCTTAGCCTAGGCTCATGCTCTGATCCCCAGAGTGGAAACAAGGTGTCTATTTCAACAACTCCCCTGGAGAACACATCCATTAAAGTGGGGCCAGCTCGGAAGGACAGCTACAAGGCCAAGATGGCCCGAAGGAGCAAGCGGAGCCGGGGCAAGGATGGGCAAGAAAGGTGAGCCAGACTTAGCCCAGGGGATCTGCTCTCAGCCACCTAGGTGCTAGTGCTGGGGACCCTGGCCCTTGGCCCAGTGTGTGCTGTGCCCTGGGCACCAACTCAGACAGCCTCTGACCCCTGTCTCTGCAGCAGAAAAAGGAGCTCCCTGTTCCGGAAGATCACGAAGCAGGCATCCCTACTCCACACCAGCCGCAGCCTTTCTTCCCTTAACCGCTCTTTGTCATCAGGGGAGAGTGGGCCAGGTTCTCCCACACACAGCCACAGCCTTTCTCCCCGATCTCCCACTCAGGGCTACAGGGTGACCCCTGAAGCTGTGCATTCAGGTATGAAGGGCTGGTTGCAGAGACAGCCGCTGGGAGGTAGCAGAGTCCTGGGCACCTCTGTGCTTCCCACTCATCCCACTCTGAAGCTCTCATCCAACCCACCCCCTTAAGATCTGGCAGTCTTGGGGAGGAGGTGACAGAGGTGGAGGGTGACTTCATTTCTGTAGCCTGGGCTCTGGTTCACTGGTGGAGTAACCTTGATGATCCTGGGACATTCCAGGCCTAAGCCCTGTTTTGCCCCTCAGTCACTTCCAAGAGCTAACTGCTCTGCCTCTGTGTGTGTGTGTCTCTGTTTGTCTGTCTGTCTGTGTAAAGTGGGGGGAAATTCATCACAGAGCAGCTCCCCCAGCTCCAGCGTGCCCAGTTCTCCAGCCGGCTCTGGGCACACACGGCCCAGCTCCCTCCACGGTTTGGCGCCCAAGCTCCAACGCCAGTACCGCTCTCCACGGCGCAAGTCAGCAGGCAGCATCCCACTGTCACCACTGGCCCACACCCCTTCTCCGCCACCAGCAGCTTCACCCCAGCGTTCCCCATCACCCCTGTCTGGCCACGGAGCCCAGGCCTTCCCTACCAAGCTTCACGTGTCGCCTCCCCTAGGCCGGCAACTCTCACGACCCAGGAGTGCGGAGTCACCCCGCTCACCACTGCTTAAGAGGGTGCAGTCAGCTGAGAAACTGGCAGCTGCACTTGCTGCTTCCGAGAAGAAGCTAGCCACTTCTCGAAAACATAGTCTCGACCTGCCCTACCCTGAGCTAAAGAAGGAATTGCCACCCAGGGAAGTCAGCCCTCTGGAGGTAGTTGGGACCAGGAGTGTGCTGTCTGGTAAGGGGGCGCTGCCAGGGAAAGGGGTGCTGCAGGCTGCTCCCTCACGGGCCCTAGGAACCCTCCGCCAGGACCGGGCTGAACGGCGAGAGTCGCTGCAGAAGCAGGAAGCCATCCGGGAGGTTGACTCTTCAGAAGATGACACTGATGAGGGGCCTGAGAACAGCCAAGGTGTACAGGAGCCAAGCTTGGTACCTAACCCAGAAGTGGGCCAGGATCCACTCCTCACAGGAGCAGGAGCAGGAGAGGGTGAGGAAGAGGACGCCTTCTTGCCCAGGGATCCCAGGAGCCAGGGCCCGGTGGTCCCAGGCCTATTGACAGGGGTCACACTGGGATCTCCCAGAACGGAAGGCCCTAGTGTCCCCCAGAAGAGGCTTGGGATCCTACAAGCCTTTGAAGAGGCTGCCAGCTCCTCGTCATCAGCTCCCAACCTGGGTAGGGCTGGACCCACAGACCCCATCCCCCCTGAAGGCTGCTGGAAGGCCCAGCACCTCCACACCCAGGCACTAACAGCACTTTGTCCGAGCTCTTCAGGACTCATCCCCGCCAGTTGCTCCACTGCCTCCACCTCCGGAGAGCTGGGCCTGTGGTCCTGGAAATTCATTGCTGAAGACCCTGACAGGACATCCCCAACCAGAAAGGCAACAATGGAAGATGGTCTGGCCAGCTCTCAGGATTTGGAAACTACAACTCCAGTCCACCCTGCAAACTTGTCTCCCAGACAGGAGGGGAAGTCATGGCCACCCAGTGCCCCTGGGCTGGCCCATCTACCTTGTGAGGTTCCCAGCCAGAGCTGGCTATGGGAGCCTGAGTGTACACAAAGAGAGGAAGAGGAGCCAGCCCCGGGTATCACCAAAGTGCCTGATGCCTCAGGTGACAGGAGGCAGGACATTCCATGCAAAAGCTGCCCCCTCACCCAGGAGCCTGGGCCCAGCCTGCTCCAGAAGGGCCGAGACCCAGGGGGCCCTCAGAAGCATCAGGACTTGGCATTGGCACCCGATGAGCTTTTAAAGCAAACATAGAGGTTGTTTGCCATTTCTTGCACTCAGTCCTGTGTAATACACGCTCTTGGAAACTATCTTTATGTCTTTGGCTTTCTTCTTTCCTTCAGTCAATACAAATATAATTTAAGGTCCTGTGTTGCTGCTGAGAATGTAGTGATGAATGAGACACGGTTGTGGGAGGGTGCCTAAGCCAGCTAGGCTTCCCAGAGACTAGGGCATCTGAGCTCAAACCTGGAGGACAGATGATAGGTGGTAGTTTGCTAAGTTAGAAGAGTGGGGATTCGTGTGAGAAAGAATGTCCAGACAAAGAGTACGGCACTTGGCGTACACCTGGCATACTCAAAGAGCTGAAAGTAATTCAGACTGGAAATGGGTCTAGTGAGTTAGGCAAGGGCCATATCTAAGAGTCTTCTAGGAGTTTAGACTTTCTGTAGGAGATGGAGAACCAGAGAAGGCCATGTAGCAAGTAATATTCCTGCTTTATAGAGAAGGGAACTCAGGTTTTCAGACATTAACGTGAGCAAGATCATACAGCTCTGGGCAGGGCTAGGATTAGAATCTAGACTCTCTTGACTCTAGAACCCACATTTATCTCCTAATTTGGAGTGCTCTTAGCCAGTAAATGAGAAAAAGAGGTAGAGGGAGGTGAAGAGTTGAACTTGGGATATATTTAATTTGAGGTACTTGTGGGACATCCAGAAGTTTGGGTGCATGGGTCTGGAACTCAGTAGGGAAATCTAGACTGAGGTTAGAAATCTGAGAGCCATCAATGTATCAGTAGTAATGCACTAGCATTTAAGGCAAAGAAAGAAGACATCAAGGAAGAGTCATAAAATCCAAAAGTAAAGAGATTTTAAATGGAAGGAGAGCTTACTTGGTAAAATGCTGAGCGGCCAGGTGAAATAGAGAAACTGCCTTCCGTATTTAGTCATAAACCCTTAATGTCTGTAGCCAGTCAGCCCTTCTTGGGCTGTTCTCAGGTAGGCCTTAGCACTGGATATGGACATTGCTGACGTGAGCAGCCCCCAGTAGGTAGGACTGCAGTTGGTGAGTGGGTGGGTGGTGTGGAAGGAAGGGGGAGGACAGCTGTGGGACCATTGGAGGAGTCGGGAGATGGTATCCCAGGGACAGGAGGCAGGGCTGTGGTAGAGGGCCTCCATGGTGATGCAGGACTCACTCGCCAAACTGCCGTCTTGCACTGACTGTTCTGTAATCCAGTGCCTAGGTCAGAAAGAGAGGCATCAAGAGGCCTAGAGACAGGAAAATGCCTCTGGGTACTGGCTGGGCGCGACATGCATCCTGCAGCTGCTCGTCACCCTGCGTCGGGAAGGCTGTGGCCGCCAGAGGGCGCACCCTGCCTGTGGTGGCAGATGTCTGTCCCCTCAGCCTTCCAGGCCCCTCTTGAACCTCCCTTCCTCCTTCCTTCAGTCATTCACTGACGGCAGATCCTTGGACAGCCTTTACGGGACACTGGGAACACAGGTAACTAGTTGCCTGGGGCAGCCCCCCATGTAGGTCAGGATCTGGTTAGAAGCACCATACCATAGGTAAAGGGGGAGGTGCGGGCACATCTTGCAGCAGTTCCTGGGAGGAACTGCCCCCCTGGGGCAGTTGGAAATGGGAAGGAAGGGGTTTGCGAAGAGTAGGCACAGAGATGCTAAGCATCCTGTATTGCTTAGGGCAGCTGCCCCAAGTGCCAGTGGTGCTCCCCTTGAGAAACACTGCTCGATTAGCCTGAGGAGTGAGGAGCTTCTGGAAGGTAATTCTGGGAGTGGTATAATCAGATTTAGGTTTTAGGAAGATCACTGGCTGCAGTGTAGAGAGGCTCAAGTGGAGTAAGCCGACCAGAGAGAAAATGATGTAGTGACCCCTTGTGGTGGTCTAAACTAGGATGGCAACAATGAGGAGGTGTCCCCAGACGGAGGGGAAGTGTAGGGAGCTGGACGCATAGCTCTGGCAGCCATCAGCCAATAGGTGGTAATTAAAGCCATAGGAGAAGATAGGGATTGTACAGAGGACATGTGCAGAAGGAAAAAGGAAAAGGTCCAAGCCACTGGGGTTAGCTGAGTGGAGGGAGCCAAATGAAGAGTAACTGAAGTAGGGGATGAGATCCTGAACTTGGGAGAAGCCAGATGATTTTAAGAATTTTGTGATTTACCATAAGAGCAATTGAAAGTTATTTAATGGTTTTACGCAAGTTCAGATTTGGGTGTTTTTTTGTTTTTAATTTTTTGGCTGTGTTGGGTCTTTGTTGCTGTGTGGGCTTTCTCTAGTTGCGGCGAGCAGCCTACTCTTCATTGTGGTGCACAGGCTCCTTATTGCTGTGGCTTCTCTTGTTGCGGAGCATGGGCTCTAGGCACGTGGCTTCAGTAGTTGTAGCACACGGGCTCAGTAGTTGTGGCTCGTGGGCTATAGAACGCAGGCTCAGTAGTTGTGGCGCACGGGTGTAGTTGCTCCGTGGCGTGTGGAATCTTCCCGGACCAGGGATCGAACCCGTGTCCCCTGCATTGGCAGGCAGATTCTTAACCACTGTGCCACGGGGGAGGCCCTTTTTGGTGTTTGTTTTGTTTTGAGTTTAGTTTTTTTTGTTGTTTTTAGTTCCCCGACCAAGGATTGAACCTGGGCCCTGGCAGCGCAAGTCCGAGTCCTAACCACTGGACCACCAGGGAATTCCCCAGATTTCTATTTTGAAACGATGACTCTGGTTGCTATAATGAAAATGAATTTGAGGGGGCAAGAATGATAAAAGGGAGGCCTTCCAGTATTGTTAGAGATAGTGAAACAGTGAAGTTGGAGAGAAAAGTTGGGTATCTTTGCTATTTAGAAAGTAAAATTGATATGGGTTGGTGGTGGGTTTTATGTAGACACAAAGCAAAGGTATCAAAGATGATGACTACATTCCTGACCTATATAACCAGATGAATTATGTATTTCCATTCACTGAAATATGAAATAATGAAAGAACCAGGGCTACGTGGTGACCCTGCGTTCAATACGTTGCATGTGAGGTACCTCGCAACATAGGTCTGGGCAGGAGAAACAACGATGGGTATAATTGGCCTAGAGATGGTAGGTGAATTCATGGATGTGGATAAAACTGCCAGGGAAAAAGGCATAAGTGAGGTGGCCAGAGGAGCCCAGGAGACTTAGAGTCCAGGAGAATTAAAAGGAACAGTAAGAGATGCAGGAGGAAAACGGGATGATCATGGAGTCAATGGCAGAGTTTTTCACAGAGTAGTCACAATGCTGGTTACCTAAGACATCAAGGAGAGCAATTTCAGGTAGTGGTGGGACCCGTACTGAAAAGCTTGAGGAGGTGAAGAAATAAAGACAAACTTAGATGTTTTTTTAAAAAGGTTAGGCTCTGAAGAGAGAAAGGATTGAGTAGAGACTGAGCAAGTGGAGTGAGAGACAGCCAACCACGTTTAAATGGATCATCCAGTTGAGAGGAAACAACAGAGAACTCACAGGAGATTCCTGAGAAGATGGGAGAAAATAGGATCCAAAATACACGTGGAGAGACTAGCTTATAGTTGGAGGAGGGCTACCTTTTGTAATTTGACAGGTGAGAGGGAGAGGAGTTATGTGGATGCAGACCAGTTATAGGTTTGGTGGTAGGAAGGTAAGGGAATTCACAGCCAAGCATATGTTTACTCATTAAGTAGACAAAAAGTTTGCAGTCCTGTGGGACACGCAAGGCCCCATTTGAGATATCCCGCCAGCAGGTGGAGTTCAGAAGAGAGGACTGGGCTGGAGATGGATAGGAGTTTGAGCATCCCATGCCGAGGGTGGGAAAAGCTCTCGGAATTAGGGGAAATCATCCGTGGTTCCTAGCAGTGGCCTTGAGGGTGCTATGTAGCTAAGTGCAGTGGGGAGGAAGGACGTTGGCAAGGTCATTTAGAACAATAGATTATTGCCCTTCAGTCTGATTTGTAATTCAGTACACAGGTGAGTGGGGCCTGAGTGACAAGGATGAGAACTGCGGTGCCCTTTGCCCACAGTGCTGGTCACATGTTTGCTGATTATGTTCCCAACATGTAGGAACCTCAACAAAGAGGGTGATGGCCGGGGGCAACAAGAGGACAGGCAGACTAAGACAGCCCACACCCCTGCCCCCACAAAAGAGCATGCAAACACACTGCTGGGCAGAGACAGGTATTAAGAATCAATTAAGTGGCCTTTCTGATAAGAATGGGGTGAGGACAAAAGGGCTCTCACGTTTAACTTTATCAGGGTTAGTTTCTGAGTCTCCCTGTGTGCTGTGTTGGTGGACAGGATTCTGGCATCATGCCTGACAGGCTTGACTTCCTCTTCAGGGGAAGAAGAGAGCCTCTGGTAACCCCAATTCAACCCCAGGACTGATCTTGATTTTTTGGTGCCACGGCGGAGAAGGTTTGGGAGCTTCGGGGTTTTTCAATACCCCAGTCCTCTTCCTTTTGCCCGCCCCCCCGCCCCCCGCGCGCCCAGCCCACCCCTCCATAGCATGAGAACAAAAAGGTGCTTTATTGCAATGTCTTTATTGTATTACTGGAGCAAGTTGGCCAGACTGTCCCCACTTGGGGAAGGTAAAAAACAAAAAGACCAAAAAGTATCTCCCCTCACCTTCCCCCCACCCTCCCCCACAACTGCACAGCAATGTCTGAACACACCTGGTGACAAGAACAATTTGCAAAAGTGGTCTAGGAACTACATTATGAATTGTCCCAACACAAGACATACAGTTGGCTTCCTTGTAAATCTGATATTTTTACGTAACTACATGAATTTTTTTGACTACACCAAAGACAACAGAAGAATAGGTTTTTCACGAGTAACAACAGGGCACCAAAGTCACATGCTGGAGTTTGTAAGGAAACAAGGTTGTCTGTCACAAGTGGCTGGAGTTAGAGCAAGGCTGAGCAGGTGACAGCAGAGGGCCCAGCCAGGCCCCCATCTGGACCCTCTGCTTTGAGGCCACTGAAGCCTCAAACAGATCTACTAAGGAGTCTTAACTGGCAAGAGACCAACTTGAAAAACCAGTAATTGCCCAGATGCAATTCTTGGCCCAAGAGGACCCATGAGGCTGGTTCCTTGCTGCAAGAGGAGACCGGTGGAAGACACCACATTGGCTCTCAGAGCTTCTGCAAAGCACTTGAGGGTCCAAAATGAGCGGGGATTCCATCGAGGCCTGGAGACAGGGTAGGGGCGGTAATCAGAAGTCCTCAACCTTGACCAAATCAGTGGTAAGGACACCACTAGCCTATACAGGCCTGAGGCATGGCCAAGGCTTAGTTAGCATCTATGGCCAGATGGAGACAGAGCATTGTTCTGTGATGAAAGCTCGACCTGGAAAAGATAGGCCTCTGACCAGTGTCCAGCCAGCCCCAAGCTGCTTCCGTGTTGGTGGCCAGCTTCTCTAGCCAGGAAAACAATGAGCCCCTCTGGTCTTGGTCTGTCTCTTTACCCTCTGCCTCACTGAGGCTGCAGTTAAGATGCCGAGAGAGAATCCCAGGGCCCAGATCATGGGATAACACACAGAGCTAGGTTCTGAGGAAGGAGGCCAAGACCTGCTGCCAAGACCATGGAGTAAAAGAGCTGCATACTACCCCTCTAAGTGGTTAGCAGACTGGTCCCTATGCCATTTCCACTGGTCAAGATCAAGCAAATCACATGGCAACTCCTCAGAAAAGATACTTTCCAACTTCTCAAATGATCCCTAGGTCTTAGTTCCCACAAAGCAACAAATTCAGTAATGAAAAACAGGAAAGAAAAAAGTGAAGGAATGTATGACTTAAAAATGAGTAGCCCTTCTCCACAAGCCAGCCCAAGTGTAGATGGTAGATAGCGCTTGCGCTCTCCCTGCACACCCTTAACGCTGCCTGATAAGGAGCAACACATGGTTCATCCTCATTCTCCTTTTCGTTTATTTTAAGAGATATCCAGGACACACTAAATTTTAGTACCAGAAAGAAGGGATTCCTTGCACCCAATCTTGAGCATCTAGCTGCTTAAGCAGGTTCAGCAATCTGGCAATATGGGGAAGGGATTTCAGCTGGCTATCAACTAGTTAAGGGCTTAGGTCAGAACAGTGACACTGGAGGGGGTTTCATTTGTCTGCCTCACCCAATCCTGAAACTGCAACATAACCAAGGAAAAGCCAAAGATATGCCCCTTTTCTTTCTATCTTCACTGTCAGTAACTCTGGAGGTTCTCCCCCAAATTTTTAATCTATTTCTATGTCATGGTCCATTCTAGATCCTGTCACCAAGATAAGTGCTCAGGGAAAGCAAAATTTGTTTCTTTCATCCCCAAAACTAGAGTTTCCCTAGGTGTAAACCTTATTTATTCACCAAGACTCAGATATTGACTTCTGTAGCTCAGCCAGGATGCCTGACTGCACAGCTTTGGGCTCAAACAGCTGACTCATTCGAGCCTATTATGGCTCTAGGATTGGCTCAGAGGCAGCTGGACTCTATTTGTCAAACGAGTGTTGACTGAGGAGGGTGGCGCATAATGGAGGTAGGAGTAGAGGCTGCCTCCAGCTCCATTTGCCCAGCTTCACTCAGCTGGAAGGCTTAAATCACATGAAGCAGAAGATTCCTGGCCTAAAATCAGGGCCACTGGAGCATGGGGACAGTCTGTGCACATCATCTTAATGGCAGGATCACAAAAAAGGCAAAGAAAAAAGCTTCCAGATGGCTTCGGCTAACAGTCTAAACTCCAAGCCATCCCTTCCTCTCCTTGCAGAAGTTTCAGAAACCACTGTATGGAAGCACATGGGTAATGTGGTATGACCCTCGCCCTGGAAACCAGAGCCCTTGAGCCTGTGATTTACTGAAGTCCCTGACCGCAGTCTGGCTCCCTTCCAGCTACAGCCTTAGCCACCTATGGTTCCCCTGGGCCCTACCCAGCAAACGACAGGAGATGACGGGAAATTAAACCATGTTGACTATTTCTGCTGGGCATTTAAACTTGGGGAAGCACATATAAGAATGTTGTTCTACATCATTATTTGGTATATCAAGCCATCTAAACGCACTGGATTGCACCTTTTCTTTACTCATACACACAAGTTACAAAGGTTTCAAACAACAGATCATTCTTTAGGCTAAGGAAACACCACACAAGTACCAACTTCATTTTATGATTCAAAGCTCACCAGCCCACGAAAAGAACACTATTCCTCACCTCAGAGAAACAAGGGCAGGGCAAAAGGAGTTACACTGACCAATTTTAGTGTTTGCTAAAACTAACAAAGTCTCTAGTTTTACTTTCAAGTTTTGGTACAGAAGTGTGCATTCAGATACTAGTGCCGCCTTCTTCCATCAGACCTTAGTCTGGCAACAATCGTTTTGCTGGGATCAATTTGGTTTCTAAACATAATGCTTCTTTAAAGGGAGGAGCTACTGAGATGCTGACGCCTAAACGATGTTGGTTAAGTACCTTCGGCTGAAAGTTTTTTACCCATGGATTAAGATTCTTTAAATGAAATCCCAAGCCTCCCCATTTTCCTTTGGTTGTCTTTTTCACCAAATGCCATTCTAGCACCGAACCAAAACCACCGCCTTGTTGGGAGGAAGAAAGAAGGGCCATGCCCCACCACACTCTCAGAGCAACATGGCCTCTTAGAAGAGGACATGGACTCCTCAGAGGCTTCCAGATATAACCCTCACCCCCATCAGGCCTAATGTGTTCTGTTGAGGGTGCCTGGCTAAATAAAAACCCCAATGAAACAGACTTTCCAAAAAACAGCATCTGCTCCCAGCTTCCTATGTCAGTGCAGCGGTGAGTCACAGAGAACCCCAGGCCCTGTATGCCCCCATTCTGGCCGGCTGCTGCTCGGCCTCTCCACTTCACATTCACAGAATCACTTCTTGTGCAAAACAAGCAGTCTACGTAGAAAGAATGCCCTCATAGTCTAATAAAAACTGTATAAAAATCGCTAGAGAGCCACCGCTCTTCCCACTCCCTCTTTATCTGCAGAGCGAGGGCATCTGTGCGTGGACAGGGTAGGCAAGCCTGACGTTGAGGGAGTCATTGTGCTGGACGAGGGATGTCTGCTGGTAGTGGAGCACCAGCTCCTTCAGTGAGCTGTACAGGTTGTAGGGCTCTGCAAAGCCATAGCCCCGAGCAGTGCTGTAGATCACGCAGTGCTTCACTTCCCCATCAGCACTGCAACGATACAACACACAAACACCACAGGGAATTAAGGCGGATAGCAACAGATAAAGGGACCCTAAATGAACAGAAGTCTGAGAGCAGTTGTTCTGCAAAGGAGAAGTAGAAGCTTATTGTCAATCAAAGCTTGTACGATATCACACCCATGTGTTGCCCCCCCACCCCGACAGACTTGTCACAGAGATACCCTTCATTTCCCAAGACCTGGTAGCTAAAATGGATGGCTGCATTTAATCACTCAGCTCTGGACCCCCATTAGGCAAGAATGCACTGCAGGGGGCAAAACAAACCAAAAAAAAAAAAATTAAGTGTGCAAATCAGTGGGTTTTAGAATATTCATAAGGTTGTGCAACAATCACCACTATCTCACTCCCTAAAAAGAAACCATGTATCCATTAGTAGTCACTCTGTATTCCTCCCTCCCCCTAAACCCAGGCAACCACTAACCTACTGTCACTACGGATTTGCCTATTCTGGACATTTCATATAAATGGAATCATACAGTATCACTCAATCTTTTTGGTCTGGCTACGTTCACTTAATACACCATTGTCAAAGTTCTGTGTGGTAGCATGTATTGATACTTCATTTCTCCTCATGGCTGAGTAATATTCTATTGTATGGATATGCCACAATTTGGTTGTCCATTCATCAATTGATGGGACACCTGGATTGTTAACACTTTTTGGCTATAGTGAATAGTCATGTACAAGTTTTTGTATGGACATGGGTTTTCAGTTCTCTTGGATATATACCTATGAGGGGAACTGTTGAGTCATAAGTTAAACTTCTTGGGAATTCCCCAGAGGTCCAGTGGTTAGGACTCAGTGCTTTCACCACCATGGCCCTGGGTTCAATCCCTGGTTGGCGAACTAAGATCCCACAAGCTGCGTGGCATGGCACCCCCCAACCCTGCCAAAAAGAAAGTTAAACTTGAGAAACTGCCGAACTGTTTTCTGAAGTGGTTGCACCATTTTAAATTCCTGCCAGCAGTGTATGAGGGTTCTAATTTCTCCACATCCCTGTCAACACTTGTTATTGTCCATCTCTTTGATTACCATCATCCTTGTAGTATCTCATGGTGGTTTTGATTTACAGTTCCCTAATGACTAATGACATTGAGCATCTTTTCATATGCTTATTGACCATTTATATATCTTCTTTAAAGAAGTGTCTACTTGAATCCTTTGCCCATTTTTAATTGAGGCACTTGTCTTTTTATTGTTAAGAGTTCTTTATATATTAGACACTAGTTGCTTAGATATATGATTTGCAAATATTTCCTTCCATTCTGTGGGTTGTCTTTTTTACTTTCTTGATAGTGTCCTTTGATGCACAAAGTCTTTAATTACGGTGAAGTCCAATTTATCTTTTTCTTTTGTCGTCTGTGTTTTTGATGTGTAAGAGACCACTGCCTAATCCAGAGTCACAAAGATTTATACCTAATCTTTTCTCCTAAGTGTTTTATCTTTTAGCTCTTACATTTAGTTCTATGATACATTTTGGGTTTTTTTAAAAATATTTATTTATTTATTTTTGGCTGGTCGGGTCTTAGTTGCAGCACACGGGATCTTTTTGTTGCAGTGCATGGGCTTCTCTCTAATTGCAGCACGCAGACTCTAGCTGTGGTGCCCGGGCTTAGTTGCCCTGTTGCATGTGGAATCTTAGTTCCCCGACCAGGGATCGAACCCACGTCCCCTGCATTGGAAGGTGGATTCTTAACCACTGGACCACCAGGGAAGTCCCTAAGATACACTTTGAGTTAATTTTTGTATATGGTGTGAGGTAGGGGTCCAACCTCATTCTTCTGCATGTGGCTCACCAGTTGTCCCAGCACCATGTGTTGAAATGACTATTTTTTCCCCTTTGAATGGTCTTGAGACCCTTGTTGAAAACCAACTGACCATAATTGTAAGGGTTTACTTCCTGGCTCTCATTTCTATTCATTGATCTACATGTTTAATCTTATGTTAGTACCTCACAATTTTGATTACTACAGCTTTGTTGTAAGTTGTCAAATTGGGAGGTGTACTTCAACTCTTTTCTATTCTTTCAGGTTATTTTAGCTGTTCTGGATCCCTTGCATTTTCGTATGAATTTTAAGATCGTCCTGACATTTCTGGAAAAAGCCAGCTGGTACTGTCTATGGGGATTACACTGAACACATAGATCAATTTGGGAAGCACTGCCATCCATGAACACGGATGTTTTTCCACTTATTTAGGTTTTCTTTAAGTTCTTTCAATGATGTTTCATAGTTTTCACTGTATAGCTTTTGCATTTTTTTAAGCCTAGGCATTTTTTATGCCATTATAAATAGAATGTCTTCATTTCATTTTCAGATTATTCACTGCTAGTATATAGAAACACAACTGATTTTTGGTATCCTAATCTTTTAACCTGCAACCTTGCTGAACTCATTTACTAGCTCTAATAGTTTACTTCTTCTTTTCCAATCTGGATACCTTTTATTTCTTTTCCTTGCCTAAATGCCCTAGCCAGAACCTTCTGTACAATGATTAGAAGTGGTGAGAGCAGACATCCTTGTCTTCTTCCTGATCTTAAGCATTCAGTCTTTTACCACTAAGTATGATATTAGCTGTGGGTTTTTCATTATCAGGCTGAGGAAGTGCCCTCCTGTTCCTAGTTTATTCAGTGTTTTTTAACATGTAAGAGGGTCAAATGCTTTTTCTGAGTCTACTGAAATAATCAGTAGATTATTGTCAGTTGATTTTTGTCCTTAATTCTATTAATATGGTTTATTACATTGAGTTTTTAATGTTGAACCTCTTGGCATTCCTAAGATGAATTCTACTTAGTCATGGTTTATAATCCTTTTTATATGCTGCTGGAGTTGCTTTGCTAGTGTTTTGTTAAAGAATTTTATGTCTATATTCATAAGGAATATGCCTTCATAAAATGAATTAGGAAGTGTTCTCTCCTATTTTTTGGAAGAGTTTGTGAAGGACTTGTGTTAATTCCTTTTACAATATTTGGTAGAATTCACCAGTGAAGCCAATTTCTTTACTTGTTATAGTTCTATTCAGAATTTCTACTTCCTCTTAAGTCAGTTTTGGTAGTTTGTGTGCTTCCAGGAATTTGTCCATTTCATCTAGGTTGTTTAATTTGTTAGCATATAATTATTCATAGTATTCCATTATTATTTTTTTTTATTTCTGTAAGGACTACAAGTAGCATCCCCTCTTTCATCCTGATTTTAGTAATTTGTGTCTTCTCTCTCTCCCGTGTGTGTATGTGTGTGTGTGCGAGACTTTAACTATTTGTTCATCCCAATTTCTGGTTTCACTGATTTCCTCAATTGTTTCCTTTTTAAAAAAAATTATTTATTTTAGTCTATGTTGGGTCTTTGTTGCTGTGCGCAGGCTTTCTCTAGTTGCGGTGAGCGGGGGCTACTCTTCGTTGTGGTGCGTCATCTTCTCATTGCGGTGGCTTCTCTTGTTGCGGAGCATGGGTTCTAGGTGTGCGGGCTTCAGCAGTTGTGGGTCATGGGCTCTAGAGTGCAGCCTCAGTAGCTGTGGCACACGGGCTTAGTTGCTCTGCAGCACGTGGGATCTTCCCAGACCAGGGCTTGAACCCATGTCCCCTGCATTGGCAGGCGGATTCTTAACCACTGTGCCACCAGCGAAGCCCTCCTCAATTGTTTTCTATTCTCTATTTTATATAATTCAGTTCTAATCTTTATTATTCCCTTCCTTTTGCTTGCTTGGGTTTAGTTTGTTCTTCTTTTTTTAGTTTCTTAAGGTGAAAGAAGGGTAGGTTATTGATTTGAGAGCTTTTTTAATATAAATGCTTACAGTTATAAATTTCCCTCTTAGCACTGCTTTAGCTGCATTCCATAAGTTTTGAATTTTGTGTTTCTCTTTTTTTTTTTTTTTTTTTTTCGGTATGTGGGCCTCTCACTGTTGTGGCCTCTCCCGTTGTGGAGCACAGGTTCCAGACGCGCAGGCTCAACAGCCATGGCTCACGGGCCCAGCCGCTCCGCGGCATGTGGGATCTTCCCGGACCGGGGCATGAACCCGTGTCCTCTGCATCGGCAGGCGGACTCTCAACCACTGCGCCACCAGGGAAGCCCCTGTGTTTCTCTTTTTAACTCGAAGTATTTTCTAATTTCCCTTGTTTTCCTTTTTTGATCTACTGATTATTTAGGAGTGTGTTATTTATTGTCCACATTTGTGAATTTCCCAAATTTCCTTATTTTTACTTTCTCATTTCTTTCCATTGTGGTATAGACAACATATTTTGTATGATTTCAACCCTATTTATTGAGACTTGTGGCCTAACCTAGAGTCTAGCCTGTATAATGTTTCATGTGCACTTGAGAAGAATGTGTATTCTGCTGTTGTTAGATGGAGTGTTCTAGAGATGGCTGTTAGGTCTAGTTGTTTTATAGTGTTGTTCAAGTCTTCTGTTTCCTTGTTGATCTAATTGTTCTATCCCTAATCAAATTTCTTACCCCAAATGGCAATAACAATAAGGATCACAAGTGCTCACTACCTAACTCCTTAACCTAGTGAAACACATATATTGTTGGCTCTAGCCTGAGAAGGCTGTAGAGTTAAGCAATTTCTTCTTAGGCTTCTTTATAATGTCATTTACAGAAATTAAAATGGAAAAACAAGTGAGTTTTATGCCTTGACTTCCTACTACATGATCATTTTAATTTTGCTATGAGTCTCCTTAAAAACTGAACTTATTCACATCCCTAACTTCAGCAAATGTCCTGAGTAAACTGAGAAATCACTGTAAGCAGGCTTTCTGTAGCTGGAGTGGCTAACAAACAAGTGGAAGTCTGTGATGCCAGACTCTTTTGCTTCCAATCTCTCCAAAAGTGAACCCCAATATGATATATTACTGCAGTTGGTTTTCATAGGCAACAGAAATCCACACTGCTGTGGACTTGGGTCTGATTAAGTCTGTGGCTAAAGGAAGGAGAAGGAGAAAAAGAATACAGCTCCCCAAGATACTCAAGCTGCTCCTTGGTCTCCCAGGAATTAGCTGAGCTGCTGAGGAGCATTTTCCACCAGCCAAGTCTTTAACCCACAGGCTGCCACCCAACGACCTAGATAAGAGTGAGGGACTACTAATGTGCTGGGCTTATTGTCTTCCTTCTTTTTATTGTTCTTAAAAGATCTCAGATCCTGCAAGAGCCATCTTCTCCTGCCATTTCCACTCAAATAAACTTGAGTATCTGAGCCCAGGTCAGAGAGAAATGAAATGTTTCAAGTAGCTCTATCTTTGGATAATACTAATCCAATTCCTGCCTTACTTTTTGCCCATAGATATCCCACTTTTCAATATCCTTTCAAAGTCCAGTTCAAATGCCACCTCTTCCACAAAATCTCCCAACCCTCTTTCTCCATCAGAATTAGTTCTTCATGCACACAGCCTACTAGTGATACCTATGTCACAGTGATTTTGTTTATCTTGGATATTTAACTGTGAAATGAAGAAAGTGTGGTGCAAAAGAAAAATGCGGGCTTTGAAACCAGGTAAAGTTGGATTCAAACTATGACTGCATGACAGAGACAGACCACTAAGGACAAGATGATCATGTAAAGCACTAAGCATTCCGTTAATATGAGTGTCTTTTGTCTATCGTCACCACTTTGTCCTCTTTGAGGGCAAAATCATTTTGTCATCTTTGCCTTCTGGCATGTCCATCAGCAGCATCATTATCATAATAATATTAGTAGATAACATTTATTTACTATGTTCCAGCACTGATCAAAGTATATTAAATCATATATATTAACTCGAGTAATACTTTAAAAACCCTTAAGTAGATATTATTATTATCCTTATTTTACAAATAAGGAAACTAGGCAAAGAAAGTTTAAGTAACTTACCCTAGGTCACATATCTAGTAAGTGGCAGAGTCAGGATCTGAATCCTGTATATCTGGCCCCAAACCTTGCTCTCATGACCATCATACTGTACCTCCACTCTAGGTATGGTCTTTGTCAATGAAAACAGTTGCCTTTTTAAGGAATATATATACAACACTTTGGCAAAATCTCACTGAGGCATGATTAATTGTCCCCAGAACTTCACTTTCCATTAAAAGGAAAATAGGCTTTTCCAAACAAAGTCATAAGATCATCTTACAGAACACATCCAACATTTTCTATCACAACCTCAACAGAATACTATTTAAGTACAAATTTTAGATAGTTTTTCTTCTGAAGTAAAAACAGTTGTTTAATCAAGCCTTCCTTAGTATGACAATGAAGGCCAAGTTAGGCAAGCAGGAGACTACTAAAGAATTAAGTGATCTTTTCAATTGAAAATCTCAAGTTACTTTTCACAGATACCTAAAGTCCAATAGCAACAATGCAGGGCCTAGTCTGCTTACCATTTAAATTAAAATCCCCGAAATAATTTCAGATGGTATTTCTCTTAAAGCAACTAACTGTTTTCTTTGTACTAATATTAATGGTCTAAGCCATGGTTCCTCATTTTATTGTACTTCAACTAATTTGATCTGAACTTTAGGAGGGGTTGATTTTCTATTAATCAATGAGGAAGTTTTCAAAAGGTTATACCCCCAGAGAAGACTTACACCACAGAGCAAGCATAACATCCTTTCTTGCTACTCTCACGAATTAAGAATGCACCATCAGGTTTCCCATAAAGCAAGTCCTCTGCTTGTACTCGATTGATATCCTCAACAAACCAGGTTTTCTCATCATAATGGGGCAGGTTTTCATCTTCCTCATTGATAAAATAGGTCCTAAAAATTAAATGTTAAAATATTATTCTAACGATCAGTTTACTTATATCTAAAAGCAAATTCACGAATAACACTCTCTTCTAAATCTTAAACCACAAAATGACAAAGTGGAATTGCAATTAGTTGGATTTTTTTTAACAGCTTTATTATTTGCTATTATGCAGAAAGCACAGAATTCACATGTTTCATCCAATAACCTGACACATGAATGTCTGAATGAGCAATGCTTAAGCATCCAGGTTTCATATGGTTCATCAGGTCTTTGAACTCAAGTGCCTATAGGGTATTCTTGAGGCAATTCAATTTAAAGAGGTGCAAAGTTCTTGATTCAAATGTCCTCAAGTAACAAAGAGAACCAGCACTCAGTATGTATTAAGAAGTCCCATGTCTTATCCTGGAAACAAAGCCCTCTGACAGAAAGGTACAGAGAGAACTTACTCAGCAGCATCCTCATTCTTGATTCCCAGCCAGGCATTTAGGCGCTTCTGTCTTACTCCTTTGTGATTGAGCCACCTGCCAGAGGGAAGACACCAGTGTCAGTGTCTATGCAAACTCTGCCTGGACAAACTTCCAGGGTCCAGGAACTTATTTTCCCCAGTCCCACTAAGAATGGCCAGAGATTTCCCTAAACTTGTTTCTCCATTACTTTTCCTTTAACTTTTTGCAAAAAGGCAGAAACACAGAAAGCTACTCGAAATTAGGCACTTCTCTCACTTTTCACTTTCCTTTTCTAGAAGGTTATATAACCACAAGCACACATATACTTGCACTCAAACACAATGGGACACTTGTTTCTGAAATCATTAGTTAGGTGAGCATGGTGTCACATTTGCAATCTCCACTAAACCAGAGTATGCAATCCCTCACTGGCCTACTACTAACTTGAGTTAAATTCTAAAACAGAATTTCAAGGTCTATTTTTGCACCTAAGCAAGCCACAAGAAATTCCGGGTGGCAATCTGAGTAATTAATACAAATCTACTTCATCACCAGGTAAATCACAGTATTTCAAAATATACCAACATTTTAGATGTAAAATGAAATAAACCATTTCATCTCGTTCCGCTGAGATGGACGATGGCCTGAAACTTCAGTGGAGTATAAAAACTCTTTCATTCATCACCATCCTCCAACCAGGCCCCTGATCATTCAGGTGTCATCATAAACATCTCAGGGAAGACTACCCTAAATTGTCCCAACTAAGGCAGTCCACCAGTCACTCTACACTTTTCTTTATTTTATCATCTTCATAGTACTTGCCTGCAATTCATTTTTTTAATGGGTTTTTTTTGGCCACGCTGCGCGGCTTGTGGGATCTTAGTCCCCAACCAGGGATTGAACCCGGGCCACAGTAGTGAAAGCACTGAGTCCTAACCACTGGACCACCAGGAAACTCCCTGAAATTCATTATTTTCACTTGGTTATGTTTGTCTCCCCAGCTAAAATGTAAGCTGCTTTAAAGAAAGGGATCTGTCCTGCTCATGGCTATTCCAAATGCTGAAAACAGTGCCAGCATATGGTAGATATTCAATAAATAGTCAGTAAATATCTGTAGGTGGGCCACTTTTAACAAAGTCTTCAGGGTCAACTCCAAGGTCATCTTGTATCTCCCTCTGACCCCAAGTACACTAGATAACTTGGCATCGCACCTAATTTTAAAGTTATTTTAAGACAGATTACACAGCCTTTCTCAATGAGACATGTTCTTCAGTTAACCTGGATTTCATTTTGTATGCTTAGTGAAACTGGAAAACAACTAACATATGATCTTGATAGAATTTATTTAGTAACAAACCCCATCCTACACTATCACTTCTCTTAGCAAAATATCCAGATACCCTCCTCTAAGCACTCTTAACATCCAAAGTTTTCTATCCTTGAAGAACTGATCTTTCCTTTATTAAATAAAGAGACAAGCACACTGGGTAAAAGGCTTAAAATGAACAAACTACACCACATTTTCTCTTGAGTCCCCATTTTCTTGTAAACCACCAACCTCTGTAAACTGAGCTTCCCTTTCTGCCACAAGTTAAGACACCCAGGAAAATCCAGGCGAAAAAGAAGAATATTTTGGTTCACGCTCCATCTATGATGGTCTCTGCCTTCTGACACAGGCAACTTTTCTAATCTCCCAAAAGTCCATTTCAAATACTACTATATAGTTCTGACTCCTTAAACATCTAATAACAATGCCAGGAACTGACTAGCTTCTAAAAATGATTTTTAAAAAGCTCAAGTAAATTTAGCATGTTAATTCATATTTAACTTACTGTTATTGAGTAATGCCACATATAAAACAGTACATTCTAGGGGGAAAACCTGAACAAAGCATCAAAGACCTGACATCCAATTCTCATTCTGTCACTAACTGTGAGGTTTTTTTCTTTGTTTATTCTAAAAAAGATATGAAGTTGAAGTTACAACATAAATTCAGTTCACATAGGATGAACTTATTTTCTTTATGTTCAATTTTATCTCCAACATAAAATCCCTCATCAAACTATCATTTTGTTTACTGTGTACTATGACATTTCATACTATGACATTTCGCCTAATTTGTATCAGTTAGGGCCTTGGCTAGAAGCAGAAGGCACAGTCAAACTGGTAGTTGAGGAGAGTTTACTATTTACAAAGGTCTTGAGATGTTTTAGAGAAACTCCCTGGGGCTAGCAGTAGTGGGAAGACATAACCTCTCCTAGAACTGAAGAATCAGTTGGAGACAGCAGTGACTTGAACCCAGAGAGTATCGTATGGAGAGTGCCACCTTTGGTAGAGAATGAGGACACAGCCAACTCACTGTGATCACACAGAGAGGAAGCCAGAAAATAAATATTCTTACTTCACTCTCCTCCTGCCCTCTCATCTCCTGCCAGTGCCTCCAAATGGCCAAAACTAATTAGAAGCCAGAGGGCAAATAGATCCGTTTTCTTAGGCACAGAGCAGGGTAGAGAAAGATGAAGAGTAGAAACTGAGAGGGCAAATGGAAAATTCCAGCACACCCTTTGAAATGGATTAGCGGTGTTTTTTTTGAAATGGATTAACTTTAAGTGGACTTTTTTTTCCAGTACCTATTATCCTCAGATAAAGAGATGGCTTCCTGTACTCAAGGAGTGTTTACCCAGCATAAGAGAATGGGACTTTTAATGGCTTATTTAGGATACATTTTAATGTAAGATTAAACTAACTTTTGTAGTCACAATGTGTACCTTTACCGAACAATTACTGACACAGTAATAATATCCTTCAGAATTCCTCATACACACAGCTGCCCCATCTTGCCTCTCCAATTTTACTTTCAGGAAGTTGACTTTTTGGAGCTATGTGTAAGATGACATTTATTCAAATTAAGTTCTATGATATTCAATTTGGATCACAGTTTCAGTCTCCTGAGATCTTTCTGGAGCCTGATATTTTATCATCTATCTGATCAGGTACTTATCCCAGCTTTTTAAAATATGATCAAATAAAATATGATCAGCTGCTAATGATGATCCAATCACTGATAATAATGTTACTTTGGGCGTAGCTGTGGATGGACTGACACACACTACACAGAGCCTACTTTAGGGTGGCAATAAGTCATAGTTTATTAGTCAGGAAGACTAAGTTGTGTTATGGCAAATTATTCTTTATTTTGCATTCAGGTTTATGAATACCAAGAAAAGTAAATGGTAATCATGAAAACTAGCTCCTGATGAAAAAGAATTGCAAATGAACTCCTTTTTTTGAAAAGGAATTTTAAAGGCTTTTAGGGAATTCCCTGGCGGTCCTGTGGTTAGGACTTGCGCTCTCACTGCCGTGGGGCCTGACTGGAGAACTAAGATCCCGCAAGCCACATGGCATGGCCAAAAACTAAAAATAAAGTAAAAATAAATAAAGGATTTTATATTTAAGAAATATTTTATTCTATATTTAAGAAATGAAATTCTGCATTTAGGCATTCAAGAATATTCTAGAAACAGTACATTGGAATCTCAGCAGAAAATCTCAAAAAATCCTTATGGGCTATACAGTGGGAAGTCAGGGAAATGTCCACACGCAAAAGGGACCTGATAAACTAATGACAGTCTCTCATTGGGTGCTGCAGAATTCCAACCTATTCCAACTTCAACACAGGACCAAAGAGAGATCATATTCAGTATCACACAGCAATACAACCAGTCTCTTTCAGGACTGACTGTACAATTTCAGCATTAGAGCAGATCAAGCCTACCAATCCTAGTATTGTCTTTGTTAGAAACATCAAAGCATGGACTATGGGACAGTGGAAGCAACACTTCCAAAAGAGGCAATGGTTTTGTGTGTCTCCCTAAATATCCTAGCAGGATACAAGCAGGTCATGGCTTATCATTCATGATAAATTCTAAATATAGAGCTAAATTCTCTTATATTTAGCTTACATAACTTGTTAAAGGAACTTTCAAGGTCTAGTTTGCCACCCTTAGTCATGCACCTAGGAATGGTAGGTTTCTTCATATCTCATCACTTTCCAGGGCAAAGAAGTGCTTCCATTCATTCCTTTGGTCCATGGCACAGCCTTCTTGGGCCTTTCTTCAGCTTCATTATATGACCCAAACCATATAAGCATTCCAAGAGCAGACACATCCTGCTTTTACACAAGGGCACCTCCCTGCCTTGCTTCCAAAGCTCTTCTGTATGCTATGTGTACTTCGTTGACTTTTTTTGGCCACAGTAGCAAAATGAAAGATCTCTAGAGAGGAGTGCTACTAAAAATTACTCAGTATAGTGTAGTTATAATTGTTTGCTCCCAAAACAATCACCTTAAATTTTCCTCTACTGAAACTCAACAGCCAATGTTCCAACCTCTAAGCTTGTATTTTATCCCCTCCCTCTTTCTGACACAAAGAAACCCTCAGAGGTCTTTACTCTGTCTCCTCCTGCCAAGAGTTTGAACTGAGTGTGTTACATGCATGAAAGTCACCCATAAACATATTACATAACAGTCTATTATTACCTAGAACTAAACCTAATATATTTTCCTTTCTCATGGATTTTCTCCTTCTATGAAGCAGTCATCTGGCCTAAAACTCTTAATCCACACATCTTGTTCTGATAATATATCTTTCAATCTATATTTAGATAATATCCCTATATCTAGCTAAATCACAGTTTTCCATCACTCCTCAGGTGTGCCATTTTTCATACCTGCTATCAACAGTAATATTTCTATTACTTAAATATAGAATCTTATTTCTTAAATATAAAAACCCTTTAACGGACTATTCTGTATACTTCTTTGTAGGCCCCCACTATTAGTGCCCTTGCCTTTGAGGGGTAATTTCTGTTTCTGTGGTTCTTCTATGTAGCCGAAGATTCTGGGTTTTGTGTTTTAGGCACACATTAAGGAATCTGTACCTTTAAAACTCAACCATTTTGCTCATTTGTATGGATTACAGTCTTACCTTCTGACTGGCCCCACACGCTTGACTTCAGGTAGACTCTGATTCCGCGACTACTAACAGGACTGCTTTCCTAAATTCTTACAATCTCACTGGCCAGTTCTCAATGACAAATCTCTTCTTCTACCTCTAAGGTCTCTAGCACAGTAGGAATCAGGTGGTGGTGGATCCCTCCCACATAGTCCCAGAATACTCACACAAGGTGCTGATCTCGGATCTTGCGCAGCTGGATCAGGTCAGGTTTGATACTGTTCATTTTTTTATCTATTTCCCGGTTGTCCAAAGCTTGTTTCTTCAAATCCTGCTCTAGACGCATTTTGCTATCATGAATCTCACCCAGACGTGATTTTAATTTGTCATAGTTCATCATAATTCTGTGAAAATATTTGACATATTAAGGCTAAAACACGAACCAAGCAGGAGCTTTCCACAGTATGAACACAGCCCTAACACCTGAAGTGTGGTGGACATCTGCTGTTTTTGCCTGGCACATATCCATTCCTACTCTTCTGGGAACAGCACCCTCATGTTCCCTGCCCCCATCTCAGATTCACAGGTGAACATCCATACCACCCAGCCTGGCCAATAAGAGTGTTCCATTCCTGGTGGCGCAGTGATTAAGAATCCGCCTGCCAATGCAGAGGACATGGGTTTGAGCCCTGGTCCAGGAAGATCCCACATGCCCTGGAGCAACTAAGCCTGTGTGCCACAACTATGGAATCCTGCATGCCACAACTACTGAAGCCTGCACGCCCTAGAGCCTGTGCTCAACAAGAGAAGCCACGGCAATGAGAAGCCCACACACCACAATGAAGAGTAGACCCTGCTCACCCAAACTAGAGAAAGCCCATGCGCAGTAACGAAGACCCAACGCAGCCAAAAATAAATGAATTAATTAATTAAAAAAGAAAAAAAAGAGTGTTCCATTCCATCCTATCCCTGCCTCAGGCCACAATGACTTGTTCAGAAATGGGAATAATACCCAAACTGACCCAATGAGAGTCAAATCTAGGACTCTTACTAGAAATATTGTAAACAGAGATTCTCTCTTTCCACTGGGACTAAGTTGTGAACATGTGATTCTAGGACTCCCAGCAGCTAATATTGCTACCTCGTAGGGAAAGCCTGCCTGAGGATGAAGCCAACACAGAGAAAAACTGAGCCAAAAGACACAGCATGAGGGGAATCCTGATGATCTTGTTTGGGCCCTGGATCCAGCCATGACTGAACAAGTAAAGCTGGGGTACTATGTGAATTAATTGTGGTAATACATGTAAAAGGACTAAACTGTGCCTGGGACATCTTGGTAAGCACTCAGTAGATGACGGCCCTAAGCTTTTCCAGCACACAAAGTTTTGCTGTGCTCTGAATCCTAAGGCAACAACTGTCCACATTACTCATTTGTCACTCAATAATATGTAGTTTTATATTACTATTAAAACATCATCATGATACTTTAACTCCCTTTGCAACTAAACTACAAGTTCTTTTCTATTTCTTCATTATTAGTAATAACTGTCACTTACTGATACCATATGTCAAGATACACACACACACACACACACACACACACACACCCCTACCTTTCTCTACCATAAATGTGTGTGTGTGTATCACTTAGTCCTCATAGCATTTCAACAAGGTTTTATCCACAATTTTATGGAGGAAGAAACAGGCTCAGAGAGTTAAGTAACTCACTCAAGGTCACACAGCTAGTAAATGGTTAATATAGCGTTTAAGCCCACAGTTTTATTCATTAAGCTATACTGCCTCACAGCACTTAATACTATTCTTAGGCACACAGAAGTTCACTAACACTTTGGTGCTAATATGAGAAATAATTTTGCTTTTCCCTTGCATGTGATTCATTTTTCTTTATGATCCACTTTTTCACTCCTCAGCCCCATGTTATTTGGCTCATTTTCTAATACTCCACTAAATTTGCTTTGATAAAGGTTCCCAATACTCTTTTAGTTGCCAGATCCAATACTCATGCTTCTCACTCTCTGTGTAATCTCATCCTTAGCAGTCACCTACAACACTTTGGCCTCCCAAATGCCTTCTGTACTGTGAGTTCCAAATCCAGATAACCAGCTGCCTGCCTCTCAGACAACTCCATTTGGGTTTTCACAGGAACTTCAAAACTCATTGGTTCCAACCCTGAACTCCCCTGATGTACTTCCCGTTTTGGTGAATTACACATCCCTTAGTCACTAATATCAGAAATCTAGGAATTATCTTTGGCTTCTCCCACACCTGCCAGATCTGGTCAGGCACCAAGTCCTCAGCATTTCTACTAACTACCCCTCCTTTCGTGCCATTGCTCTGGTTCAAGCCTTCACCGTCTTTTAACCTGATGACCACAAAGACGCAATCAGTCACCTGCAACATGCAGGCTGGTCTTCCTGCCAATGGTCTTGCTCTGCCTTCAACTAATTGTCAGACTGCTGCCGTTGGTTTTCAGTTCAACAAATATTCCATGGGCACCACTATGTACTCTCAGGCACCATAAAACCTGCTGGAGCTATCAGGGAAAATAAGCCACCACCCTTACTCTCAACAAGCTCAAAATTCAGTGAGTGTGACTTTCAGTAAATGTTACACTAGGGATCAGGATAGATGCTGTAGGGGTGGGGATAAAAAGCCCCTAAACCAGTCTAGGGAGTCAGGGAAAATTTTCCAGTAAGTTGTATCTAAACCGAGTCCTAAAGGATGAGCCGGGGTCAACAATTTTGGAGGACGGAGAAAGAACACAGAAGAGACAAGATTCAGCTTGGTGCCATTAGTGGGAACAGCAAGTAATTCCATATGGCAGGACTGTCAAGTTTGAGGGCGTAAAAGCAGACATGTCAGAGATTATTGGAGAAGAAAAGATGTCTCGGGTCACTGATGCACTTGGAGGTATCAGGTAGATTTACCGTTCAATTTCCTTTTCATTCCCCTCTTTCCGAAATCGCTCAATATATTCTTTGCTATGTTGTTCTTGTGTATGACACTGCTCTTCAAATATTTTAATTGTTTCATTAAAAGCTTCAATTGCAGTCCTCTTCATCTGTATTTCCTGTAAAAAAAGAAAACACACACACTTCATTATCTTTGTATTTTTTGTAACCTTAGGCTTAAAACAATTCTTGTTACGATTCCATATAATATCAAATTAAGGGGACCAAAACAAACCCTTCTACCCGTATTACTTGTATATAAAATACATCATTCAAACCCTAAAATAAAAGAAAAATAACTATTACCTGAAATATAGCTGAGAAACACAGAAAGCCCTCTGAGTTGCTAAGAGAGATTAACCCTGAACATCTTGAAGACAAGGATAAAGTTCTGCCTTTGTAACTAATGTAGTGCTGACCCCCAAAAGGTGCTGAACGAGTGAAGAGACAGAGCAGAGGAGTTCATGCACCAACATGCAAAGCCTTATTTCCAGAAGAGCCCTATAGAGTCTACTTATACTTACTTTCATTTCTAAAGCATGGCGTTTCCTAAACAGATTCATTAGTAGATTAATCTAATTAGAAGCAGAAAATGCAAAGGGGAAGAATAGCTGCTAAAACGAGATGCAGAATAATATGAAAAACTAAAAACTCCACAAAACAGAAGCCCAGGAGGCTAAGCCGTTCACATTGTTCACCACATAGGGTAAGTGGTCCTCCGCATTCCAATGAGCTCTGAATATATTTGTACACTTTAGCTTCTGAATCATGATTCTCCTAAAATCTTCAAAGAGGGTTAAATTTTGTTCAATTTACTTTAGAAAATCAAGAAATATGTGTAAAGATCTAGAAAGATTGCAATCCTGAATGTTTACAATTTTAAAAGTTTTGGTGCTTATGGGATAATTCAACTATTTAGCAATGATTAATTTCAACAAATGATTATTGAGAATCCACTGTTTAGAAAGTACCACCTGGTGTTAAAGAGATTCATAAAACATGGGGCCTGCCCTCCAGGATTCAGAATATACAGGCAAAATAGATTCCTGAACTTTTATAAGGTTTTGTTTCATGTCACGATAGAGGCAATAAAGTGGGGCAATAAAGTTACTTACTGCTTTACAGAGACTTCATGGACGAGGCAACATCTGAGCTAGGTCTTAACTGAGAAGAAAATTCAGCATTGCACATAGAAGGCATGGCATGACATATACATGAAATAATAGTGGATGTTAGGGATCAGCAATTGCTCGGTAGGGCTGGAACATAAGGGGATTAGCAGATATGGGACACTAGAACCTTGTGATGTTTCATACAGCTGAGGTTATATCATACATTATCTCAAATAGTATTGTAAACTTATTGTAATGCCCGTATCTAAATATCTAGCTATAAATTCTACAACTCTCAAATTCTACAACTCTCAAATTATAGTCGTGGCTCCCTTGCAAGGTTAGAAATTACCTATTAAAATTCTGGCCCTGTATCTTCAAAGGAAACACCAAAAACTTGACTTTACTGACACTGTTGTGTGTGTTGGTAGATAGGGCAGCAAAGGAAAAAGTATTTGGTGCTGCTGCCAAAGCAGCAGCTCCCCCTCAAACAACGCCATTATACCTACCACCGAAACTGTAACCCTACCTTTATTTATACCTGCTCTCCTTCTCTTCTCTTTTACCTACATGTGCTCTGGGTCTCACCTCCTTTTCCTTTCTCAGGCACTTCATCTCATCACATCAACTAGCCCCTCTTACAGCATTCACTCCACCAGTTTAAGGTTCCTTCTCATCGGCATACACACAAGTTCAAGTAACACCACTTTGAAAAAAAAAAGTTCCTTAACCTTAATTTCTCTTCCAGTCACAGTTAAGCTTCTTAAAAAAGTTGTTTATATGGGTTCTCTCTCTTTCCTCATCTCTCATTCATACTGCAACTCGCCCTATTCTGGCTTCTGTACTCACCATTCCACAGAGACTGCTCTTTCCAAGGTCACCAATGATCTCATTGCTGAATTCCTGTCTCTAATCCCAAACCATTGCTAAATCCTATCACTTTGCCTCCTAATTATATGTAATCCGGATGCCAAATATCCCCACATACAGCCTATTCTCACCCTGTGCCGACTCTGATTCAGGATACACCATCTCTTCCCATTCACTGGGAAGAATTCGATTACATTAAAGCAATCTAGATTGTATCTAAGATTTCACAGAAAAAAACAGGGAAGGTCTATAACACTTAGAAACACTAAGACACAAACAGAGGTCAATTCTTTAATCTCCCTTTAACACTCATTGTCCCAGCACATCTCCTAAACTGCTAATCACTGGATCCCTTTGGATCCCGCCCTCTCTTCCTCTACCTCCCAAAGCATTAAGCCTCCAAGGCTCTTCTCCGCTCAGCCCCATCTCAGGTGTTGCTGTCAATTCTCACACGGAGGAATTAGCCCTCTTCTAGCTTTGACCTCGTGGCTTTTTTGGTTGCTTCCATCCACCCCCATTCCCAGCTCCCCAACCAGGGATTCCAATTCCAGAACCCAGTCTCTTAGCTGCCCAGAACTCATATTCTGCTGTTAAAGCCCCCATATTACTGGGCATGTGTGCAGCACGTGGAGCTTTCTCTGCTTTCTCCAGTCATGACAAGAAAGCAGAAATGCAGCTCTACACAAACCAAAGCCATATGCAATAGAGGCCATTTTTTCTTGCCTCCATTCACAGGAGGGTTAGCCCGCCCCAAGATTCCAGTCCATACCATGAGTCTGACTTCACACCCTTGACAAGGGTGGAGTGCTTTGGTTCATTATCTTGCATAAATTCATTCAACAAATAATTGAACACTAACTATACGCCAGGCATTATTTGAAGCATTTGGGATATGTAAGTAAACAAACTTAAAGATTTCTGCCCTCCTGGAACTTATAGTTTAGGGGGTTATACAGACAATAAATAATAGAACAAGTAAATAAATTACATAGTTTTTTAGAAGGTAAGAAGTATTACGGAAAAAGAAAAGTAGAGTGGGAAAGGAGAAGTGAAATGTGAGCTGGAATTTCAAATAAAGTTGTCAAGTGAGCCTCGCTGAGATGACAACATTTGAGCAAAGCCTTGAAGGTGGTGAGGTGGTTGGCCAGGTGCCTATCTCGGGGGAAAGTGTTTCAGGCAAGGAAATGGCTGGTGCAAAGACTCAAAGATAGGCAGCAGGTCTAGTATATTCGCGGAGTCACAAGGAGGCTAGTGTGGCTGGAGTATAGTGGGGAAGAGAGTTATAAGAAATGAGGTCAGAGAGAAAGAGGGACACAGATCATACTGGCATTGTAGAGAGAACTCTGGCTTTCACTCTATGTAAAACGTGGAACCAGAGGTGGGTCTCAAACAAAGGAGTGCTATGATCTTACCTATGTTTTACAAGTATCACCTAGCTGCTATGTTGAGAACTGACCAGGGCAAGGGGAGTATAGATAAGGGCAAGAAGACCAGTTCGGAGGTTTCTGTGATAAATGACTGACAGTGGCTTAGATCAAGGTATTAGCAATGGATGTGGTGAGGAGGAGTAGGATTCTGGGTATATTCTAAAAGTAAAGTCAACAGGAATGCCTGATGGACTGGACGCAACATGTAAAAGAAAGAGACTTCAGGGCGTTTGACCTGAGTAAGAAGAATATTATAATTCTCAATTGAGATGGGGAAAGCAAAGGGTAGAACAGCCTTGACGTGGAATATCAGAGTTCAATTTTGGATATGTTAAGCTTGAGATATCTACTTAAACATCCAAGTGGGGCTGTTGAATAGGCAGTTGAATATATGAGTCTAGAGTTAAAAGAAGTCAGAAGAACCAGAGATAGAATTTTGGGAGTTACTGACATATAGGTGTATGTAAAGGCCATGAGACTCTTTGAGATCACACCAGAGAGTGAATGACTATCCAGAAAGGAGAATAGAACAATGGTCAAAGAGGAGAAATCAGCAAAGAAGACTGAGAAGGAACTACCAGGGAGGTCAAGCTCTCAGCTGTCTCTGCTTATTTCCAGATCCAAAAGTTCCATTTATGATTATTTATTATGGGTTTCTCTTCCACCTCTGATCTATAGAAATAGTCACATTGTTTTTGCATACAGCCATGGGCTTTTAATGTTTATCATTTTTTAGCACGAGATATAACATAACAGTAAAGTACATAAAAAATACACAGCTTAACAAGTTATTATAAAATGAACATCCACTACCAGCACCCCAGAAATTCCCTGTGTATGCTTTCTGGATCACAACTCCCTGCCTTTTCCCACTCTACCTTCCCTGCCTTGGTGATAACATTATCCTGCCCTTTATGATGATCATTTCCTTGTTATTCTTTATGGTTTTACCACTTTATGCTCACAGCCAAAATTAAAAAGTTAACATTTGCTTGGTTTTGTACCTTATAGAATACACTCATATTATATATATATTCTTTTGAATCTTTTACTCAATGTTTTTGTGAGATTAAACATAGTGTTATACATTGCCCTTTAAATAAATATACACACACAATTATAGTAACCCATCATAGTTTTATTTGATGCAGAGGAAAGGGATTAAAGTATGCTATTTTGACTAATGCACATTATATTTAACAAATATTGTCAGAGCACTTTGCACTTTTACAAAATAGGGCCTCATCTCTCCCTCTGTATTTCTAGAGTCAAATATAGTTTCATACCTAGACTAGGTATTCAATAAATGTTTTTGGATGGTTGTGCTAACCTTTTATACCTGATTCTCTCTCTCTCTCTCTCTCTCTCTCTCTCACAAACACACATTCACACTCAAATATAGCTGTAGTTGCCAGTATCTGCATCTTATAGATGGGAACTTGAAGCATGGACAAGTGATGTCTCTCATGGGACATCACTAGTTTTTAACATAACCAGGATTAGAAAATAAATCTCCTAAATTCCAATTCAGTTCATTTTATATTTTTTAAAAAGGTAATACATGCACAGAGAAAAAAAATAAATCAAACAATACAAAAGAATAGTAAAGATTAAGTTCCCTACTCCTGCACCCTCACTGCCTTAATTACCTTCCCCAGAGAGTATGTCAGTTTTTGACCAGAGATATTCTGAGTATATATAAATATATAACACCTTCCAAATTCTTTTTTTAACCATAAATGACAGTATACCACATATATTTTTCTTTTTAAAAATTATTTATTTATTTATTTGGCTGCATCAGGTCTTAGCTGCCAGTGGAATCTTCATTGCAGCATGTGGGATCTTCCGTTGCAGCGCACGGGCTTCTCTCTACCACATATATTTTTCTGTACCTCACTTTTTTTTTTTTTTACTTAATATGTCTTAGAAACCACTCAAAATCAGTAAATGTAGACTGCCTTATTTTTTTTGATGGTTATAGAATAATTTCATTTTTTTTGTTTTTTTTAACATCTTTATTGGAGTATAATTGCTTTACAATGGTGTGTTAGTTTCTGCTTTATAACAAAGTGAATCAGTTATACATATACATATGTCCCCATATCTCTTCCCTCTTGCATCTCCCTCCCTCCTACCCTCCCTATCTCACCCCTCTAGGTGGTCACAAAGCACCGAGCTGATCTCCCTGTGCTATGCAGCTGCTTCCCACTAGCTATCTATTTTACGTTTGGTAGTGTTCATTTTGTTTTAAAAAGAAGAAATGCCATTTTTGTTATAGAATAATACATGCATATTATTTTTTTATTATTTCCTTCTTTCTATTTTAACTGTATTTTCCCCAAATCTCTCTAATTCTATCCCCAAAACATCCCAGAATATTTTTATAAAGTCTTCTCCCTTCAGGTGAGTAGGTACACCCACAGCTGAAATCATGTACACACAATTCTAAATGCTGTCTCCTTTACCTGAAACTACATCATTAGCATTTCTCAGGTCATCAGGAATTCCTAAGAAGCACTTAATAACAGCAGTTGCCTCTGGGGAATAGGGACTTTTACGTTGTGTGATATAATTCATAGAATTCAGCAACATTTATATTGAATTTAACATATATATTTACATAACTTTTTCACTTTTTAAAAATCAAGAAGTTTTAAAATAATTTCTGAAAACTATTCTAATAGCTGTATAACCTTCTATTATATGTATGATAATTTCACCATCCCCTAATGTTGACCACATATGTTGATTCCTCAGTAACTTTTTCCCCATTCTAACTCAAACACTAGCCTCATCACAGATAATGCACCTAGAAGAGGTAAAGGAATACAGAAAAGCTGAAATTTGCAGTGTAAAAAAAAGCATATACACACAGGCACACCACAGACACAAGTATCAGAAAAGGGAAAAAAAGTTATTAAAATCATTCTGAATAACTAATTAACTAATAAAAGAAAACCTGAAAATAAAATGAAATCAAACATCTCACATAGAAAAATGGACCATTACGGCAATTCTGGCCACTGTAATCCCACACCTTTCCCCAATCAGCACTATATCTCATACCTAACCTATAATCCTCACAGGCCAATATTCCCTAATAAACTCCTCCAGTCCTGAGGTTCCTGGTGCAGTCTCTACCTTTACACTGCCCACCACAGACACTAGCTTAGAAATAAGATCAAGGGCTTTGGGGCTGAGAAATCAAGAACATTAATTCTAGGGTTAAAACAAGGTACCATGAAGCACAGTAAGACTGGAATACCCTTCACAGTTAACAATTATAAACTATAGACAAAGATATAAAAAAAACAAGTATTTCACACTATAGTCAAATTGTCAAAACACAAAGAGAGAATTTTGAAAGCAGCAAGAGAGAAGCAACCTGTCATATACAAATGACCCCCAATAAAATTAATAGCTGATTTCTCATCTGAAACATGGAGGCCAGAAGGCAGTGGGTAGGCATATTTAAAGCCCTGAGAGAAAAAAAAAAACCATCAACCAAAAATTCTATAACCAGCAGTACTGTCCTTCAAGAATGAAGGAGGAGAAATTAAGATATGCCCAGATAAACAAAAGTTGAAGGAGTTTGTTACCACTAGACTTGCCCTACAAGAAATGCTCAAGAGACTCCTTCAGGGTGAAATGAAAGGACACTAGACAGTAACTCAAAGCTACATGAAGAGGGACTTCCCTGATGGTCCAGTGGCTAAGACTCCGAGTTCCCAGTGCAGGGAGCCCGGGTTTGATCCCTAGTCAGGGAACTAGATCCCATGTGCTGCAACTAAGATCCCACATGAGGCAACGAAGATCCCGCGTACCGCAACTAAGACCTGGTGCAGCCAAATAAATATTAAAAAAAAAAAAAAAGCTACATGAAGAAATAAAGAATACTGGTAAAGGTAACTGGATAAGTAAATATAAAATCCTATATGATTTAAAGGACAAATGCATAAAACAATAATTATAAATCTATGCTAATTGGCAATGTATAAAAATGTAATCAGTGGTAGTAACAATATAAAGGGGGAGGAATAAAGATGTATAGGAGCACAGTGTTTATACCCTATTGAAAACTTATTCAATAATAAGTTGGTATTATTCAAACCAGTTTATTTGATATTAAAAGATATTAATATGAAAAAGAATACGTATACATATGTATAACTGAATCACTTTGCTATACACCAGAAACTAACACAACATTGTAAATCAAGGATACTTCAATTAAAAACAAAAAGATATTAAGATAGCTTAAACAACAAGGTCCTACTGTATAGCACAGGGAACTATATTCAATTTCTTGTAATAACCTATAATGGAAAAGAATCTGAAAAATAATTTTTATATATACATATATATAAGAATTTATATATGTAAATCAACTATACATCAATAAAAAATAAATTTAAAAACTTTTTAAATTAAAAAAAGATATTAAGACAGCTGAAGATTGTCAGGTGAATTATAGAAAATTATAAAATTATAGAAAATCCGATATAACTATAATACTTATTGCATACTTATTGGCCTAAACAACAAAAATATACTAACCTGGGATGTTCTGGTATATTCTTCATATAGCCTGTCATACTCTTTACTCTTTTCCTGATACTGAGAGTGATACTCTTGCAGTTTTTTACCTACTGCATCAATGTTATCTTCTTTTACCAACTGATCCTATACAGGTAAACAAAAGAAATAAAGAATAGGAAACATAAACAGAGGTATTTTTATATAAAGTTAATAAACACATACAACAAGCTATTAAGGAGTAGTAGCCACAAAATAAGTTCTAAAAATATCTTAAATCTTAAGTAGGAAATTTTAAACATCTAAATTTCTTCTTTTTTCTAACTGATAAGCCTGGTAAGTTAGAATCAAATGATGTTGTTAAATAATGACTTGCCAATTAGCTATCAAGAGCTTGTGTAATCATGGGACTTCCCTGGCGGTCCAGTGGTTAAGACTTCACACTTCCACTGAAGGGGGCACGGGTTCGATCCCTGGTGGGGGAACTAAGATCTTGCATGCTGCACAGCACAGCCAAAAAAAATTGTGTAATCATACCTGTTGGTATCTGGACACTGGGTACATCAGCTTCACATCAAGTTTGGGATTGTACTGAGCAAGAGATTCATGATGATAGTGGCTAATGAGCTCCACCACAGAATTAAATGTCAGAGGATCAGAAAAGCCATATTTACCATCTCGATGATAGATCTTTATTAGCTTATTATTGCCTCCCTTCCTGTGAACAAGAAAACAACTGTAGATTTTTTTCCCAAAAAATTCTATTGAAGTTCTACTTTCACATGGAGATATGAAAGCTTGGTATTACATTATAAACAAGTTTTTACTATGTTAATGAAACTGGAATGGGTAAAAAGGCACATGTTATGTGTGTAGAAGTATACATAATATCATATTTTTTTAACAACTATTTCTTTTGTCTATAAAATATCTTGGTTACTAAAGGTCAGCATACTTACACAGCTTCCAGTATCAACAAATTTAGCAAAAATAATCACTAAAAAAAATCAAAACACAAGTAAATTGTATCTTTTGTTTATTTTCTGAATGAATTTTTAAATTTAAATTCTATATCAGGAAGAACAGGGACAATCTCTTTGGGATCTAAAGGTACGTGGTTGTGTGTCTGTGGAGGGAAGCAGAAGCAATCTCTACATGAAAGGGGATGATAACCATTTGTCATACATACACCAACACAGCACTCAAGGTTTTATTGTTAATGCACAAACATAATTAAGCTCCTTGAATGATTTATAGCTGAGTAATTAATCTAGCACCTTACATTATTTTTTCTTTTATATTTGCTTGTAATTCTTGGAAATGACTATTTATTTAGGCTATCACAATATGTAAATGATTCAACTGTCATTCAACTGTTTTACAAAGTACAGCTTTTGAAGAGTCATTTATATTAGATGGATGTAATCTGATGCTTGAATAGTTTAGACCACTTTTGCTTACTGAGTCATATCCAATGGTCCCTTAAAAGATAATTTATAACCAAAGCTTAAAATGGCAATGTTTTACAAGTCCCATAAGGTATAATCTAAAACCAGAGCAGATGTATTCGTTATATCATAGCAAAATACTGCACCATTCCCACTCAACTGTTCTTATAGCAGAATGCAGACTTAATGGGGAAAAAATATGCTTCTGTATCTCTTTATGCCATGCCATTACACATGATAAATGAACCACTGGGATTTGTGAAAGGTCAAACACAATTGGTTTGAATCTGTGGATTGATTTAAATTTAATGCTCAGAAGGTCACTGTTTAGATGGATGAAGAACTATTCCTGTAAAATGTACATTAGAAGGACCACCTAATCATATGCAGTTTCTATAGGTGTATATACCCACACATATACCCACAATAAATGCAAGCTGGTCTTTCTGCTAGAGAAAAGCTAAAAAGCACTCATTCATTCAAAAAAAACTTATTGAACATCTACTATGTGCCAGGAACTGTATGAGGCACAGTGGACATAATGATAAGCAGGCCAGATATAGTACATGCTCTCACAGAACTTCCAATTTAGCAGCATGAGGAATGTATCTCCATATTTATAAAGAGGATAAAGAATTTTTCATTAAGATAGAACATATAAAATATACAACTAGATATATCAACTGGTATTAAGTCCTTTGGAAAAAAAATAAAGCAGAGTAAAGGGAAGAGATCATTCTGGGGGTGGAGAGATTGCTATTTTATACATGTTAAACAAGGAAAACCACTCTGTTCAGGTGACATTTAGCAGAGTCCTAAATGAATTGAGGGAGCTAGCACAGCAGATATCTGGGGGAGAAGTTTTCCAGACAGAGGGAACGGCAAGTGCAAAGCCCCTGAGGTAGAAGAAAGCTTGGCATATTCCAGGCACAGCAATGAGGCCAGTGATGCTGGGGCTGAATGAGCAAAAAGGAGAGTAGTGGGAGACAAAATAAAAGATATAAAACGAGCTTAGATCATTTAATAGCCTATGGGTCATCGTAATGGCTTTGGATTTTGCTGAGTAAGACAGGGAAACACAAGAGGGTCTGAGCAGAATGATATCATCTATTTTGTGTTTTAAAAGGCTCATTCTAGCTGCTAGGTTGAGGTGAGACCATACAAAGTGGGAAGGGGTAGAGTGGAAAGATAATCTAGGCAAGACATGATGGTGTCCTGGACAAGAGTAGTAGCAGTGGAGACACTGAGAAATGGTGGGATTCTGAATATATGTTGAAGAGAGAGCTGACAGGATATGCTGTGGCCTGGATATGGATATAAGAGAAAGAGACAAGGTAAAGATGATTTCAAGGTTTTTATCTTAAGTAGCCAGAATGGAACTGTCATTTATTGGAGTGAAGAAGGATATATAAAAGGAACACGTTTAAAGAGGAAAAAACAATTTTGTTTTAGACATGTTACATTTGAGATGCCTAGTGAACATCCAAGAGCAGAGGATCCTGCAGCCTATGTGAAGAATCTAAAGTTCAGGAGAAAGTTCTGGGCTAGATGTATAAAATCAGGAATTGTCAGCCTATAGATGTTATTTGAAGATGAACATAGTTGAATAAGAGAAAAGGTCCGAGTTCTAAGTCCTGGGGTACACCAATGTTTAGTGGTCAGAGAGATGACAAAGGAAACCAAGAGAGGGGAATTAATAAGTAAATGGTATCCAAAAAAAGCAATTAAAAAAAAAAGCATTTCAACAAAGAGGAAATAATCAACTGGGTAAATGATCTTGGGGCTTGGCAAAGTAGAGAATCACTAAGTGATCTTGACAAAATGGTTTCAGTGGAATGGTAAGGATGGAAGCCTGACTGGAATGGATTAAAGAGAATGAAAGAAGAGATAGAAGAAATGCCTATAGAGAACTGTCTTTAGGAATACTGCTGTAAATGGGAGCAGAGAAATAGGGAAATAGCTGGAAAGAGAAAGAGAGTCAAGGGAGTATTCTTTATTTACTATTCCTAAGTGAGAGACAGTATAGCATATTTATATACTGATGGGAACGGCTCAGTAGAGAGACAAAAACTGTTGATACAAAAGAAAGGACAAGATAATTCCTAGGGTGATGTCCTTGAGTAGGTTAGAGGGATGGGATGGGATCCAGTCCACAACAGGATCTTGGACAAGGACACGAATGGAACAGGAAAAAGGCAGAGTATTTACATTCATGTTGACAGCTATAGCAACAGGAGCATGATGGAATTATGGCTTCTAACTGCTTCCATGTCCTCAGAGAAACAGGAAGCAGCTTGTTAAAAGGGAAGGAGGTGGGTTGTTGATCTGAAGAGAAAAAAAAGAATATGTGAAATTATCATCTAGGAAAAGTGAGAGAGCAAATGGATTGCGGAAATGCAAATTCAGCTGGGCAGTACTAAATGCCCACTTAAGATTAGCAGTCACAAAGTTAATGTGAGACCAATCAGCATGATGTATTTTTCTCCACATTCAGCTGCCCAGGTATAAGCAAAAAATAGATGGAGAGTTGAATTTAACAAGTGTTGGAATATAGTTAGACGACTACTATGAAGGGAGAGAGGAGCAAGTTTGGAGAGAGGATATATTCACAAGGGTAACTTTAATAGTGGACCATGGACCCTAAACAGAGAAGGAGGGAAGTAAAGACATGAAGGAATTGTGGTGGTGGATTTTTAATTATGCCTCTCCCTCACTGTAATCTTCTTGAACAGAAGAATCATGCTATTCCTTCTTATATCCTAGCACCTGGCCCAATGCCTGGCATATATCAGATTCCTAAAGATTTGTTAACTATCCAGATTTTCTATAATAAATACTATTTGCTGATTTTTTTAAATGGTTACTGAATTGAAAAACCTCTACTTTCTCATCACCTACTCTCTGCAGTCTGACTTCACTCTCATTCCTCTCATTTGAGGGTCACCAAATTCAGACTCTGCTCACTTCCTCTATCCCAGGCTCAGATTCTTTGCAGTGACTGAAATTTCCCTACTCCCTTCCTTCCCTCCATCTCCACTTCCTTCTTAATATTTCATACTCCCATGACCTCTAGGACATTACTCTTTTCTCTCAACTCTTAGACTGCTCTTTCTCTGCCTCCATCCTGCTGCTAAACACAGTTATTCCCTAAAAAAATTTGCCTTCAGCCTCTACCCATTTTTTCCAAAATAAACTCTTTCTTTAAAATTCCAATTATTCTATATAGATGGTACCTGAATCTTTTTCTGGCCCTATACTCTCTCCTAAGCATTAAACCTAAATTTCTAGCCATATTCTAGATATTTTTTAACCTGGAAGTTCTGAAGCAGCTAAAAATCAACTGCTCCTGGCTCTCCTATTTCTATAAATGGCACATTCATTCTAAGCCCCGCAGGGGTCAAACCAGTCACTTTTAACTCCTCCTCAACCTCATACCTTTTCTATTATCAAATTCTTTTAGCTCTTAGCTCCACATTGCCTCTTACTTTGATTCCTCAACTCCATTCCTAGAGCCACCATCCTACGTAATAGTTCATTTAATCTTTCAATCATGTCATTTTCCTGCTTAAAACCTTTTATTAATTTTTTTTGCACTTAGAAATAAATTTCAAATTCCTTACCATGGCTCATCAGGCTCTCTGCACTGGGCTCTTTCCACTTTCAACTTCATCTCCTACCACTCTGTGGTTCACACTGGAAGCCAGGCACAGCAGTCTCTGCATTCATTGGATCCACCAAATCTTTCCAAAATCAGTGTCTTTGCATTTTCTGTTCCCTCTCCCTGGAACACTTTTCTGGCTGGCTCTTTCTAATTCTTCAGTTTTCCAAAGTCATATCCTCAAGAGAGGCCCTCCTGAAAACTATGTGAAATTCCCTTTCCTCATATTCTGTTATCAGATAACCTTATGTATTCCCTATATAGCACTTCATACACTGTGAAATTATCTTTTCTTTTTTTTATTGAACTAAGTTGATTTACAATATTGTGTTAGTTTCAGGTGTACAACAAAGTGATTCAGTCTCATTTCTTTTTTGGCTGTGCCTCGCAGCTTGCGGGATCTTAGTTCCCCAACCAGGGATTGAACCCAGGGCCATGCCAAGTCCTAACCACTGGACTGCCAGGGAACTCCCTCATTTCTTTTTTATGTGTTTATTTTGTCTCCCTCTCCCCCACTAATACCCCTTCCCAAATATAAACACTATAGACAAGAGACCATGTCTGGCTTGTCCATCATTTTCTTTTCCTAGAACAATGTGGGCACTCAATAATATTAAATGATTAAAGAATAAATCTAATTCTGGATGATCATTCCCTCTCAATTAATAATAGCCTTTTAACTCTTTACTAGTCTCTATCCTTTTTTATTTTTTTCTATTCAAATATGGTCTGATCATATAACTTCCCTATTTAAAAAATGAAATGGGGGACTTCCCTGGTGGCATAGTGGTTAAGAATCTGCCTGCCGATGCGGGGGACAGGGGTTCAAGCCCTGGTCTAGGAAGATCCCACATGCTGTGAAGCATCTAAGCCCGTGCGCCACAACTACTGACCCTGTGCTGTAGAGCCCGCAAACCACACCTACTGACCCCACGTGCCACACCTACTGAAGCCCACGTGCCTAGAGCCCATGCTCCGCAACAAAGAGAAGCCACTGTAATGAGAAGCCTGCTCACTGCAGCGAAGAATGGCCCTGCTGGCTGCAACTGGAGAAAGCCCACGTGCAACAACAAAGACCCAACGCAGCCAAAAATAAATAAATTTTTTAAAAAAATGAAATGGTTCCCCCTCCTCCCTATGATAATAAACACAAACTCCAAATTTTAGAATTCAAAGCCCTCTTCAATATGACCCTTTTCCAACCTTCTATCCCCTACTGCTTTTTCCTCTTTTCAAATGTTACCCTCTAGCCAAATGGGATTGCATCTCACAGAACAGGACTCTATAGTTCCTCACCTTCATATCTTTGTTCCTATTGTTACCTAATCCTGCAAACCTTCTCTCCCAACTTTCTACATATCCAAATCTGTTAGGAGGTAACTATGAAATATAAGCAAGAAGATGGTGGCTTAGATTTGGATGGTAGAGAAGTGTGAAGAGATTATGGATGTAGATTTGGAGGTAGAGTTGGCAGGGCTCGTTTAATGATGGCTTGGATGTGAGGCTGAGGGAAAGGGAGGAAAAAAAAGATTTGTGGTTCTAGTAACTGTAGAGATCGTGGTTCTGCTTCTGAAAAAAGGAAAGACTAGAAGAGAAACAGTCTGGGTAGAGGAGATGCATTAGAAATCAAGAATTCTGCTTTGATTATATTAAAATTAGTATGTCCTCTAGTTATCTAAGTAGCAACTGGATATATGCATCTGGAATTCAGGAGGTCAGAGCTGGAGATAAGGTTTATGAATCATCACCACAAAGCTGTATATTAAAGCCATGGGAGAGGACAAGCTCACCTTGGGAGAATGGAGAAAAGGAGGCCCAATTCTGAGCCCTGGGATATTGAGCAAAGGAGTTAGGAAGGAAATTAGGAGAGGGTGATGTCACAACAGCCAAGACAATAAACTGTTTCTAAGAAGAAGTGTCTATGACTAATGCTGCTAAGAGGTCAGGTAAGGTAAGAAAGAAGTGGCCATTGGTTTAGCTGTCCGTGTAGAGTAGTAGAGACAGAAGCCTGACTGGAATGGGAAAAAATTAAGTTGAATGAATCACTGTAGAACACTAATTATTCCTCAGCACAACTGAAGTCCTAAGGTATTAATGTCTTTACTAGAAACTGATATAAACCCCAAATTTCTAGCATAAAATATGGTATTATTTTTCCTAAAGATACTAGGCTGGAAAGGCAACAAAGAGACAGATAAGTCTGGATTTGAACTCATCCTCTGCCACTTATAAGCTAAGTGTCTTTAGGACAAGTTTCTTAACAAAGTTAAGCTTCAGTTACTTCATCTATAAAATGGAAATATTAATAATACCTACCCCATAAGGTTGTTTTGATAAATAAATAGATATTGAATGTAAAATGCTTAGTACAAGGAAGTGGTTATTGTCACTATTGTTATCATTATTCTTTTATTTAGATATTCCTTTAAAAAAAATCACAAGACTTTACTGCCCTTAGGCTATGTTAATTGTTAAAACTGAATGTGGAAATATCTAATACAGTATTCCTAACCTATTTAAATATACATCCCATCTGGGCTTCCCTGGTGGCACAGTGGTTAAGAATCCGCCTGCCAATGCAGGAGACACAGGCTCGAGCCCTGGTCCGGGAAGATCCCACATGCCACAGAGCAACAAAGCCCATGCATCACAACTACTAAGACTGCGCTCTAGAGGCCGCGAGCCACAACTACTAAAGCCTGTGTGCCTAGAGCCCATGCTCCATAACAAGAGAAGCCACCGCAATGAGAAGCCTGCGCACCGCAACGAAGAGTAGCCCCCACTCACCACAACTAGAGAAAGTCCGTGCACAGCAACAAAGATCCAACATAGCCAAAAATTAATTAATTAAAAATATATCTATAGGGCTTCCCTGGTGGTGCAGTAGTTGAGAGTCCGCCTGCCGATGCAGGGGACGTGGGTTCGTGTCCCGGTCCGGGAGGATCCCGCATGCCGCAGGGCGGCTGGGCCCGTGAGCCATGGCCGCTGAGCCTGCGCGTCCGGAGCCTGTGCTCCGCGGCGGGAGAGGCCACGACGGTGAGAGGCCCGTGTACCGCAAAAAAAAAAAAATATATATATATATATATATATATATATGTATAAAGTTTTTTAATAAATATACATCCCATCTTTGTAAATATAAAGAATGATACATCCACGTTATGAGATTCTAATACGCCCACATGGATGGCATGATATAGGCTGAGAATTGCTTTATCTTCTACATATCCTCATCAGCCTAATCTATGTTGAGTTTAACTCTCTGAAGTCTGTTATTGGAGGCGTGGATTCCCAGCACATCATTAATAACCTTAGGCTGTGCCCATGACCTCTCCTTCACTCATAAGGTCAACAGTATATTTCTTACTCATTACATTTAGGGATTTTAAGCCTTTCTGTCTTATTGCTACATAAAAATAAAAACTGTTGCCTTTTTAATATAACATTTAAATATTTAAATGTGTAGAAAAAGGACGGTTAGCCAAACTAAAAATTATGTATCTAAATTAAATAAAAATATGAAAAAATTTGTATGTAAAGATTTAAATAAAATACAGGAATCTTTGTATACCCAGAAATAAATAATCCTAGTAGAACCCTAGCCAAAATGCTGAAAAATACTCACCGCAGAGTCAAAGTGTAATCTCCCTGCATTTTTGTTGAGGCATCTCTGACCAAGAAGGTACCGTCTGGCATGTCCCGTAATTTGTCATTTACCTCCTCCCTGAAGAACAGAATTATAGGAAAAATGAAAAAAATGTAAGTGTTGGTTGTTCTTCTCACATATTATCACTAAGACTAGTTGGGAGGTAGGTACGTCTAAGGTTATAGAATCATGGGGGCTGCCAGAGGTCATTTAGTTCCTCCCCGTAGATATTTCTTTCTGTTTTGATTTTTGGTGTTATGCAATCTAAGGAAGGGTATTTGATTTTTGAACTCTTCCAGGTTTCAACTGTCTGTAGGGAATAGTGTTTCCATTAAGCCTTTAGGGCTTCCTTAGGCAGGTATGAACTTGTAGAGTTTCAGAAAAAAACAACAGCTGTTTAGAAAGAAGATTAAGTTTAAGCAACAGTGGCAGCTGGGTCAGATCAGAGTGTGGATAATTTACTTAGTTCACAGCCTTTAATATAATATTCTCCAATTTGAATTTATACTGATAACAAATTCCTTCTGCAGAGCTGGTTTAGGCCTTTAAGGAACAACACTAGAAGACTCAAAGAAAATGGCAGAGCATAAAAGAAACTTGAATTATAGAACCACATGGTCTTAAAATATAAATTACGTAGTATTTAAATATAACAGATCCTTTTATTGTACACTGCTAAAATTTAAATTTTCTGATCAATTTGAATATGAAATATATTAAGTCTTCCTTAAAAAATTAAATAAGGAGGGGCTTCCCTGGTGGCACAGTGGTTGAGAGTCTGCCTGCCGTTGCAGGGGACATGGGTTCGTGCCCCAGTCCAGGAAGATCCCACTGCCGCGGAGCGGCTGAGCCCGTGAGCCATGGCCGCTGAGCCTGTGCGTCCGGAGCCTGTGCTCTGCAGCACGAGAGGCCACAACAGTGAGAAGCCCGCGTACAACAACAAAAAAAAAAAAAAAAAAAATTAAATAAGGAATTACCATATGACCCAGAAATTCCACTTCTGGGTATACACCCAAAGAACTGAAAGCAGAAACTTGAACAAACATTTATACACCAATGTTCACAGCAACATTATTCACAATAGCCCAAAGCTGTAACAATCCGAATATTCACCAAAGCCAAATGTCCAGATGAATGAATAAATAAAAATGTGGTATATACATATAATGGAATAGTATTCAGCCTTAAAAAGGAAATTCTGACACACGCTACAACGTGGATGAACCTTGAAGACATTATGCTAAGTGAAATAAGCCAAACACAAAAGGACAAATATTATATGGTTCCACTTATATGAGGTACCTAGAATAGTCAAATTCATAGAAAGAGAAGGCAGGATGGTGCTTGCCAGGGGCTGGGGAGAACAGGAGGAAAGGGGAGTTAGTGTTTAATTGGTACAGAGCTTCACTTTGGGAAGATGAGAGTTCCAGAGACGGATGGTGGTGATGGTTGAACAATAATGTCAATGTACTTTATGCCACTGAACTGTATATTTAAAGAGGGTTAAAATGATAAGGAAAAAAAAAGAAATGAGTGCTACTTTGTAATGGGAGAGAACAGACAAGAGAAAGAGAAGGACAAGCATATTGAGCAATATAGAAGCAACCTGGAATCTGACTTGGCAGAAATAGATAGGACTTTTTAAAAACAAGAAAATACAATGTTCAAATTTTAAAATATATATACATATATATTTTTTCCTTCTGTAAGTTCAAAGCTTCCCAAAACCACATTTTACCCAAAAAGCAAATCTATACTAGAGTCCTGTTTCTCAAAAGGAGGTGTGTGAAGGGTGCATAAAAATCACCTGGGGAGGTTATAAATGCAGATTCCTGGACCCTACCCCATGATTCTTGTGCATGCAAAGATTGTGGAACCATTGCCTTAGAAACAGAAAAGGAAAATTAAGTACAGATAAATATCTTTTGTCCTAAAACACATGCACCTATCCTAAATGTATAGGTTTCATTTATTCAGAAGTCTATCCTCAATACAGTATTAAAAGTAATAATCACAGCCATAATTGAAAGATTTTCTTGTCACTTTTTTTTGTGGGAAGAAAAGCATTTAGAAAATTTGAAAGGTTCTCCTAAACAATTTTTTAAATGGTAATCTTTAAATGACAACTTGTGGGGCATTAAAAACGTTTTATTTTAACTCATAATCTCAAAATTATTTTTTTAAACTTCATTCAATTATAGTACCCTTCTAGTTACCTTGAAATATCCCCCCAGTACCATTCTGCATCCTGAAGAGAAACAGAACCGTCCTTCATTCCATTTGTAATGGCTGAAGTCATTGGCTTAGGTGGCTTTGGTGGAAGAGCTAGAAGAGAAATGAATATTATTATTTTGTAGATGTAAATTATTATTTGTTTTCTAATTTCCTCAAACACAGCTCATTAACCAATGTACACTAAGATTCAAATAATTATAAATCAAATTAAGAGTTATTTTATGTTAAATGTTAAACATTAGCCAAAGAAAGAGTCCTTTTAGAACTCTACTAATAATTGCCTGAAAAAATGAAATATTCGAGCTATTTGTGCGTTTTCTTCCTTCTTATAAAGTACTAGCTTTTCGTTGGATTCCCTTCTGCTAGACCAGGGGTGGGGAATAGAGAATGTCTGTGCCACCATTCTTTCAAGGTGGCATTGTGAATGAGCGGCACTCCTTTCCTCCATGCCAGGAATTGGTCTCAAAATCCACGTCATTTTTTCTTTATGCAGTTTTTTTTTTGCCCCACCGAGCGGCCTGCGGGGATGTTAGTTCCCCAACCAGTGATTGAAACCATGCGCCTGCAGTGGAAGCGTGGAGTCTTAACCACTGGACTGCCAAGGAAGTCCCCTCAAAATCTGTGTCATTCATGCTTCCAGGCATCCATTATCAGTCCATCAGAGTGAGATAAAGTCTGTTTGTCATCCCTGCCTTAGGCAGAGGAGTGAATGAATTGCATGAATAGACACCACCCAAAATGGCTTTGAAAGCAGTGAGCTGATTCAGCTCAGTTCCCTGGTTCCCAGAAATACGTATTAAATGTCTATCATGCGCAAGAAAGTGCTAAGAAGTGGGGATACAGACTTGAGTAAGCCACCGTCCCTGGCCTTGAAGAGTTTACAGCTTTGTGAAAATGTTTGCCATGATGGTCGTAATTAGACTGTCCATCTGGAGCATGCCCACTTTTGTCAGGCGCACTGGGGCTCCCTGGCCTTCCTGCCTCTCCAGTCCTGGCCCAATCTGCCCCCTACTTTATGATTTACTGACAATTATCATGAACCAGCTCTTCTCTAAATTTGAACATCACATCCTATGGTTTTGGTTTTTTGTTTTTCACAGTATGCTCTTTCTCACTACTTTCCATAGTCTTCTCTGTACTTCATTTTTCAGAAAAGGATGATATGAGATCTGCTTTATTTAAAAATACTGACTAGGCACCACAGCCTCTGTAGCTGAGGGCTCAGTAGCTTGATCCCATGAAAAGGAGGAGCAAGGCCAGGCAAGTGGTTATTGGGAGAGAAGTAAGCTGTTCACGTGTGCGTTTATACCTATGCCTTTAACACGTTTCCATAAAAAGTATTAATAAAGAAATGGACATTGAGACACTAGTCCTGACTAAAAATCAATTGATTCTGCCTTTGTGATAACTATCAAAGGGTATGTTTCATTCACATAAGAGTACTTATTTTTCATTTTCTGGTGTTAACTTAAGAACACAATATAAAATACACACCAATTGACACAGACTGACTTCTGCACTTGACATAACCATTTACATCCATTCCTTACAGGAGACAGATTAAGTGTAAAAGATGGTCAATTTTGAGTTACAAAGGTTGCAGAAATGACTTTGGTAGGGTTGGGTAGTGCTTTGTCAAATGGATGTCATAGTTTATTACTAGTAAAGAGAAAGGAAATGTAGTTTGCATTACTGTGTCAGTTTTTCTAAAAAAAAACTTAATAGGGGCTCTATATTTAGTGGTCATATTAGGAAAAATGATAATCTGTAGAATGAATAGTTATGTTTTGTTACAACTAATACTTTCTTTGTTAAAAACGTTGTATTGGCCATAAAAAGGAACGAAATTGGGTCATTTGTAGAGACATGGAGGGATCTAGAGACTGCCATACAGAGTGAAGTGAGTCAGAAAGAGAAAAACAAATATCGTATATTAACGCATATACGTGGAACCTAGAAAAATGGTACAGATGAACCGGTTTGCAGGGCAGAAATAGAGACACAGATGTAGAGAACAAACGTATGGACACCAAGGGGGGGAAAGTGGCGGGGTGGTGGTGGTGTGATGCATTGGGAGATCAGGATTCACATATACACACTAATATGTATAAAATGGATAACTAATAAGAACCTGCTATATAAAAAAAATAAATTAAATAAAATTCAAAAAAAAATAAAGGCTAAAAAAAATGTATATTTGTACACACACACATAATAAATTAAGTAATTTTAAAAATAATAAAAAGGTTGTATTGGGACTTCCCTGGTGGTGCAGTGGTTAAGAATCCGCCTGCCAATGCAGGGGACACGGGTTTGAGCCCTGGTCTGGGAAGATCCCACATGCCGTGGAGCAACTAAGCCCATGCACCACAACTACTGAAGCCCGCACACCTAGAGCCTGTGCTCCGCAACAAGAGAAGCCACCACAATGAGAAACCCACGCACTGCAATGAAGAGTAGCCCCTGCTTGCTGCAACTAGAGAAAGCCCACGCGCAGGAACGAAGACCCAATGTAGCCAAAAATAAATAAATAAATATTTTTAAAAAAGCTTGTATTGAGTCTTCAATTTCAAGCGTGGCTTAAAATGTAAATATATCACATGATGCATTTAAATACAATGATGCCTCTGAAGCAGTCAAACAGCATTCGTTTTGTGTTTAGAACTACAGAAGAAAATCTCTTCAAATAAAATAGTTCTAAATTAGAAAAAAAAATAAACTTTTAATTCTAAACAGATGTCCAAAAAACTTCTCTCTCATAAGACAACATGAAGTCCCTTCACAAACAATTCAGTCCAAAAGCCATTAAGGGAGAGCTGATCATGATGGCCAAGAGCTGGTGTCAGAGCCCAAAGCAGGTGAGGGAGGACTATGTCCATGTTTGAGGGCAGCTGCACAACAAGGATCTCAGAGCTCCAGCAGGGTGAGGAGGGAATCCTCAAGAGGGCAACTTGGCGTGGGGTGTTGAAGGTGAGTGAAGAAGAAGGGCAGTGGCCTGGGACCCGGGTGGCACAGAGTGTTGGAGACCAAGCTAACAAGGACACAGTCCTAGGAGGTGGGCATCCCAACACAGTGGGGCAAAGCCAGATTAGGATGCAAAGAATTTCTAATTGGGCAGGGGATGGGAGGGGGTAGGCAGAATGTAGCAATAACTATGAAAGACTGGGTAATACAGAGAAATGGATCAAATAAGTAGAACTACTATAGATAATAGGAGCTGGGGTTCTCACAGTCTAAAAAGGAAGTTACAGATATGGAAAGGCAGAAAAATAGAATGAACCCCCTGGTTTGGACTGCAATTGCAGCTATTGATGTGAACTCATGGAATTCAACAGATAGATAGATAGATAGATACAAATGTCTGTACTTATAGAAAATACAACTATTCCCTAGCTCTGTCCCCTGAGAGGTCCTGGGATCAGCAAAATCCTAATATGCACACCTAGCACCCAGATCTTGGTTTCTAATGCCATTCTGTACTAAAAGGAACCAGGGCTCTTTGAAGAAATGGCTGAGGTTGGGCAGAGCAAGTACCAAATGTACCTGGAACATTATGTTGTGCTAAAAAGTAACCAAGTACTCAAAGAATGAGGGGCCATGACAAAAGAACAAAGAAGTCAGCTTGAAGGGGCTCCCACTACCAAATCTGGGATAACTGGAGCATCAATACAAATAACAATAGTAAGGGAATATAAACCATTAAACAAAATAGGAATCTATGTGTCCACACAGATATAAATAAATAAATGAAAAAATTGAAAGATTAATGAGGAAGACATATAATTTCGAAGGCCTTCCCACAAATGCTTATTAATCACAAAAGTATTGAAAAAGACTAATATAATAGTGGAGAAACCTGACAAATATACCTTAATCAAGGTTACTACCAACAGTAATGGTGAGATCATGGGCCCCCAACAGGATGCATCACGGACACAACATCACTTCTGCCAAATACCTGCCATATATGCATAAGCTGAATCTAATCATGAGGAAATCAGACAAACCACAGACAAATCATCAGACAAACCACAACTGAAAGACATTCTACAAAATAACTGGCTTGGTGCTTCCCTGGTGGTGCAGTGGTTAAGAATCTGCCTGCAAATGCAGGGGACATGGTTCGAGCCCTGGCCCAGGAAGATCCCACATGCCACGGAGCAACTAAGCCCGTGCACCACACACCTAGAGCCTGTGCTCCGCAAGAAGAGAAGCCACCGCAATGAGAAGCCCACGCACCTCAACGAAGAGTAGCCCCCACTAGCCGCAACTAAAGAAAGTCCACACGCAGCAATGAAGACCCAACACAGCCAAAAATAAATAAAATAAATAAACTTATTTAAAAAAAAAAATTCCCTCTAAAAAAAGAAAAACAAAACTGGCTTGGAATCTTCAAAAATGTTAAGGTCATGAAAGTCAAGAAAGACTGAGGGACTGTTCCAGATTGAAGAAGACTAGAGAATCATGACAATTAAATACAATGTGTGAGTCTGGACTGGCTCCTTTTGTTATAAAAGACATTACTGGGACAATGGCAACACCTGAATGGGATCTGAGGATGAGATGGTAGTAATGCATCAATGTTAATTTTCTGATTTTGATAGTTGTATTGTGGTTACGTTGGAGAATGTTCTTATTGGTGGGAAATACACACAAACATGGTCATCATGGACTATCATGTCAGCAACCTACTCTGAATGGTTCAAGAAATCAAGTTCTTTGTATCGTACTTGCAACTTTTCTTTAAGTTTTAGATTGTTTCAAAAAAACTTCTTTTTTAATTAACAAAAAAGTTATAGATAATACTGTGGGGAAAGGGGAACAATGTGAATGTAAGAATGCAGTTGGTCCCCTATCTCACACCATATATGCAAATATTAACTCAAAATGGATCAAAGACCTAAATGTTAAGAGCCAAATGATATACCTGACAAAAAATTGTATCTAAAACACATAAAGAACCTTGCAACTTAACAGAAAAAAAAGTGACTAAAATTAAAAATGGGCAAAGGATCTGAATAGGTATCTCTCCAAAGAAGATATACAAATGGTCCACAAGCACATGAAAAGATATTCAATATCATTAGGCATCACAGAAATGAAAATCAAACTGCAATGAGATACCACTTCATACCCACTAGGATGACTATAATCAAAGAGACAGATAATAACAAGTGTTGGTGAGGATGTGGAGAAATTGGAACTTTCATACACTGCTGATGAAAATGTAAAATGATGCAACTGGTTGGAAAACAGTCTAGTAGTTCCTCAAAAGGTTAAACATACAATTACCATATAACCCAGCAATTTCAATCCTAGCTGTATATTTCAAGAGAAATGAAACATACAACCATACAAAAACTTGTATATAAATGTTCATAGCTATATTATTTATAATAGCCAAAAATTGGAAACAACCCACATGAATAAATAAAATGTGGTGTGTGTGAGAATACATATAATTAAATATATTTAATATTTAATTATAAATTAAAAGGCAGTAAAAAGGAATAAAACATGCTGTAACATGGATAAACCATGAAAACATTAGACTAAGTGAAAAAACAGTCATGAAAGACCACATATTATATGATTCCATTGTCCAGAACATGAAAATCTATAGAAGACAAAGTAGAATAATGGTTGAGTTGAAGGGGAAAAGGGAATGACAGTTAATGTATGCAGTTATGTATGCAGGTTTCTTTGGGGGGTAATGAAAATGTTCCAAAATTGCTTGTGGTGATGGCTGCACAACTCTGTGAATATATTAAACACTACTGAATCATATACTTTTTAAGTGGATGAATTGTATGGTATGTGAATTATATCTCAATAAAGCTGTTTTTTTTTTTAAAAAATCAGGCTTCTGAAATCACTAGATGGGGGAGAGCTTGCTATAATCCATACTTTTTTTTCTAATTGGCTACTTATTTCTACTTATCTTCTTTGAAAAGGATGTGGCTTATAAAAGTAGCAACAGTTGGAACTATAATTTTGTAGAATTTAAAATTCTTCTACGTATAAGGATTAACAGTTTAAACGTGTGCTATACAAAAGCACTTTGCTATCACTATGAAAGGTACAAAGACAAGGCACTCAAAAGAACAAATCTAGAGGGAATGACACTTAGAAACACCTAACCATAATTCTCAGCAGAATGAGGTAAATAACTATAATAAAAGTAAAGTAAGGTGCAATGAAAACCCAGCAAAAGGAACAATTGATCCCCTCCTGGGAAAACTTCAAGTTCAAACACTGGGCTTCTCAAACCTAGTCCTTACTGAACTGAATGCCATGATCAGGAGGGCCCAACAAGAACCAATTCGCCTCCTTGAATCAGCAGGTAGGTTACAACCTAATCACCAAAAGGAGCCACAGAGACTTGCTGCTGTCTATATTCCTTCTCTGGGGGAGCTCTATACTGAACTGAGTTGACCAGCAGCTTGGGGAATCTGCTATTTATGGATAATGACAGTTTACTGATAGCTCCACCACCACCAAACAGATAATGACCACGTCACATGTATTACAGAGGGCTCCCATAGCCTCCTTAAAACTTGCTTGTCTCATCTGCAGAAATATAAGAAGAATGAAATGATTATAAAGCTGTTCCTACATAAAGTTGCTAAAAGAACACAATTAAGAATGAATGAAATACTGGCCTATTTCTACATTCTCATCTAATTAAACAAGTATTTATTGAATACCTTCTATGTTCTAAAAGCTGGGAATACAGCAATGAACTAGACAGACACAGTCTTTATACTTATGAACTTTATAATCCAAAAGGATAAACTTCAAGATAATTCATCATTCTTAAAATCATGAGTATGTTCAAATTTAGTTCAACTAAACTAACATGAGTCTTCAAACTAAATGTTTTGCTTTCTCTAGCAGTTGATCTCCCTCCCATGTAAATTATAGAATTTATTGGACGAAAGTAAGTAAAAATTTACCTTACAAAACCTTCTTATTACATGGAGATAAGCATATTTTTATCTATATGTCACTTCCAGATTATGATATTATAAATAAAGGGAAAAATTACAAATCACATACATTTTAAGTAGGTCAAGTGGAACACATAAAGGGAGAAGCTAATTAGGGTACATTAATTACCTTTCAACCCCTTGACAAAGTGATTCTTGCACTGAGTAAGCACTGCAGTGCTGAGTGATAAATTAAATGCACCTGAGCAAATATTGGGCTGGCCAAAAAATTTGTTCATGTTTTTCCATAAGGTCTTACAGGAAAACCCAAAAGAACTTTTGGCCAACCCAATACCTTCCTACATAAGTATTCATAAAATACCTAGCACTTTTGTTTCTATCTAGTAGACAATGAACAGTACTTCTCTTCCCATTTTGAAAAATTATATTACAAGTTTTAAAATATTAGCCATACATAAAGATGTTTCAAATCCAGTTTTTAATATGTAGATATAAGAACAAACATATACACATATATGTTTGTGTGTATGTATATACATGCATAAAAACATCTGGAAGAATACACAAACTGCTAATAGTGTACAACAGGAATGTTGGGAGCAACACAGGAGAGCACTTTACCTATATATGCATGCTTTATTTATGTATGTTTAAAAAAAAACCAAAAATGGTTATGAATAATTTTTCATTTTAATTTGTTGTGTTTTCTGACTTTTTAAAAAAAACTTTCAAAAATTCACTTTGATTTTTTTAATTAAAGAAAGTGTTCAGGGGCTACAATGCTGTAAAAAAATTATTTCTTTGGTCATAATCTACAAATAATGTACAAATAGAAGATTAAAGTATTGTATCAAGTTAAATGTACTGGGCTTCCCTGGTGGCACAGTGGTTAAGAATCTGCCTGCCAATGCAGGATACATGGGTTCAAGCCCTGGTCTGGTAAGATCCCACATGCCGCAGAGCAGCTAAGCCTGTGCACCACAACAACTGAGCCTGTGCTCTAGAGCCCGCGAGCCACAATTACTGAGCCCAAATGCCATAACTACTGAAGCCCATGCACCTAGAGCCCATACTCCGCAACGAGAAGCCACCGCAATGAGAAACCCACACACTGCAATGAAGAATAGCCCCCGCTTGCCGCAACTAGAGAAAGCCCGTGTACAGCAATGAAGACCCAACACAGCCAAAAATAAATTAATTAATTAAAAAAAAAACTATTAGAGCTAATAAATAAGTTTGGCAAAGTTGTAGTGGTCCAAGGTCAACACATAAAAGTCAGTTATATTTCTATAAACCAGCAATGAACAATCTGAAAGAAAATTAAGAAAACAATTCCATAAATAAGTGGAAACACATCTTAGGTTCACAGATGGACAAAAGCAATCTACAGATCCAATGTAATCCCTATCAAAATTGCCATAGGCTTGTTGTAGGACTAGAAAAAGCAATGAAATTCATATGGAATTAAAAGGGACCCTGAATAACCAAAATAATCTTGAAAAAGAACAACAAGGTTAGAAGATTCACACTTACCTGTTTTAAAACTTACTATAAAGCTACAGTAATCAAAACAGGATGATACTGGCAGAAGGACAGACACACAGACTAATGGAACAGAACTGACAAATCAGAAATAAACCCTCATACGTATATGGTAAACTGATTTAGGACAAGAGTCCAAAGACCATCTTTGGGAAAGTCTTTACAACATATGGGGCTGGGGAAACTGTATATTCATCTGCAAAATAATGCAGTTAAACTCCTACCTCACGCTATAAAAAAAAAATTAATACAATCTGGATAAAGTCCTAAATGTAAGAGCCAAAACTACAAATATCTTAGAAGAAAATATATAGGGAAATCTTCACAACATTAGATTTGGTAATAATTTCTTGGATTTGACACCAAAAACACAGGCAAAAGGGAAAAAATAAACTGGAATTCATCAAAATTTAAAACTTTTAGGGACCTCCCAGGCAGTCCAGTGGTTAGGAGTCCACGCTCCCACTGCAGGGGGCACGGGTTCGATCCCTGGTTAGGGAACTAGATCCCACATGCTGCAAGGTGTGGCCCAAAAATAAAATTAAAAAAAATTTTTTTAACCTTTGTGCATCAAAGGACACCATGAAAAAAGTGAAAAAGACAACTCACAGAATGGGAGGAAGTATTTGCAAATCATATATCTACAAGGGTTTAATAATCAGAATACATAAAGAACAAATCAACCAAAAACAAACAACTGAATTTAAAAAATGGGCAAAGGACTCGAATATTATTGCTCCAAAGCAGATATACGAAAGGCTAATAAACACATGAAAAGATTATTATTAGTTATTAGAGAATTGCAAATCAAAACCACAATGAGTTATCACTTCATACCCATTAGGATGGCTATTATCAAAATAACAGAAAATAGCAAATGATGGCAAACATCTGAAGAAATTGGAACCCTGGTGCATTGGTGCTGGGAATGTAAAAATGGTACAGATGCTGTGAAAACAATTTGGTGGTTTCTTAAAAAGTTAAACATAAAATTACTAGATTATCCAGCAATTCCACTTGTAGGTATACACTAAAAGAATTAAAAGCAATGACTCAAACAGATACTTGTACACCAGTGTTCATAGCAGCATTATTCACAATAGCCAAAGGCAGAAACAAACCAGTGTCCATCAATAGAAGAACAGACAAATAAAATGTGGTATACACATATAAAGGAATATTATTCAGCCTTAAAAAAGAATGAAATTCTGATACAGGTTACAACATGAATAAATCCTGAATGCATAATGCTAATTGAAATAAGCCAGACAAAAAGGATAAATACTGTATATTTATCTCAACTTATAAAGTACCCAGAATAGACAAATTAATAGAGACAGAAAGTAGAATAGAGGTTACCAGGAACTGTGGGGTGGGGAGAATGGAGGAATTATTGTCTAATAGGTACTAAGTTTCTGTTAGCGATGATGAAAAATTCTGAAAATTGATATTGGTACTGGTTGCACAACATTATGAATTTACTTAATGCCACTGAATTACACACTTAAAATGGTTAAAATTGGGCTTCCCTGGTGGCGCAGTGGTTGAGAGTCCGCCTGCCAATGCAGGGGACACAGGTTCATGCCCCGGTCCAGGAAGATCCCACGTGCCGTGAAGCGGCTAGGCCCGTGAGCCATGGCCGCTGAGCCTGTGCGTCTGGAGCCTGTGCTCCGCAACGGGAGAGGCCACAACAGTGAGAGGCCTGCGTACCAACAACAACAAAAAAAAAGAATATACCACCCCAAAGTATGCCACTTTGGCATGAGGATTATTTTGAGCTGAAGGCAATTAAGAAACAGAAGACACAAGAGGAACTCTCTGCCCTCCCCTTTTCTGTCTAAAGGCAGGGCATATATTTCTATTTGCAAAGACATCTCCCTCTCCCATACCAGGAAGACGAGAATGACTCAATCACCAGAAATGACTTTTATCACAGGAGACAGCACCAACTGGAGTCTGCATAAACAAACCTTACTAAAATGACCCTTATCTTCCATTAATTTCCCCATATATTTACCTTCCCACAATTTACTACCCCTAGAATCCCAAATCCTTTTAACTTTGTCTAGTCACTTCTCCACAATTTATCACCCTTTCTTAAAATGGTATACAAGCTCTCACTGATTTTTCAAAAAGATTTTAAAAATAGACAAATATTTAGCTAGACTTACCAAGAAAAAAAGAGAGAGGACTCAAATAAAATCAGAAATGAAAGGGAAGACATTAGCACTGATACCACAGAAATACAAAGGATCATAAGAGACTACTATGAATAATTACATGTCAAAAAACTGGACAACCCAGAAGATATGGAAACATTCCTAGAAACATACAACCTATTAAGACTGAATCACGAAGAAACAGAAAACATGAACAGACCAGTTACTAGCAAGGAAATCGAATCAGTAACAAAAATCACCCCAACAAACAGAAGTCCAGGGCCAGACGGCTCCACTAGTGAGTTCCACCAAACATTTTAAAAAGAATGAATACCAATCCTTCTCAAACTCTTACAAATAATAGAAGAGGAAGGCCAATATCTCCAATGAACATAGATGCAAAAATCATCACCAAAATATTAGCCAACTGAATTCAACAATACATTAACAGGATCATACATCATGATCAAGTGGGATTTATTCCAGTAATGCAAGGATGGTTCAACATCCATAAAGCACCATGTTGTGATATACCACATGAACAAAATGAAGGATAAAAGTTATATGATCATCTCAATAGATGCAGAAAAAGCATTTGACAAAACTGAACATCTGGGCTTCCCTGGTGGTGCAGTGGTTGAGAGTCCGCCTGCCGATGCAGGGGACACGGGTTCGTGCCCCCTTCCGGGAGGATCCCACATGCCGCGGAGAGGCTGGGCCTGTGAGCCATGGTTGCTGAGCCTGCACATCCGGAGCCTGTGCTCCGCAACAGGAGAGGCCACAGCAGTGAGAGGCCTGCGTACCGCAAAAAAAAAAAAAAACTGAACATCTATTAATGATAAAAACTCTCAACAAGGTGGGTACAGAGCGGGGACTTCCCTCATGGTCCAGTGGCTAAGACTCTGCGCTCCCAATGCAGGGGCCTCAGGTTTGATCCCTGGTCAGGGAACTAGATCCCACATGCTGCAACTAAGAGTTCAATGCCGCAACTAAAAATCCTGAATGCCACAACTAAAGATCCCACATGCCACAACGAAGATCCCACATGCCACAACTAAGACGTGAGGCAGCCAAATAAATAAATGTTTTTTTAAAAAAAGGTGGGTACAAAGGGAACATACCTCAACACAATAAAGACCATATATGATAAGCCCACAGCTAACATCATATGCAATAATAAAAAGGTGAAAGCTTTTTTAAGGAACAAGACTTATTTATTTATGGTTGCATTGGGTCTTGTGCTGTGCGCGGGCTTTCTCTAGTTGCGGCGAGCAGGGGCTACTCTTCGTTGCGGTGTGTGGTCTCCTCATTGTGGTGGCTTCTCTTGTTGTGGAGCACAGGCTCTAGGCGCACAGGCTTCAGTAGTTGTGGCATGCAGGCTCAGTAGTTGTGGCTCATGGGCTCTAGAGTGCAGGCTCAGTAGTTGTGGCACGTGGGCTTAGTTGCTCTGCGGCATGTGGGATCTTCCAGGACCAGGGCTCGAACCCATGTCCCCTGCATTGGCAGGCAGGTTCTTAACCACTGTGCCACCAGGGAAGCCCAACAAGACAACTTTTATTCACCACTTTTATTCAAAACAGTTTTGAAAGTCCTAGCCAGGGCAATTAGGCAAAAAAAAAAAAAAAAAGAAAAGGTATCCAAATTGGACAGGAAGAAGTAAAATTGTCTCTATTTGCAGATGACAATATATTACGTATAGAAAATCCTAAGGACTCCACAAAAAAAACTGTTAGAACTAATAAACTCAGTATAGCTGTAAGATACAAAGTCAATATATAAAAACCAATTGCATTTCTATACTAATAATGAGCCATAAGAGAAATTAAGAAAACAATCCCATTTACAACTGGATCAAAAAGAATAAAATACCTAAGAATAAATTTAACCAAGGAGGTAAAAGATCTCTACACTGAAAACTATAAGGCACTGATGAAAAAAACTAAAGACACAACTAAATGGAAAGATATTCCACACTTATGGATTGGAAGAAAACTGTTAAAATGTTCATACAGGGCTTCCCTGGTGGCACAGTGGTTGATTGTCCGCCTGCCGATGCAGGGGACACGGGTTCATGCCCCGGTCCGGGAAGATCCCACATGCCGCGGAGCAGCTGGGCCCGTGGGCCATGGCCGCTGAGCCTGCGCGTCCGGAGCCTGTGCTCCACAACTGGAGAGGCCACAGCAGTGAGAGGCCCGCGTACCGCAAAAAAAAAAAAAAAAAAAAAAAAAATGTTCATACAACCCATAGCAATCTACAGATTCAATGCAATCCCTATCCAAATTCCAATGGTGTTTTTCACAGAAATAGAAGAAACAATCCTAAAACTGGCACGGAACTACAAAAGACCCCAAAGAGTCAAAGCAATCTTGAGAAGGAATAACAAAGCGGGAGGCTTCAAACTTCCTGAACACAAACTATATTACAAAGCTAAAGCAATCAAAACAGTATGGTATTTAGCATAAAAACAGACACATACATCAATGGAATGAAATAGCCCAGAAATAAACCCACACACAAGGTTAATTAATTTATGTCAAAAGAGCCAAGGATATACAAAGGGGAAAGGGCAGCCTCTTCAATAAATGGTGCGGAGAAAACTGGACAGCCACATGCAAAAGAGTGAAACTGGACCACCATCTTACACCATACACAAATATCAACTCAAAATGGATTAAACACTCAAATATAAGAGCTGAAACCATAAAATTCCCAGAAGAAAACAGAAGGTAAGCTCCTTGACATTAGTCTTGGTGATGGTTTCCTGGATTTGACACCAAAACCAAAGGCAACAAAAGCAAAAATCAACAGGTGGGACTACATCAAACTAAAAAGCTTCTGTACAGCAAAGGAAGCCATCAACAAAATGAAAAAGCAACCTACAGAATGGGAGAAAATATTTGCAAATCATAAATCTGATGAGACAGTAATACCTAAAATATATTAGGGACTTCCCTGGTGGTCCAGTGGTTAAGGCTCTGCGCTCCCAATGCAGGCGGCCCGGGTTCAACCCCTGGTCAGAGAACTAGATCCTGCATGTCGCAACTAAAGATCCCGTGTGCCACAACTAAAGATCCCTCATGCTGCAATGAAGATCCCACACACGGCAACAAAGATCCCGTGTGCCGCAACTAAGACCCAGGACAGCCAAATAAATAAATAAATAATTTTAAAAATAAATAAAATATATTTTAAAACTTATGCAACTCAATAGCAAAAAATCTGATAAAAAATGGGCAGAGGGGACTTCCCTGGTGGGACAGTGGTTAAGAATCCGCCTGCCAATGCAGGGGACACGGGTTCGAGCCCTGGTCCAGGAAGATCCCACATGCTGCGGAGCAACTAAGCCCGGGCGCCACAACTACTGAAGCCGCATGCTCTATGGCCCACGTGCTGCAACTACTGAGCCCGTGTGCTACAACTACTGAAGCCTGTGCACCTAGGGCCAATGCTCTGTGACAAGAGAAGCCACCGCAATGAGAAGCCCGTGCACAGCAACGAAGACCCAATGTGGCCCAAAAATAAATTAATTTAAAAAAATGGGCAGAGGATCTGAATATCCATTTTTCCAAAAAGACATCCCGATGGCCAACTGTTACATGAAAAGGTGCTCAACATCACTGATTATCAGGAAAATCCAAATCAAAACTACGAGATATCATGTCACATCTGTTACAATGGCTATTATCAAAGACAAGAGGGAAGCTTCCCTGGTGGCCCAGTGGTTGAGAGTCCGCCTGCCGATGCAGGGGACACGGGTTCGTGCCCCGGTCCGGGAAGATCCCACATGTCGCGGAGCGGCTGGGCCTGTGAGCCATGGCCGCTGAGCCTGCGCGTCTGCAGCCTGTGCTCCGCAACGGGAGAGGCCACAACAGTGAGAGGCCCGCGTACCGCAAAGGAAAGAAAGAAAAAAAAAAGACAAGAGGGGCTTCCCTGGTGGTGCAATGGTTAAGAATCCGCCTGCCAATGCAGGGCACATGGGTTTGAGCCCTGGTCCGGGAAGATGCCACATGTCTCAGAGTAACTAAGCCTGTGCATCACAACTACTGAGCCTTCGCTCTACAGCCCATGCGCCACAACTACTGAGCCTGTGTGCCACAGCTACTGAAGCCTGCACACCTAGAGCCCGTGCTCCACACAAGAAGCCACCAAAATGAGAAGCCCGTACAACACAACGAGGAGTAGACCCCGCTCGCCACAACTAGGGAAAGCCCACACGCAGCAACAAATACCCAACGCAGTCAAAAATTTAAAAATTTTAAAAGGACAAGAAATAACAAGTGTTGGCAAGGATGTGAAGAAAAGAAAACCCTTGTGTATTGTCAGTGGGAATGTAAATTGGTACAGCAACTATGGAAAACAGTACGAATGTTCCTCAAAAAATTAAAAATAGAATTAATGTATGAACCAGCAACTCCACTTCTGGGTATTTATCCCCCAAAAATGAAAACACTAACTCAAAAAGATATATGCACCCCCATGTTCACTGCAGCATTATTTACAGTAGCCAAGATATGGAAAACAACCTAAGTGTCCACTGATGGATGAATGGATAAAGAAAATATATACAATGGAGGGAATTCCCTGGAGGTCCAGTGGTTAGGACTCGGTGCTTTCAGGCTTTCACTGCTGTGGCCCAGCTTCGATCCCTGGTCAGAAAACTAATATCCCGGCAAGCCACGTAGCTCGGCCAAAAAAAAAAAAAAAAGAAAATATATACAATGGAATATTATTCAGTCATAAAAAGAAGATAATCCTGCCATTTGTGACAACATGGATGGACCTTGAGGGCATTATGCTAAGTGAAATAAGACAGAGAAAGACAAATACTGTATGATCTCACTTATATATAGAATCTGAAAAAAAAAGAAAAAGAATGAAAAAAACAGAACTCATAGAGAGAACAGATTGGTGATTGCCAGAGGAAAGGGATGAGAGATGGGTGAAATAGGTAAAGGTGGCAAAAAGATACAAACTTCCAGTTATAAAATTAATAAGTCCTAGGGATATAATGTCCAGCATGGTGACCATAGTTAATAATACTATATTGTATATTTGAAAGTTGCTAAGAGAATATATCTTAAAAGTTCCCATCATGAGAAAAAAAATTGTAACTATATGTGATGATAGATGTTAACTAGACTTGTGATCACTTCACAATATATACATATATCAAATCATTATGTTGTACACCTGAAACTAATATAATGTTATATATCAATTATAGTCCAATTTAAAAGAAAAGAAAATTTTAAAAATATGGCATACAAGCTCTCAAGCCTAACTGCTTCTTTGGGTTTTCACTTCTTTTCTGTGACATTCCTGTGTATATATGAGGAGTAAACCTTTTCTTTTGTTAATTCGGCATTTGTCAGTTTAATTAGCAATCCCCAGTAACTAAACCTATGAGGGTAGAGAAAAAGGTTTTTTTCTCCCTCAAAGGTGATATAGTGGGCACCAAAAATATTTATTAGGCATTCACAGGATATTTCAGTTATCACTAAACCAGACCTAAGTAACATATGCAGAACCAAAAGGCAAACATAAAAGCAGTCATCTCTGTACTAGGGAAAAAGTCCTTAGCACCTCTGGCTTAGTCAGCTGTTACTGGTAGTTTAGTATAACTAGAGATGGCAAACTAGTAAATCAGAAATTGTTTTTAGGGCTTCCCTGGTGGCGCAGTGGTTGAGAGTCCGCCTGCCGATGCAGGGGACACGGGTTCGTGCCCCGGTCCGGGAAGATCCCACATGCCGTGGAGCAGCTGGGCCCGTGAGCCATGGCCTCTGAGCCTGCGCGTCCGGAACCTGTGCTCCGCAACAGGAGAGAGGCCACAACAGTGAGAGGCCCGTGTACCGCAAAAAAAAAAAAAAAAGAAATTGTTTTTATTTTCATAAAGAAAAAGAAAAAAACTATTAATTCATGTTTACTCTTTACAGTTAATTCATTTAAGCTATACTTAGATACTGGTTCTGATCAATCAACTAAAAGTAAAAAAGGAATTTGCAATGCTCTCTTAAAATCTCTCTGTATCAACCTCTTACATTTTTTTAATTCTTAATATTTACCCTCTAAATAGTAAATCTTATCTTCTACAAATATCCTTGACATAAAAATTCTGTTTAAGAAAAGTGTTTCATTCATATAAACCTTTGCTGTATGGTACTGAGGGTACTGTGTTTAAGTACTAAGTAAATAAAGAAATTATCCTGTTAAGTGTAGTCAAAGGCAAATGATGTTATCAAGTACACATAACAAACCTGAAATATTTCATCAGATGATAAATTCTGACTACCTGAATAGAAAGTGTTATCCATGGTACTTTAAATGACCATTTTATTTAAAAAGTACTCTGAATTTCTAGAAACATCAAACTAGCTATTACTAACCACTGCTAAGGAACCAGAGAACAAGAGAAAAATTCCCAGTACATATATTTGTGAATAATCTGAAATTATACAAGGTTTAAACACAAAAGTTATAAAATGAAATAATTCTATTAAAATACAGTTCTAAACTCATGAACCTATTTCATTTTAGAGAAATTTTTAAAAAAGAATTAGAACTACTCTGGATGTTGATATAATCTTAGATATAGAAAAAAGCTTAGAAAAGAACGACTGGTTGATCAGGCTATCCAGAGGAAAAAAACAACTATATTCAGAGGGAAGGAAAACTTTTACGTAAATTAAATCTTCAGCTTTTTGAAAACCTAAAAATAAAATTATGGGAACATGAGGAGAGAAAGAAACAAAAACAACATTTCATCCTTCTAAAAGAAAAACAACTGACACCTTTAACCAACCTCTTTTTCAAGGATAATGATTAAAACAAAATTTCGCCCCCAGCACCAGTGAGCTGCCACATTCAAATCCAGACTTCACAGACTATTTGGCATACAACAATGAATTACAGAACAATTTTGCTCACATATGGACAAATGCTATTTTTCTCCACTGAAATTATTTCTCTGTAGTATGCTCATTAGTAACACTGACCCTTTCCTATGTCCCAATAACCAACCTGCTTTGTGAGCTAAATCCCAATTCCAAATCAGATGGTGCTGGCAAAACTAATCTCCGAATGAAAACAGTACATAAGCCAGTCACAACACAGAATTTGGTTTGTATGTTACTGACATTGAGACAGAAAACTGCAATTTCCAACAGGTATTTTTAGTTGAGCTTCTTGGCTCAGCAAAACTGAAGCTATGATCTTATCTTTAGAAACATATATGTTATTTTCTTAAAATTATATTGCTAATTTTTTCTTTGAAAATATATGTTTCTAAAAGACTGTCTCACAACCAAAAATGATTTTAACAATTGGTAGAAGTAACATTTAATTAATAATTCAAGGTTAAAACATTTAGATTGAAATAGTAATGTGATTTCCCCTCCCTTTGTGCCTTTCCCCAAGCTAGAGACAGAGTTCCTTCTGATTTCAATTTTTTTTTAAGATTTATTTATTTATTTGTTTGTTTATTTTAGGCTGCACTGGGTCTTAGTTGTGGCACACAGGATCTTTCATTGCGGCGTGCGGGCTTCTCTCTAGTTGTGGCGTGTGGGTTTTTTCCCTCTAGTTGTAGCGCGGGCTCCAGAGCATGTGGGCTACGTAGTTTGTGGCACGCGGGCTCTAGTTGTGGCGCGAGCTCAACAGTTGTGGTGCGAGCTCAACAGTTGTGGTGTGTGGGCTTAGTTGCCCCGTGGCATGTGGGATCTTAGTTCCCTGACCAGGGATCGAACCCGCGTCCCCTGCATTGGAAGGCAGATGCTTTACCACTGGACCACCAGGGAAGTCCCTCAATTTATTTTGACACTGCCTTTTTTTGTCCACTCACATGATATAATTTAGGTAAACAACAGTTTCTTCAGTTAGTTAACTGTTTTGAAGATTCTAATAATAATAATAATAATATCATCTTCCTGATAGCAATGAATTCATTATATTTTCAAAGATTTCTCCAACTGGAAAATACGATGATTACAATATGATAAGTTTTAGACATATTTCATTCAAATAAATAGAATACTGTTCCTTAGTATTGCTCACAAACACACAGAAAACTACTGGTCTAAAATAAAATCTCCAGACTTGGCCATAATCCAGCAATGTAACTTTGAACAATCCTCTTAAACTCTCGTCTTCTTATCTATAAAATGTTTGATTACGTCTAAATAGTTCCTCCTGTCCTTATATTTGGCTATCCAAAAGAGACAGTATCTTAGGCAGATTTCATTTAAAGTTTGCTGTGTACCATGAGTCATATTCCCAACTGGTAAGCTAAATGCAATTATGAAGACTATATTTCTAGGTGTTTTTTTTTTAACATCTTTATTGGGGTATAATTGCTTTACAATGGTGTGTTAGTTTCTGCTTTATAACAAAGTGAATCAGTTATACATATACATATGTTCCCATATGTCTTCCCTCTTGTGTCTCCCTCCCTCCCACACTCCCTATCCCACCCCTCCAGGCTGTCACAAAGCACCGAGCCAATATCCCTGTGCCATGCGGCTGCTTCCCACTAGCTATCTACCTTACTACGTTTGTTAGTGTGTATATGTCCATGACTCTCTCTCGCCCTGTCACAGCTCACCCTTCCCCCTCCCCATAACCTCAAGTCTGTTCTCTAGTAGGTCTGAGTCTTTATTCCTGCCTTATCCCTAGGTTCTTCATGACATTTTTTTCCTTAAATTCCATATATATGTGTTAGCATACAGTATTTGTCTTTTTCTTTCTGACTTACTTCACTCTGTATGACAGACTCTAGGTCTATCCACCTCATTACAAATAGCTCAATTTCGTTTCTTTTTATGGCTGAGTAATATTCCACTGTATATATGTGCCACATCTTCTTTATCCATTCATCCGATGATGGGCACTTAGGTTGTTTCCATCTCCGGGCTATTGTAAATAGAGCTGCAATGAACATTTTGGTACATGACTCTTTTTGAATTTTGGTTTTCTCAGGGTATATGCCCAGTAGTGGGATTGCTGGGTCATATGGTAGTTCTATTTGTAGTTTTTTAAGGAACCTCCATACTGTTCTCCATAGTGGCTGAACCAATTCACATTCCCACCAGCAGTGCAAGAGTGTTCCCTTTTCTCCACACCCTCTCCAGCATTTATTGTTTCTAGATTTTTTGATGATGGCCATTCTGACTGGTGTGAGATGATATCTCATTGTAGTTTTGATTTGCATTTCTCTAATGATTAATGATGTTGAGCATTCTTTCATGTGTTTGTTAGCAGTCTGTATATCTAGGTGTTCATAAAAAGAACAACCAGAACCAAAAAAATAGCATTAATATTTTTTAAAGTGAACAACGGAACTGAAGAAAACTAGGATTAGACTTTAGGGGGAGAGAGGGATTAGCAAAACAGAGGAGGGAACTCCTTCCAACTCATTGTATGATGCCAGTATAACTCTGATACCAATACCAGAAAAAGACAACACAAGAGAAGAAAACTATAGACACAATATCCCTTAGGAACACAGAATCAAAAATCCTCTACTAAATACTAGCAAACCAAATCCAGCAACACATAAAAAGGATTATATACCATGACCAAGTGAGATTTGTTCCAGGAATGCAAGGTTGGTTCAACAAACAAAAATCAATCAATGTAATACACCATATTAACAGAATAAGAATAAAGGTTTGGTCATCACAGTAGATGCAGAAAAAGCATTTGACAATATCAAACACCCTTTCAAGATAAAAACACTCAACAAACTAGGAGTAGATGGGATTTTCCTCAACCTGATAAAGGGCATCTATGAAAAAACGCACAGCTAACATGATACTTAATGGTGAAAGACTGAATGCTTTCCCCTAAATCAGGAACAATACAAGGATGTTTTTTCTTGCCATTTCTATGTAATACTACTGGAGGTTCTCACCAGAGCAATTAGGGAAATAAAATATATAAAAGGCATCCAGATTGGAAAGGAAGAAGTAAAACTATGTCTATTTGCATACAGAAAATTACAAGAAATACACACACCAAAAAAAACACTATTAGAGCTAACAAACAAGCTCAGCAAGATTGCAGGACACAAGATCAACATACAAAAATCAATTGAGGGGACTTCCCTGGTGGCGCAGTGGTTAGGAATCCGCCTGCCAATGCAGGGACACGGGTTCGAGCCCTGGTCCGGGAAAATCCCACATGCTGCGGAGCAACTAAGCCCATGTGCCACAACTACTGAGCCTGCGTTCTAGAGCCCACGAGCCACAACTACTGAGTGCGCGTGCCACAACTACTGAAGCCCATGTGCCTAGAGCCCACGCTCTGCAACGAGAAGCCACCGCAATGAGAAGCCCACACACCGCAATAAAGAGTAGCCCCCACTAGCTGCAACTAGAGAAAGCCCGTGTGCAGCAACAAAGACCTAATGCAGCCATAAATAAATAAACTTTTTTTTTTAGAAAATCTATTGAGGGACCTCCCTGGTGGTCCAGTGGTTAAGACTCCATGCTTCCACTGCAGAAGGAGCAGGTTCGATCTCTCATCCGGGAACTAAGATCCCACATGCCGCGTGGTACGGCCAAAAAAGAAAAAAAAAAAACTTGTAAGCCTCTATAATCATATCCCCAAAAAACCCACTATTAACGATTTAGCTAATAAACTCACAATCAAAAATGAAATTAAGAAAACAATTCTACTTACAATAGCCCCTGAAGAGAATAAAATATTGAACAGACATTTCAGCAAAGAAAGTATACAAATGTCCAATAAGCACATGAAAAATGCTCAACTTCATTAGTCATTAAGGAAATGCAAATCAAAACCATAATGAGATACTACTTCACATCTGCTAGGATGCCTATAATAAAAATGACAGATAACAAGTGTTGATGAGAACGTAGAAAAAGTGGAACCCTCATACACTGCTGGCAAGGATGTAAAATCATGCAGCAGCCACTGTGGGAAACAGTTTGGCAGTTTCTCAAAAAGTTTAATATAAAGGTATCATATGACCCAGCAATTCCACTCCAACGCATATACCCATGAGAATTGAAAATTTTGCACGTGAATGTTCATAGCAGCATTCTTCATAATAGCTGAAAAGTAGAAACAACCCAAATATCTATCAACTGATGAATGGATAAACAAATGTAGTATATACATAAAGTGGAATATTATTCAGCCATAAGAAGAAATACTGATAGATGCTATAAATAGATGAACCTTGAAAACATTTTGCTATGTGAAAGAAGCCAAACACAAAAGGCCATAAACTGTATCATTCCATTTACATGAAATGTCCTAACCAGGCAAATCCATAGAGATGGGAGTAGGTTAGTTGTTGCCATGGGCTGGGGTAAGCAGAATGGGGAGTGACTGCTAACAGCTACAAGGTTTACAACATTTTTTAATGTTCTGGAATTAGATGGCTGTACAACTTTATGAATATACTAAAAACCACTGAATTGTATGTTTTAAAAGGATGAATATAACAGCATGTGAATTATATCTCAATATAAAAGAGAGAAAGAAGGCAAACCAAGGTACTTTTAAAATTCCAATTTAGGGGCTTCCCTGGTGGCGCAGTGGTTGGAGGTCCGCCTGCCGGTGCAGGGGACGCGGGTTCGTGCCCCGGTCCGGGAGGGTGCCGTGTGCCGCGGAGCGGCTGGGCCCGTGGGCCGTGGCCGCTGGGCCTGCGCGTCCAGAGCCTGTGCTCTGCGACGGGGGAGGCCGCAGCGGTGAGAGGCCGCAGCGGTGAGAGGCTCCCGTACCAACAACAACAACAACAAAAAATTCCAATTTAAAACAGACTTTTATCAGACCTTTTCAATAGACCTTTTGTAACCTCATAACAAAGAAAGTATAAAAATACATACACATAGAGACCAATCACAGAAAGAATAATGTGTTTCAGTTCAAGGCTTACCTTCAACCCAGTACCACAATTCTGGAACCCCAGTGCACTGCTGGGGGAATGTAAAATGGTCCAACCACTATGGAAAACAGTATGGAGGTGCCTCATAAAATTAAAAATAGCGCTTCCCTGGTGGCGCAGTAGTTAAGAATCCACCTGCCAATTCAGGGGATACGGGTTCAAGCCCTGGTCTGGGAAGATCCCACATGCCGCGGAGCAACTAAGCCCGTGTGCAACTACTGAGCCTGTGCTCTAGAGCCCGTGAGCCACAACTACTGAGCCCGCATGCCACAACTACTGAAGCCCGCGTGCCTAGAGCCCGTGCTCCACAACAAGAGAAGCCATCGCAATGAGAAGCCCACGCACTGCAACAAAGAGTAGCCCCCACTCACCGCAACTACAGAAAGCCCGTGCACAGCAACAAAAGACCCAACGCAGCCAAAATGAATAAATAAATAAATAATAAAATAAATTTATGAAAAAAAATTAAAAATAGAAATATCATTTGAGGGACTTCCCTGGCAGTCCAGTGGTTAAGGTTCTGTGCTTCCACTACAGGGGGCACGGGTTCGATCCCTGGTTAGGGAACTAAGATCCTGCATGATGCACAATGCAGCCAAAAAAAATTAAAATAAAAAAAAAGAAATACCATTTGATCCAACAATCCCAATTTGGATATATACTCATATATCCAAAAGAAATGAAAGCAGGGTCTCAAAGAGACACTGGATACCTATGTCCACAGCAGCATTATTCACAATAGCCACCAGTGAAAACAACCTAGATGTCCCCTGACAGACGAATGGATAAACAAAATGTGGCATATACATACAGTGGAATATTACTCAGCCTTAAAAAGGAAGGAAAACCTGTCACAGGCTACAATATAGATGAATCTTAAGGATATTACATGAAGTGAAATAAGCAGTCACAAAAAGACAGAGATTATATGATTTTTCTTATATGAGGTATCTAAAGTAGTCAAATTCATAGAAACACAAAGTAGAATGGCGGTCACCGGGTGCTAAGGGGAGGAGGAAAAGGGAGTTGTTTAACTGGTACAGCATTTCAGATTTGCAAGACGAAAAAGTTCTGGAGATATGTTCTATAACAATGTATGTTTAACTCTACTGAATTACACATTTAAAAAGGGTTAAGCTGGTAAATTTTTTTTTTAAATCATGATTTTTAAAACTATATGAACCTGGAATCGTTTTGGTAGGTAGATTTTTTAAATCACTAATTCAATTTCTTTTATGGTTAAAAGACTATATAAAGATTTTTAATTTCTTCTCAAGTCAGTATTGGTAAGTCATTCTTAATTGTTTTTAAACTGTGCTTTCCCTATTGAAGCTACGTTTTCACAGCTCATTAAATTGTCTGTTTTATCCTTACTTTTTGTAGTTACCAGATGAGCCCTATTAAAAAGTATCAAGTACTCATTTGAAGCCATAATCTATTACATACGGACTTGATCTACAAATGAGACAGATTACAATGGTGACTACTTCTTGTGGAAATTTACAGATGGCAATTATAGGCATCTCCAAACATAAAACCTGATAAATAACAAATCCACACAGAGCAAGCCCTACTTTATGAGTAATGTGAGATCATACTTCCTAAATTCCTTCTGATATGTTCTTGAAGATTCCTTAAGGTAAAATATTCTACATTCAAATGTTTCTTCCACTAAAACCACAGAGGAAAGTGTCAAGACTGGGGGAAAAGGAAATTTAAACTACTACCCTTAAAGAGTCCTTATTTTTGCCCGTTTCAATTCAGCATGAAAGAACTAATTTTCAGTGGCCTTTTCATTGTTGTTTCAAATGAAGTGTTTTCTTCTGTTAACCATAGTAAAAATAATACCCAAATATAAATGACTGTGTAAAGAGAAAAATAACTTAAGATCAATATACAGATAAATAGATTTATTTGAAACCTATTCTAGAAGGCCTACCAAGGAATTCATGAATCAACTAGCAAAGCTGATTGGAAGCCATTATTTCTTCCATTCCTTCCAAAGGAGTCTCAAATTTGATGCACCCAAGATCTGGATATTATGTTGAGTCCCTTATGACATCTATAGATAGCCTTGGTCTCTTCATTAAAAATAAGCAAGAATAATATTTTTTTTAGCTGAGCAAAAGGCTCCAGAAACATGATATAGTAGACTATTATAGAGAACTTTTTTTAACGTGGAAAATGTAAATCAAAGAGACACACTGCAAAAAAAAAATACTATCCTACCTATCCTTCATAGTCCAAGTTCAAACACCATCATTTCCAAAGTCCTTCCTTCCACTCTAGCCCACAATCCCCCCCTTCTCTTGAATTTCTAAAATCACTTGTTGGTATCACATTTTTATAGTTATCTATTGCTCATATTATTACTCTCTGCTGAGTCTGTTTCTTTAACTGAGAAATGAAAATTAGAGCAATATGTGAGGAAAATATTAAATAAGACTACTTAAGTAGAACAATGCTTAACTACCCAATAAGTACTATAATAGTTATTACTCTGCCATTTATCAAATCTATGACTCTGAATAGTCACCTTTGCTAAATCTCATTTTCTTCACCTGTAAAGTAGACATAATAATCCCTGTCGAATGATTGTCTGTGTGTGAACAGGGACAACCAATACTCTTTTGGTTCTGAGAGTATTTATTCATCATTAAGCCTAAGACAACCCCTAGAGTATTACAGTTGATCATTACTAAACCTTTGTACAACATACAGCACTCTTATTACCTTAATACTATAAAATAAGCATTTTATAAACATAAATTTTAATAGCTGCAAAAGAGTTTTTTATATGAATGTGTCATAATTCACTTAACTATGCCCTCAGTGTTGAGCATCAACCACTCTCTTATTGATATATCTACCCAGCTCCTTGTTGTTCTTTTGCCACACCAGCCCAGTACATCTCTCAATCATGGGGAATTATCCAACCACCTGCTTCCTGTTTCCATACCACAAGTGCTGAGTGCTGCTGAAGAAAAGCACAACGAGCATGGAATTTGTGCCACTGCAAATTTGCAAGTCTCTAATCTTCACTGACATTAACTATCTTATTAGTAATTCATTTATATATCAGTGGCCCTTTCCATCCCACACAGCAATCACTCTACACACCTCTTCTTTCACAATTGCCCTCTACCAGAAAAAAGAAGTCTGACCTCACCCAATTTTCCAACCTACATTGTTCTTCAAATCCATCTCCTCCCTTCTAAGTGTTAGACAAAGGTATCTTTCCTCCTCCCCTGGGATAATAACTCCTCTCACCTCCAAACACATCACTTTCCTGTTCCATCAAATCACACCCCCCACCCATATATTCAACCTTATCTCTGCTTTATTATCTCCACCAAAATATAAGTTGTTCAATTTTTCTGTCTTTAAAAAAAAAAAAATTCTGTTTCTCAGGTCTATGTCTCTCTTTTGCTACCTCTCACTTTTCCTTCACAGCAAGTTTTCTAAGAGTGGTCTATATATTTATAGTCTATACTCTCACCTCTCATCCACTCTTCAACTTACTGTAATTTGATTTCTTCTCAATAACAAGGTCCAGCAGACCTTGTTAGTAGTATCTGTAGTATCTATCTTTATTTCACAAAATCACTTCAGGTTTTACAATGTAAGCCATTTCTAAATTTTATTTATTTTTGGCTGCATTGGGTCTTCATTGCTGTGCGCGGGCTTTCTCTAGTTGCGGCGAGTGGGGGCTACTCCTCGTAGCGGTGCGCAGGCTTCTCATTGCGGTGGCTTCTCTTGTTGCAGAGCACAGGCTTAGTAGTTGTGGCGCAGGGGCTTAGTTGCTCCGCAGCATGTGGGATCTTCCCGGAGCAGGACTTGAACCCGTATCCTCTGCACTGGCAGGCGGATTCTCAACCACTGCGCCACCAGGGAAGTCCCTGTAAGCCATTTTGTCCTTCTTGAAAATCTGCCCCTGAGCTTCCCAGAGACCAATCTTCTCTTCCTACCTGCCCTGCTACTTTTGAGTCTTGAATCTAATCATATTGCTTTAGCATACTATGCTTCAGGAGTTCTGTACTACCTGTAAGATAAAGTCCAAATTCTTCAGTGTGGAATATAAGGCCCTTCAGGGCCTGGCCCTGCTTACTTTCCTTTTTTTTTTTTTTTTTTTTTTTTTTGCGGTACACGGGCCTCTCACTGCTGCGGCCTCTCCCGTTGCGGAGCACAGGCTCCGGACACGCAGGCTCAGCGGCCATGGCTCACAGGCCCAGCCGCTCCGCGGCACGTGGGGATCCTCCCGGACCGGGGCACGAACCCACGTCCCCCGCATCGGCAGGCGTACTCTCAACCACTGCACCACCAGGGAAGCCCCCTGCTTACTCTTCTAAGCTCATTTTCTTATTACTTTCCCACAGGCACCTTTCACCCTAGCCACACCCAAACACCCACAGCTCATCCAAACACACAACGCCCTCTCATGCTTTTGTACATATGGTTCCCTGTACCGCAAAGAATGCCCATTCCTCTCTTTTTCTTTCTCCCTCTCTCTCCTCCTCCCCTGTCTTCTCCTTCTTCTCTCTCCCTCTTCCTTTCTCTCTCCTTCTCTCTCTTTCACCACACTCTCCTTCCACTTACTTTTTTATTTATTTTTATTTATTTGTTTATTTTTGAGGTACACAGGCCTCTCACCACTGCGGCCTCTCCCGTTGCGGAGCACAGGCTCCGGACACGCAGGCCCAGCGGCCATGGCTCACGGGCCCAGCCGCTCCGCAGCATGCAGGATCCTCCCAGACCGGGGCACGAACCCGCACCCCCTGTATCGGCAGACGGACCCTCAACCACTGCGCCACCAGGGAGGCCCTCCACTTACTTTTTTAAGACTCAGGTCATACATAGTTTTACCCATGAAACCTTCCCTCACATTTTTAGGCCTAGGTAAGCACTATCTCCTCTTTGACTCCATAGAGCTTTGCTAACATTCTAATATAAAGCTTATCCATTATAGTATAGCTATTTACCTGTCTTTGTACTGAAACTGGAGCTCCTTCAGGACACACCTTTTCTTATTTATCTTCATGTCTCCAGTGCTGAGTGTCTCACTGATAGAAGGCACTTGTTAAATATTTGTTGAATTAATGTATGAGATGATCAGCATTTAGGCTTACCATAGAGAAAAAGAGAAGATCCAAGAATAATTATGCTGAAAAAACAGCAGTAGACTTTTATTGAAGGAAGAAAAAGAAAAAAACGTCAGCCTGAAGACAGAAAAACATTTTTGAAATTTCCCATAGAAAAAGGTAAAATGAAAAAAAGAAAAAGGTAAAATGAGCCATAAAAAAAGAATCATGATCAGTGACACTTGCTACAAATATTAACCCACTGTTTCTCTTGTCCCAAAAGTTTACCCATCCTGACCTTAGAGCCAAGCACACGCTAGAGTCAGGCAGCTTCTAGCAACTGAGATGTGCAGCTGCCTCTAGCAAAGCTTCCAGCACAAGCCCCTCACCTTAACCTCTCTAATATTTCCCTATCAGTATATCACAAAAGCACTGACCTTCAAGAAAAGTGAGTACCTGCTAAATGCCAGATACCAAGCTAAGTATTATTTCATTATATGTATATGTATATTTGTGTATGTTTGTATATATACAATTCTTATAAAAATCTTTGTGAATTAAGTACGACTACTCCCATTTCACAGATGAAGACCGTTCAATGTCACACAGTTGTTAAGCAGACCAAATTCAAACCAGTCTTCTAACAAAGCACAATCCTCTTTCTCTCAAGGCATCAACTACATGAAATGTGACTTAAAAGTTCCTAGCAATCTTTCAGGTACTCCTCACATCATGCGTAAGGCTAACTCTAAGCTATCCCTCTATGGCAGATGTTGTAGAATATTCAAAATTAAGATAAGACATTCACCAAGCTCCTTCTCTGCTAATGAGGGCCCTCTCTCTTTTATCTAAACTTCTAATTCCTCATTCATCAAACCCTAAGAAACAGGATTAAGTGAAATTTTTATTCTCAAATTTAGAGTCTGCAGTAGATAGAATAACAGCCCTCCAAGAATGTAGACATCCCTAGAACGTTCCTGGAACCTGTGAATATGTTACATTACATGGCAAAAGGGACTTTGTAGATGTGATTCTGTTAAGAATATTGCGATGGGAAGATCATCTTGGATTATCCAAGTGAGCTAAAGAAATCACAAACATCCTCATAAGAGGAAGGCAAGAATATCAGTCAGAGAAGGCGATATGACAACAGAAGCAGAGGTCAGAGAGAGAGAGAGTTTTGAAGATGCAATGCTACTGGCTTTGAAATAGAGTAAGGGGCCAGGAGTCAAGGAATGCAGGCAGCTTCTAGAAGGTGGAAAAAGCAAGAAAATGAATCCTTCTCTAGTGCCTCCAAAAGGAATACAGCCTGCCAACACCTTGATTTTAGAACTTTTGATTTCCGGAACTGCAAGATAATAATATTTTAAGCCACTAAGTTTATGGTAACTGGTTATGGTAGCAACAGGAAACTAATACAGAGTTTCTATGTATTAATGCCTGAGAGTAAGAGGCAGCTCCGAGATTATCTTTCTGAAGATTAATTTTTTTAACTTAACTGTAGTATCCACTTGCAAATCTTTTCTCTTTTTAAATGTACTTTTAACATTGTTTTTGGTATATAACAACAAATCTAGGACAAAAATTATCCACAATCCCATCATTAAATTATTCTTTTCATTCTATCGTATTCTAGTTCTCTTCCTTCACCATACTCCATTTTTACATATTTGTAGTAATAGCAAGGAATGGATTTTATAGTCTACATTTTTACTAGGAACAATCCATGAGTTTTGGGGGGTTTTTTTGGTTTTTTGTTTTAATTAATTTATTTATTTATTTTGGCTGCGTTGGGTCTTTGTTGCTGCACGGGGTTTCTCTAGCTGCGGCGAGCGGGGGCTACTCTTCGTTGTGGTGCACAGGCTTCTCACTGCAGTGGCTTCTCTTGTTGCGGAGCACGGGCTCTAGACACATGGGATTCAGTAGTTGTGGCTTGTGGGCTCAGTAGTTGTGGATCGCGGGCTCTAGAGCTCAGGCTCAGTAGTTGTAGTGCACGGGCTTAGTTGCTCCGCGGCATGTGGGATCTTCCCGGGCCAGGGCTTGAACCTGTGTCCCTTGCATTGGCAGGTGGATTCTTAACCACTGTGCCACCAGGGAAGCCCCATGAATTCTTTTTTTTCTTTTCATTTTGCTTCATTTTTTTTCTGAGATCCTCCTAACCCTCTGTCTTCCAACCTCAGGTAAGCATCCTTTGCTGCTCCTACATTTCAAAAATACTCCTGCCTCAAGGTCTTTGTTATTGTTGCTCACTCTACCTGTAATACTCTTCATTCAGCTAACCCCATGGCTCACTCATTCATTTCCTTTAGGTCTCTGCTCAGAATGTCACCTTAAGAGAAAATATCTGCAATACATGTACAATAATAAACAAGGACTGACACCCATATCTATAATTCCTACAAATCTAAGAAAAAGAAAAAATAGGGGACTTCCCTGGTGACACAGTGGATAAGACCCCATGCTCCCGATGCAGGGGGCCCGAGTTCAATCTCTGGTCAGGGAACTAGATCCCACATGCATGCCACAACTAAGGAGCCCTACAGTCACAACTAAGGAGCCCACCTGCTGCAACTAAGACCCAGTGCAACCAAATAAATAAGTAAATAAATATTTTAAAAAATAGACAATCCAACAGAAAAACAGGCAAAAGACACGAAAAGGCATTTTATAAGAAGATAACCAAATGGCCTACATACGAAAAGATTATCAACCTCATTAAGAATAAGGAAAATGCAAATGAATTTAAACCACAATGAGATACCACTACACACTTATGAGATTTACAAAAATGTAAATGTCTGACAATACTGAGGGTTAGAGTAACATATACTGTTACAAAAGGAAATAGTTCGGCATTCTCTAGAAGGGCTGAGATACACATATTCTATAAACCAGAATTCTGAATCCTAGATATATCCTACAAAAATGCATTGATGTAAAACAAGACATGTGTGCAAAAATGTTCATAGCAGCACTGTCCATAACAGACAAAATAGAAACTGCCCAAATATCTATCAACAGTAGGAATAAACTGTGATACACAATGAAATACCATATAATAAAAAAAGAAGAAACTACAGCTAGGTCAAAACAATATAGATGACAATTCTGAACAAAAACCACAAGAGAATACATATGGTATAATTCCACATATCTGAAACTCAAAAGAAAGGCAAAACTAAAATATATCATTTAAGAACAGGGAATTTCCTGGAGGTCCAGTGGTTAGGACTCGGTGCTCTCACTGCCAGGGACTTGGGTTCGATCCCTGGTCAGGGAAATAAAATCTCGCAAGCCGCGCAGTGCAGACCAAAAAAAAAGAAAAAAAGAAAAGAAAAGAAAGAAAACAAGGAAGTAATTGCATAAAATGTCAAGTCAATGGTTACCTCTGGTGGGAAGAAGAGAAGGGGGATATTAATTGGAAAGGGGCATGCTTTTGGCTTCCAGGAAGCTATCTTCAACATCCTTATCTAAGTGGTGGTTACAAGGTTGTTCACTTTATATGAAGTCAGTAAACTGTACATTTATGTTTTATATACTTATTAATATGTATTTTATGTCACAATAAGGTTAAATCACCATATCAGTGAGGCCTTCTCTGATTACCCAAAATAAAACAGTAATTCCTTCTCTGACTTCCATCTCCCTGAGCCAGTAGCTTTTTTTTGTTTTGTTTTTTCGTTTCTTTTTTTGGATGTGTCACATGGCTTGTGGGATTTTAGTTCCCCGACCAGAGATTGAACCCGAGCCCTCCACAGTGACAGTGTGTAGTTACAACCACTGGACCACCAGGGAATTCCTAAGCCAGTAGTTTTTTTTCCTCTATAGCTTTTGTCTTCACCTAACATAACTATGTATTTACGTCTTAATTTGTTTACTGTCGTATCTCCTCCTGCATAAACAAGCACTTTGTTTTGTTCATTGCTATATTCCCAGCCATTAGAAGAGTACCTAGAATAAAATACACATTTACACTTCTCTCCATATGATCCAAAGCTGCCCTTCCTCTTTAAATTGTGTCTCTTAGTTTATGGTACCACCATCTCCCAAGCCAGAAAACTAAATATCATTCTAGAGTCTTTGATTTTTCTCAAAATAGTCTCTAAGTCCCATCAATTCTACTTTTTAAATAACTCTCCTATTCATTCTCTCTGCTACTACCTTACTTTAGAGGTTTTTTTTTGGGGGGGTGGGGGGCAGGTAATTTCCACTTATTTTTTTTAAATGATTAGAAGATAAAACAGAAACATAATCTCTAGTTACAAATATAAAGTGGGTATGTATGTAGAACTATGCGTCAGTAGTTAAGATTGGCTAAGGCAGTCTCTGTTGCTAAAACAAAATTAAATTATAGTAAAAATCTCCATGAGTCCACATGAGTTCTTATGCACAGGGTCTCCCCCCAACCTCCATATTGTTCTTTTTTTTTTTTTTCCGCTTATCTTAGGCTTTCATAACATCTTTCATCTGTACTGAAATAGCCTCCTAGAGAGTTTACTTTCTTCAATCTGGCTTTCCTCCAATCTGTTTTTCACTTTGCAGCCAATATATTCTTTTCCCTACTCGAAACCAATCAGTCAGTGGCTCCCCAACTGCCCATAGGAAAAAATCCAGCCTCTAAGTGTAGCATTCAGGGCCTTTCATCAATTGGCCCTCACCTATCTCTCCAGGTTCATTTACCACCACTTCCTACCCCACACTTGTTTCAACAAAACTGAATTAGTTACAGTTCCCAAATACACCAAGTTGTGTGCATTTACTCAGGCTGCTACCTCTCTACTACCCCACCAGTAAACCAATCATTCCCTCTTCTATTTATACATTTTTCTATTACTATACTTAAAACATTCATTCAATCAATATTTACTATCTCTATGTGCCAGAGACAGTGCTAGGTACTGGAAACCCAGCAGTTAATTAAGGACTCAGCTCTTATCCTGATGGAACTGATAATCTAATAAAGACTAAAGATGCTAAACAACTAATTATAACTGTGGTTAAGGATTATAAAGTGGGTAATACAGTATACAATGGAAAATGTATGTTAGATGATAAACATGAGAAAGGGAGGAAATTATAAAGAGAAGTACTACATGCATTTGTTTACATGTGGGTACTCCTTAATTACAGTCTGAGCTCCTTAAGGACAAGGATTATGCCATCTTTATATCACTAGTCAGGACAGTAAATAGTAACGTACAGTAATGTGCATTGACTATATTACAAAGATCACTGCCCTGTTAACTCCTAGGCTAATCCCCCTGGCCAGGCAAATGCAGTGATCTTATTGGCCAGGCCTGGGTCACGTGCCCACCCTTAAAGCCAATGGCTTAGATCAATTCTACCTAAGCCACACTGATTGCAAATAGGGGAGGAATGGTTCCAAGACAAAAATCAGGAAGCTGTTACCCAAATAAGAGGGAAGGAAAAACAAGAGAAAAAAAAAGACAGAAAGGAAGCTGGACAGGCAAAAAACAGCCAGCAGTCCTCTCTTTAGTGGACATTGTAATTATCTCCTCAAAACCTGTCTTGTTCCTTCCCCACACTGGTAAGGAGTTTATGTGGGACTGACCCCTTCCCCAGCTCCAGGAGTAGGCCCTGATTACACACAGCAGTAGTTCTCAAAGTGTGGTCTGCAGACCAGCCAAATCAGTAACATCTGGAAACTTGTTACAAATACAAATTTTTAGAACCCAAACCTACTGAATCAGAAACTCTGGGGGTAAGGCCTAGCAATCCGTGTTTTTACAAGTCCTCCAGGTGGTTCTGATGCACTCTCAAGTTTACCAGACAGAGAAAGCTACAATTAATATTTCAAGGAATCCAGATTTTAAGACAGTGATCCTTTGAGACACAGGAATAGTCTAAGTAGTGACAAACTCAGGATTTCTGTGTTATATTTGTGGGAAGCATCATTTTTTCCCACCCAGAATTGAGGAAACATGTAGTCCCAGGAGCCACAGGCAATCATCTTGTACTACCAGGGAAGCCAGCCTGAGGAAAAAACTGATATAGGGGAGAGCCAAGAGAAATGCAGAAAAACAGGGCCAAAGCCTGACAGTCTTAATCAAACCCAGCCAGGGACCCCCATTCCCTTTTTTTTTTTTAAACTGAAGTATAGTTGATTTACAGTGTTGTGCTAATTTCTGCTGTACAGCAAAGTGACTCAGTTATACACATATATACATTCTTTTTTTATATTCTTTTCCATTATGGTTTATCCCAGGAGATTGGATATAGTTCCCTGTGCTATACAGTACAACCCTGTTTATTCCCTCATCCCCTTTCAACTTTTCAACTACACAAACCCATAAATTCTCTTTGCTTACACCAATTTGAGTTGGGCTTTTTGCTACTGAAACTAAAAAATCCTGATATCCATTACAACAAGTTACATGTCTATCCCTACACATCTATCTCCATGGGGAGAATGTACTAGGAAATAGTGTCTATTCAACTGTCTAGCCTCTCTCTAAATTAGGCTTGGCAAATTTAGCAAATAAAAACACAAGACACCCAGTTAAATTCGAATTCCAGATAAACAATGAATAACTTTCTAGTATAAATATGTCCCAAATATTGCATGGGACATACTGAATGTATTTTATCTGGCAACTCTACTCTAAATGCCCATTGTTGATCCCTAGGAATCAAAAGAGAGGCCCACGTCAATCTCAGTCAGACAGAAGTGATAACTTCTCTTACATAGTTCATGACTACTAGGAAAAAGACTAAACTCCCAAGTCCTGAGCTAACATCCTACAACAGGTCTGAACTACCTGATTGTCTTAAGCAAACTTCTTTCTAAAAGTCAAACATGTTATACCCTCTATGGCAGAGAAGTGTGACAAAATGAAATACGTTGCTATATGAGTATTCATAGCTTCTTTTCTTTACTCCCTTGGTTCCTGGCCCTTATTATACAGATCAGAGTAATGAAATAGGCAAAGGAGAGAGCTGAAAGGGAAACAGGTACTCCTGGAAGAGAAACTAATAAGTTTGAGAAAGGGAGGAAAGAAACAAAAACAATGAGACTGTTCAAGTTGCTATAGAGCCTGGCAAGTTTTAAAAGAGAGAAGGAAGTTTGGGATTAACCGTGCAAAGATACTGATCAAAAATGGAGAAATCAGGGACTATCCCTGGTGGTCCAGTGGTTGCGACTCCGAGCTCCCAATGCAGGGGGCCTGGGTTCGATCCCTGGTTGGGGAACTAGGATCCCACATACCACAACTAAGCCCATGTGCCACAACTACTGAGCCCGCGCACTGCAACTAGAGAGCCCACACGCCACAACTACTGGGCCCACGCACTCTAGAACCCACATGCTGCAACTAGCAAAGCCCACATGCTGCAACTAGAGAGCCCGTGCATTATACCTAGAGAAGCCTGCGCGCTGCAACTAGAGAAGCCCACGCGTGCTCTAGAAGCACACTCTAGAGCCCGCGCACCACAACTAGAGAAGCCCATGTGCCGCAGCTAGAGAAGCCCATGCGCCACGATGAAGACCCAGTGCAGACAAAATTAATTAATTAATTATTTTTAAAAAGATACTCTTAAAAAAAATGGAGAAATCAGATTTTAAGTAGTAATGCAATATGGTATGAATGTAATCCCCTTTGGCATTTTTGAGAAGCTGGAATAAAGATTTAAATTACTTTTCAATTCAATTTAAATGTTAGGCTGGTGCTTCATCTGAATGGAACAGAGGTGATATGTCACAAAGCATCCCAGCTTAATAATAAAAATAATAACAACAACAGATACCTGCTCTAGGTGTCTAACATGTACTCATTCATGTAATTCTCACAACAACCCTGCAATGGGGTTAATATTCTTCTCCCTGCTATACAGATTAGGAAACCGTCCAGGGTCACAAACCAGAAGTAGACAGGGCTAGAACTGGAAATCCAAGCAGCCCGAGTTCAGAGCTCCTAAACACTGAGCAACACTTCCTATTTCAAAGCAATGTCTATACTCAAGCACTTAAGCATTCCACTAATAAGCAAAAACACATAAATATAGTTTAATTATTCTAAAACTCTAACAACTTTAGCACATAAAGTAAAATGACACATACATGGCATGGCTTCCTTCTCTTTAATTTCTTCTCCCCTTCAAAGCCCACCATAGAAACTTAGAACTTTAAGATAATTTTCTTTTCAAAGTTACTTTTGAAAGTAAATTATAGTACAGTCTAGATTTATACAGTAATGTTTATCAAAGCAACTTATGAGTAAGCCTTCATCAAATAACTTAGGCCACATATTATGCTGCTTTGCACTCAGATGGCAGAGATTAGAAATTATAACACTTCAAAAAAGAGAAAAATCCATCCAAAATATATAGTTTTGACATAATTTTAAAAGCTAAATCTTTTCATTACTAAAGCATACTTAAAGCTAAGAAATTAGAAAATAATTAAGTCAGTTTAGAAATGACAAGCTACATAACTGGTCATAATATTCAGAATCCAACTACTTTCACCACCTCCTCAGCGTCCACCCTTGTCCAAGCCACCACCATCCCTCAGCTTATTTATTGCAGTAGCTTCCTAACCAGTTTCTCCACTTCCACCAGCAGCCAGAATCATCCTTTTAAGCCAGGAATCATAATACATCACTGTTCAATACCTTGGATGGCTTCTCATCACAGTTTTTTTTTTATTGAAGTATAAGTTGATGTACAAGTTACAGGTGTACAGAATAGTGATTCACAATTTTTAAAGGTTATATTCCATTTATAGTTATAAAATATTGGCTATATTCCTCAGTCAAGTTTTAAAAGCCAAAGTTCTTACAATGTCCTACATGGTCTTCCCCACCATCCACACCATTACTTGTTTTTAAATCTTACTACTTTCCCCTCATTCCACTCCAACCACACTAGCCTCGTAGACGATCCCTGAATACATGACACACACGCTCCTGCCTCAGAGTAAGTCATAGGGTATCCCCTCTACCAGGCACACTCCCTCGCCCTCTCAGCTCCCATATATCCACCTGGCTAGCCCCCTCATTTCCTTTAGGTCAGGCCCTCCCTGTCCTATTATTTAAAATAGCAGGTCCCCCACCCAGCACTCTCTTTTTGTTCTCTGCTTTTTCTCCATATCATTTATCACCATCACTATGTATTTCACTTATGAATTTGTTTATTCTTTGCTCTCTCCCCTCCCTTAAAAACGTATACTCCAAAAAACAAAATGTATACTCCATGAATACAGGGAGCTTTGCTGTTCTGTTCACTGCTATACCTAGAACACTATCTGGCAATCAAATATTTGTTGAAAAACATGAATTAATCAATACTCATGAACAAAAACATTTTTGGATGCTTAATATGGTCTGGGCATGTTAGCTGCTTTACAGTTGTTAATTCTCACAACAATCCTACTGAAGTAGGGACCATCATCATCCCCATTTTTTAGGTGAGGAAACCAAAACACAGAAAACATAAGTAAATTGCTCAATGACATATGCTAGGAAGTGGCAGAGGCACAATCTGAACTCAGGCAATCTGATTCCAGAACCCTCTCTCTTAACAGCCCCACTATATTGCCTCTAAATTTCTAACTAGTTAATACATTTTAATTGAAATGTATGGGTTGATCTATGGGTTACTTTAAGTGTCCTAATTTTTAACGTCAGTCATTCAAATCATAAATCATTCTACAAGTCCAAGGCTTCATATACCAAACTTACTTAATTTACTAAACTTTGAAATTTGGAGTTTACAGTTTTACAAAATTCTCTCTTCACACTCATTTACTTGATATACTAATATACTCTATTCCAACACCTACATGACTCAAGTAAGGAAACCGTCAACCAGAGAAGTTAGCTTCCTCATCTTCTAGAAAGCAACTGGTAAGATAGGAAAAGGCCTGTCTTATATTTAACTATCAGTACTATGTGACCCTGTGAATTCCAATTTATAAAATGAAAATGGGTTTCATAATACATCACTATACTAATTAGATTTTAGTTTTGAAAAAGAAAAACAAATTAACTCACTAATTCTTTTCATTTCCAAACACAGAGACGAGAACTTTGAAAGAGCTATGGTTCTCCAAATTACTTTCCAGATTGGCCACTGTTGTTTGCCTACCTAGAATTCACCCCCTCCTTCTTCCTTCCTAATAGAATCCTTCCCCAGTATAATGCCTCAGGGGAAGTCAACACCACTCCAGATTCAGGCACAAACTCAGTTAGTTTGATAGTAATCACTATTGAACCATTCCTGATGGGTTGAGGAATGGACAAACTACCCAATTCTGGCCAAAAAGGTCTGAAAGAAGCCTGCTAGAGGCTTTTGGAGAAAGTTTCCTCTCTCTGTAAATAGAGGCACAGGAAGAGACATCTTCCTTCTTTTAGAAGTTGTGTGTATGGATGTGATGCCTGTAAGCCTATCCCGTGGAGAGCAGCAGAACTGAGCAGTGCAAAGAATATGGGTTTTTACTGACATTGTTGAATTTCTGTAATCAACCAATGCTGAAGCCTATTATATGAGAAGATAAAATTTCTTATTTCTTAAGCCATGTTGAATTAGGTTCTGCTGCTTACAGCTGAAAACATACTAACTACATACTTTTTTATGAAACATATCCCAGGACTAACCTCAGAAAAAAAAGTTTGTGGTTAAATAGAATTAGTTCAATAAATATGCTATATCCCTACAAATGAATACAATCCTATTATTTAAAATGATATTGACATGAATAGTTATTGTCATGGGAAAGTGTTCATGACAAATTAAATGAAAAAAAAGCAGGTGTTGGGCTTCCCTGGTGGTGCAGTGGTTAAGCACCCACCTACCAATGCAGGGGACACAGGTTCAATCCCTGGTCCGGGAAGATCCCACATGCCGCAGAGCAACTAAGTCCATGTGCCACACTACTGGCCTGCGCTCTAGAGTCCATGAGCCACAACCACTGAGCCCATGCACCACAGCTACTGAAGCCCACGCGCCTAGGGCCCATGCTCTGCAACAGGAGAGGTCACCACAATGAGAAGCCCTTGTACCGCAACGAAGAGAAGCCCCAGCTCACCGCAACTAGAGAAAGCCCGTGCGTAGCAATGAAGACCCAATACAGTCAAAAATAAAAATAAATTAAATAAACTTTTTTTAAAAAGCAGGTATTTAACTGGGTGAAAGGTATATGGGAATTCTCTGTACTACTTTGCAACTTTTCTGTAAATCTAAAACTATTCTCAAATGTAAAAGTTTGTATAAATACCTTAAAAAGCAGATATTTACAGTACTGTCTCATTTGAATTTGAAATGAGAAATACACACGTGAAAGAATATATCTAAAGGTGATCACAGTGGTTATTCTGTGTGGTAGGATTGGGAGCTCTTACTTTCTTCTTTTTACTTATCTGTATTTTTTATCTTTTCTACAATGACTATAGTATTTTTGTAGTGCTTTTAATAAGAAAAATAAAATTTATCTTAAACTATCTTTAAAAAAAGGTTTGTAGCTAATTCTACAAATGCATATTAGAAGTTCAACATGAATTATACCATACTGAGTGACTCAGCTGTAGAGTTAGAAAGTTAAAAAGGATACATGTGAAAGAACGAACTCTAAAACAGTATTCTTCTACCACAATCATTTCAATAAGGCCTTCTCCAAAACAATTTATACACAAATTTTAAATTTTGGCTCATGATTGAATTTATTTTTTCTTAAGTTTTAAAAAAAAGAAACTAGGGAATTCCCTGGTGGTCCAGTGATTAGTACTCGGCGCTTTCACTGCCATGGCCCGGGTTCAATCCCAGGTCGGGGAACTAAAACCCTGCAAGCCACGTGGCACAGCCAAAAAAAAAAAGAAACTATAACAATAAGTATTTAAGATTACATAGCTACATGCTCTGGATTTGTTGCCCTATACCCTTACACACGGGTAGACAACTAATCTGGTCCACAAACAGAACATCAGACAGGAAATCCAAGGCTGGATAATGGCGGATGGTATGACATCATGGTGTTGACTTTGGCTTTGTGTTGGCTCATATTCACAGGGCACAGGGCAGTTTTTATATTGACGTGGGACATGCAAAATGGTATGATCTGGCAGGCTGGACCTAGCCTACTGACTCTTTTATTAAAAAAATTAGATAACCCTCTTACTTTATATGAACTTACAAATAATACACAAGGAACAAAAAATATACCATATATGGGCAAACAATTTGGAAACTGATTTATAAGGCTCTATGCTTGGCTTTACCTTGCTATCCCAAGTCAGGTCCTACACAATCTAAATTTAATTGGTATAGTAACACATTAAGTAAATTAAATCTACATTTAACCCAATACTGTGTTAAAACTAGCCTAACATACTTTCAGAAACTTACTACTCACTTTAATTGTTCCAAATTTCAAATGTGACTTTTACATGAAACCATAAAATTTTGCTGATAACATTAAGTATTGGAATTTTTCATTATTTCTTTTGTTAGAATAAATTACCTTTATAAGTTTAAAGGTCACATGTTGATAATAAATAATATCAATATTTTGAAACAAGTCACAAATGAAGCTGGTTGGGTCCACAGGTCTAAGATTTAACAAAATATTTGGACACTGGGTATTTAGAGAAAAAAAATAGATACAAAAGAAATATGACAGCTTGACCTCAAGCAGCTTACCTTGTTGGGGAGATAAATTATATTCACAAAATAATTAATGCCATAATATAACATGATTTTGTGTCAAAATAACAGACCTTAGCCCTAGATAATTAAGGGGTTCAGTGCTAGAATTTTCAGAGGAAGAAAAAAAGGAAGAAGGACTTGCAAAGGATCCTGATTTGAAGATGGGGTGGGATGGGCATAATCTAACACAAGAAGCGGCATAACCAAAAGGCTGGAGGTGGAAATAAGCAAGGTATATTGAGGGGATAAGCAAGGTATATTGAGGGGATAAGCAAGGAATTGGGCAAGATGAGAAATGAGAATAGAGGATTAGTAATTAAGTTGGAAATGTAAATTGGAACCATATTACTAAAGACTATGTAAGCCAAGTTTAAATATAGCCTCTGCTTAAAGGAAATGGAGAGCTGCTGATTATTTCTAAATAGAGCAGTAAGACGATGAAAATAACATTTCTGTAGGATTAACCTGGCTGAAGAATTCAGGATGAATTTATGGGGGAGGGGAAAAAATTTAGAAATAAAGCAATCACTTAGGAGGCACTGATTAAGAACTTGGGCATTAGAGTCAGGCAGACACACCTGCTCTGCTACTTGCTGGCTGTGAGGCACTGAATAATTTACTAAACACATTTATGCCTCAGTTTCCTGTCTGTAAAGTGGGATACTAATAATGCTTATTTTATAAGGTTGTGGTATGGCTAAAGGAAATACTACATATGAAAGCATTTAACATAGCGCTTGTTCTGTAATAACTACTCAACAAATGTTGGCAACAATTACCGTATTACAAACCATTTCAAATGCTAGGTGATGAGGAACAAGGGCAATAGAAACTAAAAAGAAAGGATGACTTGAGTCATATTTCCATAGACTCATGAGATGTTATAACTAGAAAAGACCCTAGAGAATTCTTCCAAAAACAAAACGGCCCCAGTTTAAATGTCAAGGATGAGACAAGAATGGAGCAAGATAGCTCAAGAGGTTTTGACTGCAAGAGTGTCCAAAGCAGTAGAGTTAAGATAATTAAATATTATCAATATGCTTTAAGAGGGACTTTCCTGGCGGTCCAGTGGTTGAGACTTCGCCTTCTGGTGCAGGGGGTGAGGGAGCTAGGATCCCTCATGCCCCGCAGCCAGAAAACCAAAACATAAAAACATTGTAACAAATTCAATAGAGATTTTGAAGGTGGTCCACATCAAAAAAAAAATCTTTAAACAAAAATATGCTTTAAAATATAAGCTACAATGAACTGAGTATATAACATGTGCCAAACACTGTGCTAGATTATGATATAGTACTTCTAATTCCCAGAACAACTGTGAAAGGTACGTATTAGTTCAATTTTACAAAAGAGAAAATGGATGCTCACAGAGGTTAAGCACTAGGCACGTAACCTTGGGCAGAGTAAGAAGCAAAGCTAGGTATGGGACCCATACCATCTGTTTCCAAAGCCTGTGTTCTTCCTACTACATTCAGGCTGCATCCCCCTTTAATATCAATAAAAATTATATCATATCACACAGACATATTTGTAATTATTTTTCTATCTACTTTGTTAAATATGGTGACCATAAACATGTCCAATCTTTTCTACATTCTAAGATAAATATAAAAAATGAGAATAAATTTTAAAAGCATTATAAAATGAAGACTTACCATATTTCTAATGAAACATAGTGGGATATACTATAAACTATAATATATTAAATGAAAGCAATGACTAATCTTTTTCAATAAGAACATGCAGAAAAAGTTGGCATGGCTTTTTACATCATTTGATGATATTAACATTTGTCCCATACTACAGCATCATTAAAAAGTGACACGTAGCTCATAAAAGAAATACCTTACTACACATAGGAGAAGCATTTTACATAAGATGAATCCATCAAATGTTCAGAGTTATAAAGAAAAATTACACAGAAGCAGAATGCTCAGTCTGCTAATAGTAAGGACCACATGGTGGCAGGTGACCTATTTCTTCAGTGTTGCTTCTCAGCAGATATTTCCTTCAACCACAGGGCCAGTATGCTAGTTCTCCACCAGAATGTTACTTAATCTAAATTTTACCAGGATGAAAATACCAAGTATGCCAAAGCAAGAAAGTTTCCTGAAACAACCTTTTCATTTGGCTTCAAAAAAGTCAGAAGATACTTTACTGGGTTGGCCATCAAACTATGTAGTCAAGTAACTACTAAACCAGTACTTCTCAAAGTGTAGTCCAGAGACCAATGAGAGTCCCCAAGACCTTTTCAGAGGGTCCAACAGATCAAAAATACTTTCAGAATGTCACTAAGACATTACTTGCCTTCTGTACTCTCATTCATTCACAACTGTGTAGTGGAGTTTTCCAGAGGCTATGACCTGTGGTATCTCAACAGACTGAATAGAGGAACAGACTTAGGAATTTACATGTCTTCCATTTAAGCCAGACATTAAAGATTAAAAAGCCAGACATTAAAGTTATTTGCAAAAACATAAAATGATGCCACTCTTCCCATTTTTTTGTTTGTTTTTTGGGAAATATAGCTATTTTCTCATTTTAAAGTTATGTTAACATATAATGCTTTATTATTTCTAAATGAATTAAATATTTTTAACTTCTCAGTTTTATTCTAATATAGTAAATTTCAATAGATACAACCCACTTAAACAGAAACTCTTTGGGATCCTCAATAATTTTTAAGAGTATAAAAGGGGTACTGAGGGCTTCCCTGGTGGCGCAGTGGTTGAGAGTACGCCTGCCAATGCAGGGGACACGGGTTCGTGCCCCGGTCCGGGAAGATCCCACATACCGCGGAGCGGCTGGGCCGGTGAGCCATGGCCGCTGAGTCTGCGCGTCCAGAGCCTGTGCTCCGCAATGTGAGAGGCCACAACAGT